>NC_091753.1:65757624-66087624 GCF_043380555.1 Nothobranchius furzeri | reverse complement strand
TGCAGCCGTAGTTATCTTTCCTGCCAGCATATCAACAAAACAGTTGTACCTCCCCACCCCCAAGAAGAAGAAAAAAAGACCACGCCTGTGCTGGACGGCCCTTCAGATCTGACAGGCAGCAGCTCAGAACTATCAGAGGCTTGGAAGCTCCCAGCAGCAGAGCGGCTTCGCAGAGCTCTGCCTGGCAGCAGCAGGGTCCTCCGGCACCGATCTGCAACAGACTCATAAAAACCCCTCATTAGTTGGTCAGCTGGAGAGCTGGAGAGCCTACATGACTCCATGTCCTAACAGTGGCCACAGCCCTCACACTGGTTTCCTGTTCTGGCATTAGGCATGTTCACCATGGTGACGGGAAAACAAAACACCTAAACACCAGGAAGGATTAATGTGAAAATTGGGGGAGTAGCATTTGTGGGAATCAGCAATTCGAGGGCTTTGAGATCAAAAGTCCTCTTCTTTGACCTTTCTGACGTCTGTTTTCATTACAGAAACCAGAGAGCAGAAACATCTAGGCTATGCTTCCCCACTAATAGTCTGTGTATTTAAACTAATGCAGATAGTTGTGCTAGAGATGGCTGCTGACTTCATATCTGCAGAAGTCATTGTGGAGTTGTGTGATATGCAGTCAGACAGCACAGAGGCTTGTTGGGCAGATGACCTTAAGCCTGGGCTGGATGCCAAACACAGCAGCGGGCCCCTGAGCCCTAACCTCCCCCAACCTCAGGTGGGAGTCATGCAACATCTTCTTCTTGGTAAATGGGGCGACGGTGACACAGGAGTTAAGAGCTCGCCCCGTAATCGAAAGGTTGCAGGTTCGAGCCCCGTTCAGGCTGTCACTGTCGTGTCCTTGGGCAAGACACCTAACCCACCTTGCCTGCCTGGTGGTCGGAGGGACCGGTGGCGCCTGTGCTCGGCAGCCTCGCCTCTGTCAGCGCGCCCCAGGGCAGCTGTGGCTACATCGTAGCTCATCCCCACCAGTGTGTGAATGTGTGAATGTGTGTTGTGAAGCACCTTGGGGGGTTGTAGAAACCCAACAAGGCACCATAGACAGGACCAGTTATTGTGTCATTCCAGAGTTGACTGTGCTAATGACCTAATGATGAACATTAGTAGGGGTCTGGAGACGCAGAGAGAGTGGATTATGAATGAATGAGTGTGGGTGTTTAAACCTCTGAGGCCACAGAAAAGCAACAGAGAGAAAGCAGAAAGGATTCAGGAGGATTGGTGGTTGCACAAGGAGCACAAGAGCCCCATCATGTCTTTGGTTTTGCAGAACATCTAAATGGCATCGTGTCTTATGTACTGTTGCATGAGACCGGCACAACAACTGTGAAATATGTGTCTAAAGGTGTCATCTGCACTCCTGGTGTGAAGAGCTGCTCCTCTCTTGGTTGGCCGATAATTCAGTCCCACAAAGACGAGTTGTATTAATGACTAATAATTGTGTAAAGCAGAAAAGAGCTCCTGGTTTTTATGCAGAGCTGTCTACAGGACACCTCACTGAGGTCAAAGTTCAACCTGTGTAATTCTAAAATGGATCACTAATGATCACTAACAGTTAGGTTTAAGGGAGGGGCTGTAAATATGACATGGTTATTAATATTATCATTTGTACATTAGTATTTCCTTACACTACATTACCACTAAGCTCACCCCGGACCATCAGTAACTGGCATTTTTCTTGGCACAGACATTAAAGGGTTACACTTAAGAAAAGAAAAGGCAGCAGCAGCTATAGCAACAGCATTAGCCCTGAACTACAGGTAGGCTGTGTTAGGCTATTCTGACTTTTACCTGCAGAATTACAGAGTAGCTCGCACAGAGAAGACAGGTGTTGCCAGGGCAACAAGTGTGGATGTGCCAGGAATGGGCCTGCTCCAGTCGGACCCGAGTTTAATCCTCCTCGTGTTGATTTTGAACCTCCTCAGGAACAGGAAGTTGACGTGACCTGACACCAAGATGGCTACAAAGGTTGGATGGTTCTGACAAAACTTTGATCTGCATTCTGCACCTGGCTGTTGGCCCAAAAGCAATAAGAACATAGTTGTAATAACTGGCAGTGTGTGTGTGTGTGTGTGTGTGTGTGTGTGTGTGTGTGTGTGTGTGTGTGTGTGTGTGCTTGCATCGCGTATGCATGTATGCGTGCATGTACTTGTGTGTGTGTGTGTTGCGTATGCATGCGTGTGTGTGCACGCGTCCATGTTTTATATGAGTGTGTGTGTTTGTATATGGGGGGGGGGGGGCAGCAGTAGCTCAACAGGTTGAGCAGGTTGTCCAGTAATCGGAAGGTTGCGGGTTCGATCCCGACTCCGGACAGAGAATTCTGCTGTTGTGTCCTTGGGCAAGTCACTTAACCCACGTTGCCTGCTGGTGGTGGTCGGAGGGACCGGTGGCGCCAGTGCTCGGCAGCCTCGCCTCTGTCAGTGCGCCCCAGGGCAGCTGTGGCTACATCGTAGCTCATCCCCACCAGTGTGTGAATGTGTGTGTGAATGGATGAATGATACACTGTAGTGCAAAGCGCTTTGGAGTCCTTACTCTGAGAGGCGCTATACAAGTGCGGGTCATTTATCATTATCATGTGTGTGTGTGTCCATGTTTTATATGTGTGTGTGTGTGTGCGTGTGCACGTGTCCATGTTTTATGAGTGTGTGTGTGTATATATATGTGTGTGTGTGTGTATATGTGTGTGTGTGTGTGTGTGTGTATATGTGTGTGTGTGCACGTGTCCGTGTTTGTGTGTGTATGTTTGTATATGAGCGAGTGTGTGTGTATATATGTGTGTGTGTGCACGTGTCTGTCTTTGTATGTGTGTTTGTATATGAGCGTGTGTGTGTGTGTATGTATATGTGTGTGTGTGTGTTTGTATATGAGCGAGCGTGTGTGTATGTGTGTGTGTGTGTGTGTGTGTTTGTATATGTGTGTGTTTGTATATGAGCGAGTGTGTGTGTGTGTGTTTGTATATGAGCGAGCGTGTGTGTATGTGTGTGTGTGTGTGTGTTTGTATATGTGTGTGTTTGTATATGAGCGAGTGTGTGTGTGTGTTTGTATATGAGCGAGTGTGTGTGTGTGTGTGTGTGTGTAGGGCTGGCTGTGCTCCCTCTGCACCTGGCCCAGCCCCTGACCCTCTCTGTGGGCTCTGGCGTTTCTGGGTGGAGTGCTTTAGGAGCCGTGACGCGGTGGGGAACACTCATCAGGAATGGTTATTACTCTGAATGCTGAGCGTTAACACTCGAACACATGCTTCTGACCTGCATGTGGTCAGTGTTTGGGCTGGTGTATTTTGCCGCAGGTGTGTTATTAAGTTTGTGCCTTCACTGCAGGCTCAGTTATAATCAAACTTTTATTATTTTAATGTGTCAAATGCTTTGGAGACTAGAAATGTTACCATGTGTGCAAACACTTATGAGGGTTTTCTGCTCTTCTTGACCACAAAGCTCAAGTCAAGTTCACCCATCCACATGGAGCTCACCCGCCTGAGCCCAGAAACATGCTCCTGAAACCAACATTTAGCACTTCACCGGCTACATGATGTCATTATTCATGTCTAAAGTTGCTACATTTAGAACTTTATGTCCACGTTTCCTTATTTGGCATATAAATGGGTACATTTAGCCACATTTACTATTTTATTAGCTAACTTTAATACATGTATTAGTAAACACCACCTGTTAGCTTCAAATATTCACACTTGCACTGTTCATGCATTCAAGGCCAAAGGTGTCCTACTTAACTCTTCAACGTTACTGAATTACATAAAACAGAAGTTTGTATATTATTTGAAACTGTGCATGCGGCAGGAAATAGAGTAAAATTTTTATATATTACTTTACAATCAGCACCCGATACATAAGCTATTATTGTTGTGGGTGGATAACAGAGAAACCATCCAGACAAACGAGAGCAATATGTTTATGTTTATTTATTTGGCAGACGCTTTTATCCAAAGCAACGTACAACTGTTAACCTACAGGGCATGTTGGGATCTGGGGGGGAACCCACGCATGCAGGGGGAGAACACGCAACTCCACGCAGAAAGACCACAGCTGGGTTTCCAACCAACAACCTTCTTGCTGCGAAGCAACAGTGCTAACAACCGTGCCACCATGCAGCCCAGCTCATATCTGATCACAATCCTGCATGATCTGATTATGTCTCTTATTTGTCCTTTTGGTGTATTCCCATTGTCCTACCCACCTCCCTCTCCTCCCAGGGAGTCGGCATGGCTAACAAAGGTCCCTCCTACGGGCTGAGCCGGCAGGTTCAGGATAAGATTGACAGCAAATACGATCCTGAGCTGGAGCAGATTCTGGTGGAGTGGATCACCCGTCAGTGTGGATCTGGTGTCGGGAGGCCGGAGGCGGGAAAGCTGGGCTTCCAGACTTGGCTGAAAGATGGATGTGTGAGTGCACTGGTCCTTTTGGACACAACTCTTTCAGCAGAACGGGTCTCACAACCTTTTACTTCTCTGTCCTGTCAGGTTCTGAGTGAACTCATCAATAGTTTGTACGTGGGGGAGAAGCCTGTAAAGAAGATCCAGAGCTCCTCTATGGCCTTCAAGCAGATGGAGCAGATCTCACAGTTCCTCAACGCTGCAGAGAAGTATGGGGTCACCAAGACAGACATGTTCCAGACCGTGGACCTCTGGGAAGGTCAGGATGATTTCCTGTTGTTAGTAACTCTCCAGCTGTAGCTTCACTCTTCTTACTGACCCTTTCATCCAAGCAGGAAAGGACCTGGCAGCTGTGCAGAGGACCCTGTCAGCCCTGGGAAGCCTGGCTGTTACCAAGGATGACGGCACGTATAACGGAGACCCCAACTGGTTTTTCAAGTGAGTCTGATTAACCATTCAGGAAAAAACAACTTTGGGTTTCATACCTATGTGACGCTGAAAATATCATATTGCAGGAAAGCACAAGAGAACAAGCGGGATTTCAGCGACGAGCAGATAAAGGCGGGGAAAAACGTGATTGGCTTACAGATGGGATCCAACAAGGGAGCCAGTCAGGAGGGGATGAGCTACGGAAGACCCCGGCAGATCCTGTAAAACCACTGAGCTGCAGATGTGCTGCCCGAAGCATCAGACGCCCCAAACTGGTTCTCTACAAGCCCCAGTTTCCCCAGAATGGTCTTAATGCTAAACCAAACAAGCATAAAACAACTTCAGGGCCTGCAGGTGCAGTGATACCGATGACCCAATAATTCTCTCCGACATCCTAAAACGCGGTTCCTCACTCGAACGTTGTCTGAGACCAATGACGAACGTGTGTCTCTATTTTTGAAACATTAGATCTTGATTCCAAATTTATTCCAAGATGGTAGAAGATGAATGGAAGAAACCCAGCCAGAGCTACAGCTCCATTATCCCAGAGCTCATCCTCGTGCAGCAGTCTTTGTCCAACACATGTTGTACATTGTCCTCTTCAGTGAGTTTCAGATTATTTTTGATTCAGTTTTTTTGTCGTGTTTTTTATTGGCTGAAAAATCTCCAACAGTCTGTTTCAGATTTAAAAAAAAACGTTTCATGAGCTTAATAAAATACTTTGATCATGTTTGGGTGCAATTCCTTTTGATCTCATTGACCTTGCTGATGGTTGTCTTCCTCATGCTGGTCACCAGTCAGGCTCCTCTTTATACCAGTCACCTGTTGCTGTGGAAAGACCTCGCTCTCCTCCACCAGGTCTAACTGAAGTGGTCACTCCAAACCCGGTCCTTGAATGCAGCACGTATCCAGAATGCTTTAGCGGTTTTCCTGCTCTAAGCAATCTGATTCAATGATGACATCACCGGAGTTCTGTGTTGTCATCCATGAGGGAGTTAGGTCCCAGGCCCTGGCGACATGAGATGATCACTGGCTCTAGAATCTCTTTCTTGTGGATGAAAACAAAATAACTAACATGCAGGTCATGCAGATGTCATTTTATAAATCTCAACATCACAGCCACTCCAGAGGTCTTTCATGAACCTATGGACCATATTCATTTATTTATTTTACCCACATGAACTTTGTTTTATGTCAAAACATAAAAGTGGAATCTGTCTTGTAGATTTCATTCAGTTTAAACTTCTAAAGTCTGGTCATTGAAATTTTCACATCAGCAACAGAAGAAAAATTGAACATGAAGTTATTCCAACAACTCATTTTATTTGCATCATGACCACCTGTGACTTTCACAGGAAAACACAGCTTTCATGCTCCGAAACGCGTCCTTATATCACAGGTTTAAAAAATCATGTCCTTAAAAATGTACAAAAGGCTAAACGCAGGTTTATACAGCACGTGTGTGCAGCAGGCACACAGCATTCATATATTATACTTTATAAAACAAGGAAGTTCCCACTTCAAATTTTCAACAGTAACTGCTTGATATCAAATAAAAACCCCAGTCAGAAAAACATCCCCTAAAAAAACCAAAGCATGTGAAATGTCACATTTTGGGGACATTTCCATGGAAGACCTGGCCCCCTTCCCTTTTGCAGTGCACTCTCTCGACTCCACAGGTTTTCCTATAGTGATTTCTCCTTTGGGTGCAGGTTTAAAACCGGTGACCATGAAGCCCATGAACCCAGTTTTATCCCACAAGAGGCCAGATCCCCTCATGTTTCACTTTCTGTGAGATTGTGTTTAAAGGCAAGGTTCAAGGCCACGGTTTGAGGAACCCGATGGGAACCAAGCAGGAAGGTTTTGGGTCATGTTTCCAGCACTTTGAACTCTGAGTCCAGTACAGCCTGTAATTCCTCCCCTGAGTTCTGGTCCTCATTCCCCCCATTGTCCTCTGTCTCCTTACTAATCAGCACCTCCTCCACTCCTCTCCTTCCACGCCTGTTCCTGTAAGTGTCCCACCGCCTGGGCAGGCACAGGAGGCCTTTGAAGTTGGCCTGAGTCAGCGTGACCTCCAGAGTGTAGTAGAGGGACCAGAAGAGAGCAAAGCATCCCAGCAACAGCAGGAACTAGAGGGAGGAGAAAAAGGAGGTGCGTAAATACAGAAGGAGCTGGATGCTCAGGAGCACCGGAGAGCTAAACAGGAGGCTACATTCAGTGTTTTTAGCATTCAGGGTGAACAGCTGATGGAACTGATGTTTGGACCACTTGAGTGAAATCATAAGTATAAATAAGAATAAAAATAAGTCACACACACAGGGTATCTGCAGATTTAAGGCCACTTTGACCAAATTTAAGCTATTTTAAAAATTAAATCTAAGCGATAATTTCCAGCTGTTGCCTGGAGCCGGTGCTAACCACGTCGCGAATGTGGGATTAGCCATCCAGTTACCATTAAACTTGCCCTTCCCCATGGCGCAAGCTCCCACTAGCTTAACCAGCTAATGTGCTCATCTAAAAAAATAGCCCCCTTTCACAACCAACTGACTGCGTACGGTTCCGCTTACGCCAACATCGTACACAAAAAATGCTGAACTAGAGATTCACGAAATTTTTATAGAAATAAAGGAATCTTGTTTATTGGGTCTTTGGTCATTTAAGACCTTTGGAAACTTGATTTAAGGATTATTTGTCATTTTTAAGGACTTTTAAGGCCTTAAATTAGGAAAAGCTAATTTAAGACTTTTTAAGACTTTTTAAGGACCCGCGGATACCCTGCACACATACAGCGCTGAGCATAAATAAGTACACCCGCTTAAAGTACAAGTTTAATCAGCAGCTCAATGAACAAAAGAACAATTTCCAGAATGTTCCCAAGGCTGAATTTTACTGAACACTTGTTTAACTCCACAACATGAAATTATGGTTAGTATTAGAACTTACACTACCGGTCAAAAGTTTTAGAACGCCCCAATTTTTCCAGTTATTTATTGGAAATGATGCAGTTCAATGTCACATTGCACTCTGAAATAAAAGCATAGCGCAAATAGGCAATCAGAGTTAAAAAATCTACTTATAGGCCAAAATGTGTTCTAAACTTTTGACTCATTAAAGGAGCCACAGCTGAACACACTCGTGGCGTTCTTTCTACAACAGAATTAAAAGATATTTATTATGGTGTGCCACAAGGGTCAGTCCTCGGACCTAAACTGTTCATATTGTTTATTAATGACCTGGTAAATGTGTCGAATTTACTTGGCACAGTTTTATTTGCGGATGATACTACATTATTTTATTCAGGATTAAATATACATGAAGTAACTCAAGTGATAAACAGTGAATTGATTAAAGTTAAAAAATGGTTTGATATAAATAGACTGTCACTGAACCTGAACAAAACAAACTTTATACTGTTTAATAACAGAAGAAGCTGTGATGTATCTTTAATGATAGATGGAATGGAAATTCAAAGGGTAAAAGAAACCAAATTTCTTGGAGTCATGTTCGATGAGAGTCTCACGTGGAAATCACATGTAGGTTATATAAAGGGGAAAATTGCCAAAGCCATAGGGGTATTATATAGAGTCAAGTTTCTGCTAAATTTGTCGGGGTTATTAACATTGTATCACTCACTGATTGAACCATATTTATTCTATTGTTTAGAAATTTGGGGAGCCACTTGAAAAACTTTTACACAACCATTGTTCATTTTGCAAAAAAGAGCATTGAGAATCATTAATAACAGTAACTATAGAGATCACACTAATCAATTATTCATTAGATACAAAATACCGAAATTTCCTGACTTGGTAGAGTGGAAAATATTGCAAATAATGTACAGAGCGAATACGAGTAATCTACCAACTAATATTCAGAAAATGTTTCATAAGAGAGTAAGTGGGTACATGTTAAAAGGAACTGATGTCTTTGAGAAACCTAGATTCAGAACCAAAGTGAGGGAATGTAACATTTCTGTAAATGGTGTAAGATTGTGGAATGCCATTAACAAGGAATTTAAAGAATCAACTACACTTGCTATATTAAAAAAATGTATAAAATCTAATGTATTTAGTAATTATGAAAAGGAGAATTATAATGTCAAAGATTAGACATGAAAATATTAGAAAGTGACTGAGGTTACACTGTGTTTGTTTGGCGGATAATTTTATTTCGTAAAAAGGGGCAGAAATCATAAGATTTTTTCTTCTATCTGCTCCTTTTCATTCAAATGTTTTTTTTTCCCAATATGTTAATGTATCCTGTATTTGTTTGTGTTTATTTTATACATTGTGAATGAAATAAAAGATTTTTTAAAAAAATCAAATATTCTTCAGAAAGTTCTTCCATGTCTGTTGCACAAATGTGTAGCACTTGTAGGTTGCTTTGCTTTTACTCTTTTGTCCGGTCAGTTTGCCCCAGTTTCTTAGTGGCTTTTGATGGTGAAGCAAACTGTACTCACTGACATCTTGACTTTATTTGCAATTTCTCTGTAGGAAAGACCTACATTTAAGCGTTATGATGGTCTGTCTCTCTCCCATTATTAATTGCCTTTTTCTCGCCATTTTTGTAGCAACTGTATCTGCAGTACAATACTGTTCAACTGATGCTCACGAGGGTATGGCACCACAGTATGTTCCAACACTGCTTTTATGCAGACAGAGGGGGTTGTAAGTAATCCTGAACAGTTGGAACATCTGTGGGAATTAGTAGCACCAGCTTTCATGGCTTGATCAACCTCCATTGCTGCAGAACAGCTGTGTTCCCTGAAAAAGGCCTTTCTGTAACATTCTAAAATGTACATTATTTTTCAGTTTTGAGTAACCGTACCTTTTTTTAACCTCTGGCAATTCACCGCTTAACTTTGTAACATTTCAGGCTATTCATTGGACTTGAATGACTAAAATTGCAATAGATAACTGGAAAAATTGGGGAGTTGTAAAACTTTGGAGCGGTAGCGTAGATCACAAAATATTTAGTTTTACTAAAATTAGTTGACGCAAAAATGAATACACCCCACAACAAAAAATACTACATCTACTATTTTGTATGACCAGTGTGATTTTCAAGAAAAGAAAGAAAACGATCTTTTCTATAGCACCTCTCAAGATATCACAAGGTGCTTAACAAAAAACAAAAATTTAAAATATAAAAAAGATTTCAAAAACTGATCAAAAACATGTTTAAAATAAGCAAAAATAGACAATTGTGATTTTAAAAAGTGCAAAGAGAGAGAGTGAATAGGAAAGAGGGAAATCAGTGAATTCTGGGGAGAGCAGAATAAGGAGAGGGTGGTGATGAAGGTCATACAAAAGCTTGAACAAGTGAGTTTTCAGCTGCTTTTTGAAGGAGACCACTGAGTCCACTGATCTGAGACTCAGATGGAAAGAAGTCCATAGTCTGGGGGCCACAGCAGCAAATGATCTGTCACCTTTGGTCTTTAGCCTGGTGCTGCACAACCAGTAGGCTTTGGTTACTGGACCTCAGGGACCTGCTGGGGGTGTAGGGACTGAGAGGATCACCAATGTAAGATGGTGCTTGTCCATGTAAGACCCTATAGACCAGAACCAGGATCTTGAAATGAACCCTGAAGTTGACTGGCAGCCAGTGAAGCTGGAGGAGAAGCGAGGTGATGTGGGCGTGTTTGGAGGACTTGGTCAGAAGCCGAGCACAGGCGTTCTGAACCACCTGTAGACGGTTCAGGGAGGTTCTGCTCAGACACGTGAAAAGAGAGTTACAGTAGTCTAAGCGTGAGGAGAGGAAGGTGTGGAGAACTGTCTCAAGTTCAGAGCGGGACAGAATGGGACTCAGCTTAGCAATGTTCCTGAGATGGAAGAAGGAAGAGCCAACAAGAGAACTGACATGAGAATCCAGGGTGAGAGCCGGGTCAAAGGTCAGGCCAAGATTCCTGACAGAAGGTTTGGTGTGAGAAGCAAGCTGACAAAGAGAGTCTCTGACTTTGGGAACCAGCTTGTCTGGGGCACAGATGAGGATCTCAGTCTTATCTTCATTCAGCTGAAGAAAGCTCCCACCATCCAGGTTTTGATAGAGTCTAAGCAGGTGTGTAACAGCTGCAGCTTAGACATCTCATGAGGCTTAAAGGAGATGTACAGTTGTTTAGCCCTACCACAGTCCTAATGGGTGAGACCCCACGAGGAAAGTTGACCATTGAGCAGGGTCGATGGTTGATCCCTTTGGTCCACGTGGCAGGAGTGAGGCTTGAGCACCACCTCACCCCTGCCACGTGGACCTCAAGGGATAAACCATTAATCCTGCTCAATGGTTAACTTTCCTCGCTGAGGTGGAGGAATCAGAAACTAAAGAAACACCTGGAGTTAGTAGAAGTAAATTAGCGGGATTAGATCCACGGTGTTTATAAAAAACACTTATGGAGGGAACAGGAGGAGAAACCACTGAAGAATAAGGATAAACAGACATTAGAAAACGTGGACGGAGAAACCATGCTGTATCACGGCCTGATGGGAATGCGGAAGTGGCGCTCTGGTCGCCAAACAAAGGACAACAAGCTAAAAGATCATGCCTATGTTCACTAGAGGCGTGAAGGATGGATTCCTGCTCATTTACCCCTTTTCCTCTGACTTTTTCCTGGGATCAGATAAACATCGTTCGGGTAGGAATCAGCGTTTGGCTCCGGGTCAGTGCGCCTCTCACATAAACAAACAGGGGGGTAAATCATCGGTGCATCTTGGGCGATCGTGAACAACCGGAAGGACTAAAGAGTCTGGCGATCATAGGAGATGACAGCCCGGACACTACAGAAGACGACCGCAAGGCAGAAAGGAGGATGTTAGTAGAGAAAAGTTTGAAAAAGTGGCCGGTGACCACGGCTAAACCAAGCACAGGCGCCATCCTGCTACCGACCCAGAAGCAGAAGTGACAGCACCAA
The DNA here is from genome assembly GCF_043380555.1 of Nothobranchius furzeri. Lineage (NCBI taxonomy): Eukaryota > Metazoa > Chordata > Actinopteri > Cyprinodontiformes > Nothobranchiidae > Nothobranchius > Nothobranchius furzeri. Next base: position 66,075,901 of record NC_091753.1, on the reverse strand, counting down.
GTCTTCTAGGCATGAAATGACCAAGTTGGTGACATATTGCAACATCTATTATTTTTTCCATTCTTCAAGAAGAACCTCTTATAGAGCTTGGATGCTGGATGGAGAGTGATGCTCAACTTCCTGCTTCAGAATTTCCCACAGGTGTTGGATTAGGTTCAGGTCAGGAGACAGGCTCGGCCATCCAACCGCCTTCACCCCGTTCTTCTTCAGAAATGCAGCAGCTGCTTTAGATGTGTGTTCTGGATCATTGTCGTGTTGGAAAAGTGCACAACGACCACGTGCAAGGAGTGATAGCGACATCTTCTCTTTTAGTAAAGAGCAGAACATTGTTGAGGTCATGATACCATCAATGAAATGCAGCTCCCCAACAGCAGCAGCACTCATGCAGCCCACATGAGGACACTGCCACCACCACTTTTCACTGTAGGCACCATGCATTTCTCTTGGACATCCTCACCTTTACGACGCCATACAGTTTTGAAACCATTAGTTCTAAAAACAGTGATCTTTGTCTCATCACTTCAGAGTCTAGAGTCTCGAGTCCCAGTAGTCCTCATCTCTTTCAGCATGGGCCCTAGCAAATCCTAGGTGTGCTTTTTTGTGCGTGGGCTTTAGGAGAGGCTTCCTTCATGGACAATACCCATGCATGATATTCCTCAGCAGTAGGGTCGGGCATCGTTTGATTTTGAACGATTCCGATTCGAATTCCAATTCCTCGTTTCGATTCCAGTTCCAATTGATTCCCGATTCAGATTCTTTGAAGACATGACATGTTTTACATGAGCCAGCTAACCACAGGTCCTACAGGTCCTCCTCTACGCTGCAGGAGTTAAAGTTTACATCACGGAGTAAAAGTTCGGCAGACGCGTTTGTTTATATCTGGGTGGGGGGAGGGGGACTCGGTGCTGCACACAGACAGCTGGTGTGGTCAGCTCTGAAAAGCATTGATCATAATTTGCAGATCACGTTTATTTTTCACGGAGATCGGCCGCGGATTCCTCTTCCGTCGGCATTCTAGGAATCGAAACTAGGAATCGAAATAAAAAATGTTGAGCGATTCCGGGAAAAACGAACAGATGGAACTGGTTACAATTGATGCTTGATTCTCGATGCCCAACCCTACCGACGACCCTGCAGCCACAGCTTCGGGTGGCCGCTTCAACAATGGAGGCACGGAACAGGGTCGATTCAGACTCACTGCCTACCCAGGAACATTTGGGAAGTTCTGTCGGAGTTGGGAATTAAAGCTCCTTCTGACAAGAGACTCTGCCAGATGTTCCCAACAGACCCTCACAATACGTTTGAGCCTGCCTGGTCTGACCGGCATCCTTCCCCACCATCGGATCTAACTCACCACCAGGTAGTGGTCAGTTGACAGGTCCACCCCTCTCTTTACCCGAGTGTCCAAGACATGCGGCCGCAGGTCAGATGAAACAACAGGGTATCTGCAGGTTTAAGGGAGCCAAATTTAAGACTTTTTAAGACCTTTTTAAGGCCACTTTGACCAAATTTAAGCTATTTTTTAAAATTAAATTTAAGTTATAATTTCCAGCTATTACCTGGAACCGGTGCTAACCACGTCGTGAACGTGGGATTAGCCATCCAGTTACCATTAATGTTCCACTTCCCCATGGCGCAAGCTCCCACTAGCATGCTCCTCTAAAAATAGCCCCCTTTCACAACCAACCGTATGTGTACAGTTCCGCTTACGCCAACGTCATACACAAAAAATCCTGAACTAACTAGAAATTCACGAAAATTTTATAGAAATAAAATAATCTTGTTTATTGGGTCTTTGGTAATTTAAGACCTTTGGAAACTGTATTTAAGGATTATTTGTCATTTTTAAGGATTTTTAAGGCCTTAAATTTGGAAAAGCAAATTTAAGACTTTTTAAGACTTTTTAAGGACCCGCGGATACCCTGAACAACAACAACAAAGTCGATCATCGAGCTGCGGCCTAAGGTATCCTGGTGCCAAGAGCACATATGGACACCTGTATGTCTGAACATGGTGTTCATTATGGACAACCCATGACTGGCACAGAAGTCCAATAACAAAACACCACTCGAATTCAGATCGGGGGGCTGTTCCTCCCAACCACACCTCTCCAGGTGTCACTGTCGTTGCCCACGTAAGCGTTAAAGTCCCCCAGCAGAACGAGGGAGTCACCGGAAGGAGCGCTTTCCAGCACCCCCTCCAAGGTCTCCAAAAAGGGTGGGTAGTCTGAACTGTAGTTTGGTGCAGAAGCACAGACCACAGTCAGAACCCGTCCCCCCACACGTAGGCGGAGGGAGGCTACCCTCTCATTCACCGGGGTAAACCCCAACGTACAGGCACCAAGATGGGGGGCAACTAGTATGCCCACTCCTACTCGGCGCCTCTCAGTGGGGGCAACTCCAGAGTGGTAGAAAGTCCAACCCCTCTCAAGGAAACTGGTGCCAGAGCCATGCGTTGAGGTGAGTCCAACTATATCTAGTCGGAACCTCTCAACCTCACACACCAACTCAGGCTCTTTCCCCACCAGAGAGGTGACATTCCATGTGCCAAGAGCCAGCTTCTGTAGGCGAGGATCAGACCGCCAAGGTCCCCGCCCTCGACTACCACCCGTCACACACTGCCCCTGACCCCTTTGGCCCCTCCCACGAGTGGTGATCCCATGGGAAGGGGGATCCATGTTTCCTCTTTGGGCTGTGCCACTTCCATTTAGCTTGCATTTTATTAAAAATAACCTTCAGCTTTATTCATTTTATGAGTAAAATAGTTTTGCATTGTTTGGAAAAACAATCATAAAAAAACAATTACTTGAAAGGTTTTGTATTAACAAATGAATTAAGTTTTGTATTGTCGTTCAATAGTTTTTGGAAGTATTTGTTCATTTTTGACAAAATTGTTTAACAAAATGAAAACTGACATTGCTGCTTAGGTTGTGGGCAGGGCACAAGGTCAGACACTGAACAGGAACAGGTTAGTTGTTACCGATGCATTAAAAAATGTTAAATCATTCACACAAATCAGATTTGTATTTCATTATCTGAAAGCATCGGACTAGTTAATAAACAAAATGTTTAGCTTGATTTTCAGAATGTCACTAGCTTCTTAATTTCTTTATATTATTGATGTATTTAAATACAGAAAAATCAACTTGTGAATACAATGCATGTAAATATAATAAGCATAGCATTTTTAACGTAGTCAGCATACTCACACATGGAAAGTAGCAATGTGAATGAATTGTATGGCGGTAGTTCTTCAGTACTTTCATCGTGTAATCAGCACGTAAATATAAATGTCTGAGCCTATTGTGACCGAACAAGGAAATACAGTCTTTACTTCATCAGGGGCTCTTTAAAACGTCTTCATGACTAGTGTTAATGCTGCAAACATTTCGATGGTCTGAGTGAACGAGCTGTTTTTACCTTCAGGTTGCTGGAGGTGAAGGGGCTGATGATCTCGGGAGGGATGTCCAAGCCTGGGGGACAGTGCAGAGAGAAGCTGCTGTTCAAATATTTACCATCCATCGCTTCCTCCACCAGCCTGGAGATAACAAACATAACATCAGCCTTCACAGCTTCCTCTGAGGACTCCACCGTTACTGCTGCATTTGCCTCTCAGTTTAACCCTCTGGGGTCCATGGGGTCCGCGTCTTTTGATCAGGTCTGATTTGGGACGCTGTAGCAGCAAGACTCTGCCTCCCTGAGTTTCGGTTGCAAATCAGCTTTAAAAAGGAGATTATAAACTACACCCCAGTTTTTAAATTGTGTTAATAGGCAACGGAAAAGTGGAGTTATACTAAACTAAAAAACGACCTATTTATAGACAATCTGATAACTTGTCAAAACAGCAGTTTAGTAATCCGTGAGAGGGAATGTGCTTGTGAACATAAAAACCCACAAAAACATGAGATCCTGTTGCTGTTGGTGGAAGTCTCACATATTCAATTGATAAAAAGTATCATTATGTAGCTGAGAGAGAGAGGAAGGCCGCACGAGTAACGAGATGTGCGAAAAAAGGAGCCGCTTCACGGGGAAAGGAGTGGCGCGAACAGAGTAACAACAAACAATTAGACAGATATTGACGGTAAACTTCACATTTTGGAGCGATCCGGACAGATATATTGTCTCTGCAGTTTAGTAGGCTTGTATTAGGCTTTAATAAAGGATGATGAGAAGGATAAATGTCCACCAGCCAGTTCAGATAGTACGGCTGTTTTTTGAACTGGAAGAAGAGGAAGTGGGCGGAGACTCACAGCCGGAGTCTGAGGCAAAAAGCGAGGATGTTGATGACGATGTGGCAGATCCATCCATGCTCATAGAAGAGTTGGGTCATGATGAGGTGGAGGATGAAGGCAGAGATGCAGCTCCTCGGAGATCCAACAAGAGGAGTGGGCGGCGCCGCGCAGCTACAGATCTCGGCGTGAGACAGAGCCACTCCCCACTTCAAAATGCTTGTACATTATTGCCAAATTAATAAAATAAGTATAAATTCAGATAGTCCAGGTGTCCTGAAAAAAATGATCCCCATAAGGCAATATTTATTGTTTTTATTAGAAAATACAAACGAAAAACCAAAATGAGTCAAAAACAGTGATTTACACCCTGGACCCCAGAGGGCTAATACATTTATTTTTTATTTGTTATTTGCTATATTTATTCATATTTTTTTATAAACATACAGTCTAGAATACCATTATAAATTATAGAAAACATTCATCATAAATGTTTGTTGGTTTCACAGTAAAATAAGCAACTTTTTCAATTCAGATTTTATGTTTTTGAGTGATTTAAGGTCTAATATGCAACCCCTTTATGTCCAAATGTAAAAAATAAGTATAAATTCATAAAGTCCAGGTTGTGCTGAAAAGATTGATACCATATAAGGCAGTGGTTATGGTTTTTATTTTGGAAATACAAAGGGAAACTCTAAATTAGTCAAAAACGGCAAAGTACACCCTGGACCCCAGAGGGTTAAGTAAGGACTTACTTTTGTCGGTTTTTGACATCACTGTAAGCCATGGATGAACCGTACAGCGTCAGCTTCCACTGCTTGAGCCTTCCAACAGCATTACACGGCGGCGAGGCTTCACCTACAGAAACATGTTGGGTCAGGAATGGAGCTTCACACACATGCAGACACTAACACCCACATGCATTGGCAGAAAAAAAGACTCATGTGCATGCATGTGTGTGTGTGTGAAGCAGCATCTTACAGTGGTCTGATATCTTGAGGGTGTACTGGCCTTCTGCTTTCTCTCCCCAGCAACGTACAGTGGAGAATGTCCAGTCCTGATAACCTGAAGCATCTCTTTAAACATGAAACATTTCAGTATACAGTCAGGTCCATAAATACTGGGACATCTACACAATGCTAACATGTTTGGCTCTATACACCACCACAATGGACATCAAATGAAACCAACAAGATGTGCTTTAACTGCAGACTGTCAGCTTTTTTTGAGGGTATTTACATCCAAATCAGGTGAACGGTGTAGGAATTACAACAGTTTGCATATGTGCCTCCCACTTGTTAAGGGACCAAAAGTAATGGGACAGAATAAGAACCATAAAGCAAACTTATACTTTAATACTTGGTTGCAAATCCTTTGCAGTCAATTACAGCCTGAAGTCTGGAACACGTAGACATCACCAGATGTTGGGTGTCATCCCTGGTGATGCTCTGTCAGGCCACTGACCTTCAGAAACTCTTTGGTTGCTTTTGCAGTATGCTTTGGGTCATTGTCCATCTGCACTGTGAAGCGCCGTCCAATGAGTTCTGAGGCATTTGGCTGAATATGAGCAGATAATATTGCCCGAAACACGTCAGAATTCATCGTGCTGCTTTTGTCAGCAGTCACATAATCAATAAATACAAGAGAACCAGTTCCACTGGGCACCATGCCCCCTCGACATCTTAAGAACGCTGTAATCCACCCGCTTCTTAGAAAACCGAGTCTTGACCCCTCTCTCCATAGCAGCTTCAGACCCATCTCTAAACTTCCGTTCATCTCCAAGATCTTGGAAAAGGTTGTGGCTAAACAACTCACAGCTGCTCTTGATGAACATAACATCTATGATAGCTTCTAGTCAGGTTTTCGTAGAGCTCATTCTACTGAAACAGCTCTTCTTAGGGTCTCTAAGGACCTTCTGACTCACAGTGATGCAGGGGACTGTTCTGTTCTGGTCCTGCTGGACCTGACTGCAGCCTTTGACACTGTTGACCATCACCTGCTACTGGAGAGTTTGAGAGACTGGGTAGGCCTATCAGGATCTGTTCTGGAGTGGTTCTCCTCTTATCTCTCCCTTAGCAGTATTTCCATTTTCGGTCATGACATTCCCCTTTCCCTACTGTAACAAATCTTGGTATCAGACTAGATTCAAATCTTACATTTGACACCCACATCCACCACCTCTGCAAGGTCTCTTTTCTCCACCTCAAAAACATTGCTAAACTCCGTCGCTCTCTTTCCCAGCCAGATGCAGAGAAGTTGGTCCATGCATTTATCTCCTCCAGGTTGGACTATTGCAATGCCCTCCTCGTTGGGGCCCCCGGCAAGAGCATACAAAAGCTCCAGCACACCCAGAACTCAGCTGCCCGGGTCCTGATGAGGAGACACAAATACGATCATATCACTCCAGTTCTGAGATCACTTCATTGGCTGCCCATCCAATATCGAGTTCAGTACAAAATTGGCCTTCTTACTCACCAGTGCATCCATGGAACTGCTCCTGCCTATCTGAGTGAACTTCTCATCCCACACACTGCCACAAGAACCCTCCGATCTACCACCTCTTCACACCGCATGCACCAACCACTGACTAAACTCTCCACTATGGGAGACAGGTCCTTCAAGGCAGTGGCCCCTCAATTTTGGAATTCTCTCCCAGAGTTTCTAAGGGCCACACAATCTGTGGAGCTTTTCAAAAAAGGCCTCAAGACCTTTTTGTTTAATAAGGCTTTCTAGTGCACAATGACCTATTGAGTGTTTTACTTTATTGTGTTGTTTTTACTTATTGTTTGTATCTACTGTAATGACTTTTTAGATGGGTTTTATCTATTTCTGGGGACTGTTTTTATTTTCCATACTTGATAGTATCCTGAAATTTTAACTGTTTTTAATTAGCTGTGTACCTTATACCTGTCCCCTATACTCTGCAACACTTTGAGATTACTTCTGTAATGTAAAGTGCATTATAAATAAAATGTATTATTATTATTATCTCTCTGAGCGCTCCTTTTCTGTGGCCGTCTCCAAGTTTAGGTCCTCCACCACCTCTCTTTCCCATGGTGTCCCACAAGGTTCTGTGCTGGGGCCTCTGCTCTTCCTCCTCTATCTGCTTCCTCTTCAGCACATCCTGAGCTCCTTCAAAGGAATCTCCTACCATCTTTATGCAGATGACATCCAACTGTACATCTCCTTTAAGCCCCATGTCTAAGCTGCAGCTGTTACACACCTGCTTAGACTCTATCAAAACCTGGATGGTGGGAGCTTTCTTCAGCTGAATGAAGATAAGACTGAGATCCTCATCTGTGCCCCAGACAAGCTGGTTCCCAAAGTCAGAGACTCTCTTGGTCAGCTTGCTTCTCACACCAAACCTTCTGTCAGGAATCTTGGTGTGACCTTTGACCGGGCTCTCACCCCAGATTCTCATGTCAGTTCTCTTGTTCGCTCTTCCTTCTTCCATCTCGGGAACATTGCTAAGCTGAGTCCCATTCTGTTTCGCTCTGAACTTGAGACGGTTCTCCACACCTTCATCTCCTCACGCTTAGACTACTGTAACTCTCTTTTCACGTGTCTGAGCAGAACCTCCCTGAACCGTCTACAGGTGGTTCAGAATGCCTGTGCTTGGCTTCTGACCAAGTCCTCCAAACACCCACATCACCCCGCTTCTCCTCCAGCTTCACTGGCTGCCAGTCAACTTCAGGGTTCATTTCAAGATCCTGGTTCTGGTCTATAGGGTCTTACATGGACAAGCACCATCTTACAATGGTGATCTTCTTAGTCCCTACACCCCCAGCAGGTCCCTGAGGTCCAGTGACCAAAGCCTACTGGTTGTGCAGCACCAGGCTAAAGACCAAAGGTGACAGATCATCTGCTGCTGTGGCCCCCAGACTCTGGAACTCTTTCCCCCTGAGCCTGAGATCAGTGGACTCAGTGGTCTCCTTTAAAAAGCAGCTGAAGACTCACTTGTTCAAGCTGGCTTTTGTATGACCTTCTTCACCTCTCTCTCTTTACTCTGCTCTCCCCACATATTCCACCTTCCTCAGGATCCACTGATTTCCCTCTTTCCTATTCACTCTCTCTCTTTCTTAATCTTTGTTTAATCACAATTGTCCATTTTTGCTCATTATATATATATTTTTAAACATTTTCTAAATGCTTTTTATATTTTTACATTTTCTGTTTTTGTGAAGCGCCTCGTGATTTTTATCTTGAGAGGCGCTATAGAAATGATATTTTTTTCTTCTTCTTCTTCATTGGCAGCCATACATGCCCACGCCATGACACTTCCAGCGCCACGCTTCACTGATGAGGTGGTATGCTTAGGATCATGAGCAGTTCCTTTCCGTCTCCGTACTCTTCTCTTCCCATCACTCTGGTACAAGTTGATCTTGGTCTCATCTGTCCATAGGATGTTGTTCCAGAACTGTGAAGGCTTTTTTAGATGTTGTTTGGCAAACTCTAATCTGGCCTTCCTGTTTTTGGGGCTCACCAAAGGTTTACATCTTGTGATGAACCCTCTGTATTCACACTGGTGGAGTCTTCTCTTGATTGCTGACTTTGACACAGATACATCTACCTCCTGGAGAGTGTTCTTGATCTGGCCAACTGTTGTGAAGGGAGTCTTCTTCACCAGGGAAAGGATTCTTCGGTCATCCACCACAGTTGTTTTCCGTGGTCTTCCGGGTCTTTTGGTGTTGCTGAGCTCACGGGTGCGTTCCTTCTTTTTGAGAATGTTCCAAACTGTTGTTTTGGCCACACCTAATGTTTTTGCTATCTCTCTGATAGGTTTCTTTTGTTTTTTCAGCCTAATGATGGCTTGCTTCACTGATAGTGACAGCTCTTTGGATCTCATCTTGACAGTTGACACCAACAGATTCCAAATGCAAATAGCACACTTGAAATGAACTCTGGACCTTTTATCTGCTCATTGTAATTGGGATAATGAGGGAATAACACACACCTGGCCATGGAACAGCTGAGAAGCCAATTGTCCCATTACTTTTGGTCCCTTAAAGGAGCATTATGGAAGTTTGACAGCCAAAACATGTATAGAAATAATACATTTCTTCTTCATACATTCTCCTGCAATGCCCTGGTCCTGTAGAATGAGCCCTGGCATTTTTACTGTGATTGCCTGTTTTTCTGTAAAATCACAGAAAAAGAGAGATGCTCGGGTCGAGCAGGCTGCTTCATGCGCGTTCACGCTCAGGCATCGCCCGTAGCATTTGCTATCCGTAGCTTTAGCAGCAGAGAGAGGGGCAGTGCCAACTCAGCGACTTTGTCGCTGTTCCTAACGCCTAGTGACAAAGCTAGCTACATTTCTGAGGACCCTTAGCTACTTTCTTCTAGCTATTTCCTGCAAATTAGCAACAGAATAGCCATTTTCGCTTCGAACCGTTCTTTGGTTTGATGTTGTTTCAGGTGTCAAAGATATAAAAGTTACAGATACTGTGAATATTACTAGAGTGTAGCTCACCTTGTAAGATGTCTGACTCCCATGCAGAAGACCTGGGTTTGATTCTGGGTGTGAACATAGTTTATTTAGAGTTTTTTTTTTACATTAATGGTTTATTTTTTTACAGTAAGCTGCTCAAATTTTTATTTGAGACTCGCCGAACGGCGTTGAATTCACAGATAAAAAAGATGTGGGTTCAACTTTCATTTTGGAACAATTTTTCAAGCAAGGAAAGGGAATGATCTGAGCATGCAGGAGGACTGACCCATCATAAACCTTTGTCGGCTGTGCTGAAGAGAAAGCTACAGAACCACATTATTTAATTAATTAGTTGCGCATTCTCCTGTCCTCTGTCCTCCCCCCCCCCCCCCCCCCCACACACACAAGGGACTGTCTTAGCTGTTATTTCCGTTAAGGAGTGTGCACGTACAGCATGCGCGCCTCATGCACGAGCCTACTATTGAAGCTGCCGTTACGCTTTTGGCCTGAGGGGGCAATCGCGAGCATAAAAATTCAAAACTCCGTAAAGTCCCTTTAACAAGTGGGAGGCACATATGCAAACTGTAATTCCTACAACGATCACCTGATTTGGATGTAAACAGTTTGCAGTTAAAGCACATCTTGTTTGTTTCATTTGATATCCATTGTGGTGGTGTATAGAGCCAAAAATGTTAGCACTGAGTCGATGTCCCAATATTTATGGACCTGACTGTACATACACATATATATATATATATATATATATATATATATATATATATATATATAGGACTACACTGACACACCAGCTATTATTGCTCTTCTATTATTATAAAGCTCGTGATAAGACATACCTGTCAATGGCTCGGCGAGCCCCGATGACCGATGTCATACCACTGGGACATACCAATATGATCTCAACACTACCACGGTATGGGTGAGTTATCGTCATGGTAACAGTCACATGCTCCAGCGTCTCCATCCCGGATTGTTTCAAATCATCCGCAGAGACTGAAGGAGAAGATTCAGCAGATCTGAAGGTTATGTGGATATCGTCTTTCTCTGATTTAATTTCCAGAAAAAAAGCATCTCTAACAAATAAAGGATGAAGTTCCCGAAGAAACTTCCAAAGTGTGGTAGGAGGTGGAGGAAGAGAAAAAGAGGAAGAGTTAAGAGTGGAGGGAATCAGTAGAGCTGAGGAGATTTTTTTAAAAAAAAAATAATAAACTTAATTCATTCATTGTCTAAACTTTTTGTCCTCGGTGGGTCTCAGGGAGCACGTGTTTTCATGGATACATAATCTGGGTGTTTGGGAGGAATCCAGAGTACTCGGAGAAAAGCCACACACGCGCATGCTAACCACATGCAGGTTTTGAACATACAACCATCTTGCTGTAAGAATGACAACATACATCTGTTCAGTGCAATTGTGTGATGACACAAATCAAGTTTGATGCAATTGTGACCTTGATTTTAGAAGTTACTGTAGTTTGATTGTATCAAGGGGGCGCGGTGTTTAGGGTTGAGCATTAATTGAATTTGAACAACTCCCATTCCGGTTCCAGTTCCTTGTTTTGAATCCAGTTCCTATCGATTCCCAGTTCCGATTTTCTCAAGAGGCTGGGTCTAAAACCTTTCCATGTTTTAAATGAGCTAGCTAACCACAGATCTTACTTGATGAAATAATCTGAACCTCAACATGAATTTTAATTCTATGAAAAATAACGTCTTTCATTTAGACATAAACATGTTTTCAAGAAAGAAAGAAAAAGACTCGCAGCACAACCAGTGTGTTTGTTTCTGACCACAACCAAAGTCTGGGAACTGAGGACGCCTCTAGGATGAGAGGCAACATGTCTTCAACATAACCAGAAAAGTCCAGCTGTTTTCTTCTTAAACTCCCAGGATGATCGTGTCCAGGATGACTGAAAATCGGCACCAACATGTTGCAGAAAATGACTGTAAGGAAAACTGAAGCTTAAATATGTCAGGAAAAATCTAACATTGCAGTCTGATAGAAAATCCCTACTGCTACTCATTCTAAACATTTTGAATTGAGATGCACTATATAAAAACGTATTAATTCTCTGTGAGGGCTGGGGAAAGCATCTCACCAAAGTCTTTCTTTAATAGGCCAGATTGGTTGGTGCCCACCTGGATACCTGGTGCCCTACGCACAGTGTGTGATGCGTGTGGGCCGAGCACCGATGCGTTGGCCTTAATGTTGTTGTGGAGGATGAAGCCACATCAATTTCCTAAACAGTGATATTTATTCCTCCGAATAAACATAAGTTCTGGCTGTAATTATGATTTTTCAGTATGGCTCAGAAAAACTGATCCTTTTGCTTCTTGTAGCTGAATATTTGATCATTTCTAATGAAAATCCCTGTTTAGTTGTGTCCTTTTCTGTGCTTCAGACCAGCGGTAGCCTAGAAACATCCTTCTGTCTGCAGGCAGATGGGACCAAGGGTACAGTACAGTTCTGTGTTCACATGGCATGCAGAAAATCTGAAAAGCTTTAGGACGACACATTCTCTAGTACAGGAGCCAAAACACAAATGCTGCAACAGGTACCGAATCTTGTCAGAGAAAAACCTTAAACACTGTCAGCTACTTAAACCCCACCGAGGGCAGACCGAAGCGGGCCGAGGACACCTTTAACCATAAAATATAGAAACTTGTGATTTCACTCGGTCTTGAAAATATTTTCAGAAAATATTTGCCAATAACAGCCAGCAGAGTTGGTTTGTGCTAAAAACCTTGTTACATCTGACAAAACACACACACACACACACACACAGAAGGAAGAGAAAGTTTAGGGGAGGACAGGAAAAGAGAAAAAAGACGGAGATGTTTTTGCTAAAATTAGATCGAGTAGCAAAAAAAAAGAGAAAGTGACAGAAAATGAGAAAATAACAGAAGTGAACACAAGTGAGGAGGAAAGAGAAGGAATGGGGAGGAAATGGTGGGCAAAAAAACAACAGCCCACAGAAGCGAACGCTACCAAATAAGGGCAGGAAGAGAGGAGCAGGCATGCGAGGTGGGGTTGGGGGATGTTATGCAGGCGATGTGAAAACTCAACAAGAGCTGACAGATAAACAGAAAACAGTACCATTCAAGCTCCGCAACAGCTCGCTGGGATACGTCAGGATGGGCATCTCCTCCTGGAATACGGAGCTCTGGTAGGAGACGAGGAACGGCACCGACTCCCACACCTTAGACACACCAGCAGGAGATGTGATGTGGTTTATGCATGAAACAGCTGAATCTCTTCAGCGCTGCGGTGCTCGTGTACCTTGGCAGCATTAACAAGCCTCCAGGCGTTGAGCAGACCAAAGCCGTGTTGGTGGCTGTGATGAAAACCAGCTCCATTCACTCTCCAGTCAGCACTGCTATCACACTGTTGGATAAACACACTCGGCAGGTTCAGTAAGCAACTGAATGAAAGAGTTAGAGTCCAACAATCAGAAGGAGCTGTCAGAATAAACTCACACAGCAACAATTTGATTGTTGTGAATATTTGAAGAACGAAAGCTCAGTCTGAAATGTTTAGGAACAGATCTGGATCACTATTTGGCAAGAAACTGGTGAGTTTTATCTTTTTCCTGCCTGTACAGGGTATCAGCAGGTGGTAAGGGAGCCAAATTTAAGACTTTTTAAGGCCACTTTGACCAAATTTAAGCTATTTTTTAAAATTAAATTTAAGCTATAACTTCCAGCTATTGCCTGGAAGCGGTGCTAACCACGTCACAAACGTGGGATTAGCCATCCAGTTACCATTAAACTTGCACTTCCCCATGGTGCAAGCTCCCACTAGCTCTTCCAGCTAATGTGCTCATCTTCAAATAGCCCCCTTTCACAACCAGCTGAATGTGTACGGTTCCGCTTACGCCAACATCGTACACAAAAAATGCTGAACACTAACTAGAAATCTACGAAAATCTTGTTTATTGGGTCTTTGGTAATTTAAGACCTTTGGAAACTGTATTTAAGGATTATTTGTCATTTTTAAGGATTTTTAAGGCCTTAAATTTGGAAAAGCAAAAGTAAGACTTTTTAAGGATTTGCGGATACCCTGATGAATTATAAAGTGTTGCAGATCAGTTATTGATATTTGTATAAATTATTTACCGTTGCAGTGTGCTGTAGATTCGGGGTCAAACTCCAAGTCACACTAGGCCGAATGAAAAATGGGGAAAAGGTCGCGGGCCAAACTCAATATTTTTTTAAAAACTGATGGCAAATGTGCACATTTTCCTTTATTTACAAATGCGTATTGTTTAACCGTTTCATTTGGAAATAAACTTATTTTTGCAATAACACTGAATGTGGAATAACCAAATTACACACGAGCAAATAAATTTGAAATAAAACACAATTCAGTAGTACTTGTTACTTATGTCTCGATAGTTTTTATTCTTTTTATTCCTTAAAAGTGTATACAGTATATTCAGCATTTCTGTATTAAATTTTAATATTTTGAATATTTGAAGAATTTCTATTTGATGTTTTCTTGTTTTATACTGACGATGTTAATTTTTTTACTCTCTTTTTTTGCTCCTGTATCAATTGTAATTACTACTGAGACAACAGGCTTTCCCCACCGAGGAACAATAAAGGGAGTTTCTATTCTATTTCTGTTTCACTCATCTACCCGTAGTATCTTAAATGAAAATGCAATATCTCACCCATTAACTTTCATGCTTTGGAGCAGAAAAGGTGCATTAAACCACAATATTTCAAGCTCAGTTTGCTCCACTTTGATTTTCTCTAATGCTCAGCCAGAAACATCTGCATCTCTGGGGTTGGGCTCTGAGCTGAGGAAGAAGTTCATCAGCGAGACTCCAGTGTTGATTTGTTCATCTGTATCAAAGGCAACAGTTGATCACAGAGATTTGTGATGCTGAACATGGAGAGCATCTGAGCAGCTTGACAGTTGTGTAAGTGTGTCAGGGAGGATAGATAAAAACTGCAGCAGCTACAGAGTCATACTCTGACTCGAGCGTGTAGCTAAACTGGAGTTAAATCATCTCAGTGTGGAAGTTCTGGTGCGCTCTCTGTAAGATGCATACAGATTACTGAGTTCCTGAAATCCCCATTTTTGGGACTCCAAGTCGACAGATGGCAGAGTAAACTTGGCGTTGAGTAGGAGGAGTGTTTTCTGTTTGTCCGAGATTGAGGAAGGTAAAGGTTGGTTTATGCTTGACGCGTCCGCGAGGTCCGCACGGTTCCGCGCGGAAAAGTTGCGTCATTTTGCGTCATTTTAACAACCACGCCCCTCCACCGCGTCTCCGCACGGCCCAAGATTTCCGCAACGCGCACCTCGGAAAATTTCTAACCACGCGGACGGTCGGACGCGGAAAAACATGGCGGACCGGCACGGCAGAGGTTCGTAAATACAGACGTTTGTATGATTCAGCTCTCAAAGATCACCGTGATCGACATGTTGTTAATAATTCGTGGAGAGAAATAGCTCGCACTGTCGGAAAAGACGAGGACGCTGTTAAAAATGCTGGAATGCCATGTTGTAAACAGTAATTTCTACTTCTACTGTGGTGTAGTGTTGGATGCATGCCGTAGAGCTCCATGCTGCCCCCTACAGTTTGGGAGAATATTGGCTCACCGCAGAGACGAGCCGCACGATCCATAAACACTGCGAGTTGTGAAGCGCGTTCCAGCCGCGAGCCACATCACCGCGCGGAAAGTGAATGCGTCAAGCATAAACCAAGCTTAATGCTGCTGAAGCCGATACTAGTAGCATGGATGCTAATGACTGTAAAAACAAAGGAGGGGGTGTTTTAACTGATGCACTAATGCTGCAAAGCACTATGGGATTTATAGTCTTTGTGGCAAAATGGGCTGGCGGGCCAGTTTTAATTTATATTTGATATCACGGGCCAAATAAAAATAGACCACAGGCCAAATTAGGCCCGAGGGCCTGAGTTTGACACCTGTGCTCTAGATGGTCTAAGATGTCGTTACGCCTTCCAATCAGTTACTGTAAAGATGATGACTTAAGCGCAGGAGTAGAGACTGGAACAACTTTTCAGCCAGTACCTGTTCAGGTGCTCGTCCTACAAAGGTGGCAAGCTTACCTTGGTGGCGGTGAAGGCAATGATGTGTTGAACATCCCTCCAGCTAAGGCAGGGCCGGACCTGCAGCATGAGGGCCACCATTCCTGCAGCCAGGGGGGCAGCAGCAGACGTACCGGTGTGGCCCTCCGTACAGCCTGTCCCCGACTGCAAGGACCAGTCTGACGTCACCTACAGGACAAACGGTCCACTGTCAGAAACTCAACTGGGAGAGGGAACACAATTAATGATCCCCAGGTCCCTGAATACAGGGGATTAATCAGCCATTGGTCAAAATCAGCCAGTTTCCATGAAAATATGTGATCGGCAAATTCTGACCTACGTCTTTCAAAGCCGATCATACCTGTCATTTGTAGCTGGCAGAGACCTTGTGTGTGGCATCACCACCCCCCACCCCCTTTCAAAGTACGCACGCAAGTGGCAAAGGTTTATACCAAACTTTTCCTCCGTCTGAGAGAGTGATGCAAACCAGCAGGGGAAGCTCATTAAAATGCGTTAATACAGCAGCTTTAACAGGACTTTAACTCATTCACTGCCAGCCATTTCCTGATCGCTAAAGGCCTTCGCTGCCAAAGTTTCTTGCCGTTTTTACTGTTTTTTTTAAGAGTCACAGAACGTTGCGCGCTAGGAAGATGTTGACGCCAAAACAACCAAAACAAAGAGGAGGCAAGAGGAGGCTCACCTCTTACATCAGGAAGAATCCGCGCGTTTCGAGAGTTATCCATTCTTTCATAATCCGTTGTTGAATTGTGATCGGCAAAAGCTTTTCCGGTTCGCGCCTCAATTTTTTTTACAGGAACGGCCCAAAACGATCTCCTAACACATGGATTTTCTGCTTCCTGATCATGTGACATATGCGGATGAAGATCGGCTTCAGAGCTGAGATGTTTGTTCTCTCGGCACGGGGCTCGTTCCAATGCCCACACAGTAAAAAAATGACTTTAGTCATCATTGGCAGTGAATGAGTTAAAGGTGCAGTGGGTATACAGTGAGAAAATCCCAAAGGAGTCTGATGTTTCAGGCATTTAGGCAGGAAGGTTCTACAGAAACAAGTTTCATATCCAGCTGGATGCTGGATTGTCAGTTTTCCTCCTTTCAGAATAAAGGAAGGAGGGACGCAACCAGTGAGTGTGGGGGGCGTGTCTCCTGCGAGCTAACACTACAGCACCCACTATTGTAATTTGACAATGGCCGGCAAAAAGCTCAAGAGTTGTTTTAAGTGGTTGCAGTAACCACATTTTACTACAGGATGCAATTTTAACTTCATTTCTACACAATGCACCTTTAAAAAAACAACTCTGGGTGGAGTGAGGTGAGTTTTCATTACTAGTCTCGGAGCAACAGTCAGACAACTGCCCTCGCTTTATGAGAGTGTCTGTCAGACAACTGAGCAACTAACCTGAAAAATGGTGAAGACTTTTACGCTAGATAAGCAGCCTGCTTGGTGGACGACAATGGGTTCCACCCCCTAGGATCCGCTAAGGGTAATAAAATAACATGACGACTCTGACCCTCAGGTTACTCGGCTAGAGATCTGTTATTTGCCTGCTGTTGGCAGTAACCCACGGCTTACACCTTATCCACAGAACAGTTCATAACAGAGTGGCTTTAGCACAACTCAACAGCCACAGACCAGAACCGCAAATGACCTTTTCCACCCGCTGATCTCCCCTTCAAAATAAAACTAACATTATTGTCAAACCGCTATAATAATAATAATGATAATAATAAATAAAATAATCACACAGAACACAAAGTTGAGATTGTGCGGAAAGTTCCGCTTGCATCTCGGCTCTTTCAGATGAAGAAGCAACCACAAGAAGGAAATCAACAAGGACTCACTTTTCACCCACATTTCTGACTAGGGTGGGCTATCGAGCATCGATTGGAGCCGGTTCCAACAGTTCATTTTTCCCGGAATCGTTCAAAGTCTTTTATTTCGATTCCTAGAATGCCGACGGAAGAGGAATCCGCGGCTGATCTCCGTGAAAAATAAATGTGATCTGCAAATTGTGATCAACGCTTTTCAGAGCTGACCACACCAGCTGTCTGTGTGCAGCAGGAGCCCCCCCTCCCCCCACCCAGATATAAACAAACGCGTCTGCCGAACTCTTACTCCGTGACGTAAACTTTAACTCCTGCAGCGTAGAGGAAACGTGTTAAATACGTCAACACGGTGGATTTAATAGAAGCTTTAAAGAACAAACTCTGGACGGTGTGAGGTGAGTTTGTCTCACTGCAGAAATAAAAACACACACGGAGCGTCAGCAGTCAGACGCAGCCGCTCACCAACACTCGTGTGTGTGTGTGTGTGTGTGTGTGTGAACATCAGAAGGCTGAACAATAACCTGTAGAATAATTAAAGTCATCATGCTAGAGAAGCTTCTCTGTGGTGGACCACACCAGCTTCTGCCACAATAAAAAAAAAATAATAATAATAATTTAAAAAATACATTTTAATTTCCTTTCTGAACTACCGTATTTCTGTTGAGTTTTAATGTTTAAAATCTGTTAGGTTGTTACTGACAGCAGCTACGTTTAAGTTTCACTTCCTGTTGTGACTGAACGCTGCAGCAGCATGGAGGCGTAGCTCTCGGTCATACTGGACATGATCATCCTGAGAGCTTTAGCTGAAAACAGCTGGACGTTTCTGGATATGTTGGAGACATTTAGCCTCTCATCCCAGGCTTCTTCCAGACTTTGGTTGTGGTCAGAAACAAACGCACTGGTTGTGCTGCAAGTCTTTTTCTTTTTTCCTCCAAAACATGTTTTTGTCTAAATGAAGGTGATGTTGTTGTTCATAGAGTTAAAATTCATGTTGAGTCCTGGAGAGACTCCTGTTGGTCCACCTGAATAAGCAAACTAGAACATATCAGGACCCGCTGCAGTTTGCTTATCGCCATGGAGTTGGGAGTTGAAGATGCCATCATCCAGCTGCTTCAACCAACCCACTGTCATCTGGACAAAGCAGGCAGCACTGTGAGGGTCATGTTCTTTGATTTCTCCAGTGCATTTAACACAATCCAGCCTGATGTACTTTGCCAGAAACTCCAGAAGACACAGGTGGGAGGCCTCAACTATCACCTGGATTAAAGACTACCTGACAAACAGATCACAGTTTGTGAGGCTGAAGAACTGCACATCAAACCAGGCGATCAGTAACATTGGAGCACCACAGGGGACTGTACTCTCACCATTCCTTTTCACCCTGTACACCTCAGACTTCCAGTACAAGTCAGAGACCTGTCATCTACAGAAATACTCGGACGACTCTGCAGTTGTCGGGTGTATCAGAGATGGACAGGAAGCTGAGTACAGAGAGCTGGTGGAGCGCTTTGTGGCATGGTGTGGAAACAATCATCTGACCTTGAATGTGAACAAAACAAAGGAGATGATTTTAGACTTCAGAAGAAACAGGGTGGAGTCAAACACTGTTTCCATCATGGGAGAAGAAGTGGAGGTGGTTGAGGAATACAAATACCTTGAAGTTCACCTGGACAACAGACTGGACTGGAGAAAGAACAGCGAAGCCATTTACAAGAAGGGACACAGAAGACTGCATCTCTTGAGGACGCTTAGGTCCTTCAATGTCTGTAGCAAGATGCTGCAGATCTTCTACAAGTCTGTTGTTGAGAGTGTAATCTCTTCAGCCATCGTCTGTTGGGATAGCAGCATCAGAAGCAGGGAGCTGAAAAGGCTCAACAGCCTAATAAAAAAGGCTGGTTCTGTTCTGGGGACGACTTTGGAACCACTGGAGGAGATAATGCAAAGAAGGATTCTCCAGAGAATCAAGAAAATGATGGACAACCCTGAGCATTCTCTTCACAAGACTGTCCGACAACAGAAGAGTGTCTTCAGCCATTGTAATATACAACAACTCTATGATGACGTGATTATTATTATTATTCTGAGCTACTACAGCAATCAATTTCCCTCTGGGATTAATTAAGTATTTTTGAATTGAATTGAATTGAAGTTAAGATTATTTCATTAAGTAGGACCTGTGGTTAGCTGGCTCATGTAAAGCATGTCATGTCTTGAAAGAATCGGAATCGGGAATCGATAAGAACCAGAATCGAAACGAGGAGTTGGAAACTGAATCGGAACAGTTCAAAATCAAACGATGCCCAACCCTTTCATTTGTACTGCTGATAACCTTTGTAATGTGTGAAGAAAGAAAGACAGGATTTGCATAGGTGATGTTCAGCTTTGCCTTTCTGCAGAGCATGGAGCCGAGTCTGTGTACAGGAAGTTGTGGTTAGGCGACTGCACTCATGCTCGGGAGAATCAAGCTGCACATTTCCTGTTGAGGAGTATAAGAGAAAGGGGTAACCTTCGTTCTTGGCCTCCTATTAAGGCTGCTGGTGAGAACCAGCACCAGGAGAGCCAAAATAGACAAGGCTTAAAGTCTCTGTCTAAAACCAAGAAATATACCAATGTACAACATCATGGGCTCTCTCTTGTGATTGGTCCTTCTTCATCCTGAAGGCAGGGAGCCTCGTGAAGCCACGGAGGGCGCTTCTAGAACAGAATGTTTTCTTAATCTAAATCTGGAACAAGCGTTATGAAGAGTAGCTGTATTGAGGAGCAGCTTTCTGGGCCAGTGTTTCAGAGGCGCTGCATTTATTTATACGCATAGCCATATCTGTATAAATAAATACTAGGATAGAGGGCAAAACATAGAACTCCACCACTTGAGAGGAGCTGACCATCACCGGTAAGTGAGAAGCTCGCAAGTGCTCAGAGGCTCAGGAGAGGATTTGATCTACCCAACAGTAGGGGATGTAAATGCTAAAATTTGTTATATCTTAATGAATATTCTTACTTCATTTGCATAGAAAACTTAGAAAACTTTATTACTTACTTTTGATTTTATATTCCTTTCATTTGCTGCTCCTTAATCGTTAACATTTTATTACACTAACCTTTGACCTTTACCTTGATGCATGTTTTAACGTTTAGAATTTTAAACCTGTAACTCTCAACATTTTGATTGCTTGATTTTGAATTGCAGTTTTCCATTGACATTTTTTCATTGAGATATTTCTTGACTCTATAACAGGGGTGTGAAACTCAAACTCACACGGGGCCGAAATGAAACTCTGGGACGGAGTCGAGGGCCAAACTTAATATTTTTTGAAAAAGTGACGGCAAATTTGCACGTTTCCTTTATCAACATGTATGCAATTTTGAACCTTTAAATTTGGAAACAAACATATTTCTGCATTAACACTGAATGTGGAATAACCAAATGACACACGAGCAAGTCCGTTTTAAATAAAAGGCATCAGTGGTATTCATTACTTGTGGTATAATCAGCATTTTATAAATCTATTCAGGATTTATGTTTTCTTGTTTATTCATTTTTCTTATTTTTTATTCTCCTTTTTTCTCCTGTAATAAGTGTCATCGCTGCTGTGACGTCTAGCTTTCCCCACTGAGGAACAATAAAGGGATTTTCTATTCTATTCATCTATCTGCAGCCTTTCCACTTCCTGTTTACTGTAGGTTAAATCTTTTCTCACGGGCCAACAACAAAATAAAAATATCATTTTATCTTAAATGAAAATGCAACATCTCCCCTGTTAACTTTCATGTTTTGGAGCAGAAAAAGAGCAGAAAACCAACATATTTAAAGCTCAGTTTGCTCCACTGGTTTACTGTGATGCTCACCTGTTCCAGCCAGATACCTGCATCATGGGGTTGATCTGAGCTGAGGAGGAGACTCCTGTTGTTTTGTTCATCTTCATCATAATAAAGACAACATTAGATGACAACAGGTGCTCACATAGGTTTGTGCTGATGAACATGTCTGAGCAGCTTGACCGCGTTGTTGTGTGTCGGGGAGGAAACACAACGACAGCAACCACAGTCATGCTGGTTTGAGCGTGTCGCTGTTCGCTGGAGTTATATCAGCTCTGTCTGGACGTTAGTTTGAAAACTTTCTCTTTCAGTTGTGAACACGTTACTGAGCAGCTAGAATCTCCGTTTCTGGGCTTCAGCGTCAGAAAACAGCTGAGTGAACTCGGCGCTGAGTGAGAGGAGTGTAGTTTGTCCGAGACAGCGGAGCTGCAGACACCGGCAGCAGGTGCTGGAAAAAACACAAAGAGGGGGCGGTTCAGCTCCGCGCTGACGCCGCAAAGCATCATGGGAGTTGAAGTCTTTGCGGTAAAATCGGCCAGCGGGCCAGTTTTAATATATTTTTGATATTTATCTCGCGGGCCACATAAAAATGCTCCACGGGCCAACTGTGGCCCGCGGGCCTTGAGTCTGACATATGTGCTCTATAATCTCATTTCTAATATTTAGACATTATAAAGTAACAAAACTCACAATAAAAATAAAATATATGGATTTATACCGCAGCCTTTTGGCTGATTTTGTTGTGTTAAAACCTTTTATTCATTAAAAGGGTTGCCTCATTAGCACCCAAAACAGAAAGCATCGTCTCCTGTAAGTCATTTGACTTATCTTAACCAACAATTCTATTGCTGAAAGCTCCTTTCTCATAAGGGGAGCTCCAGCACAGACCAGTAAAAACCCTTTACTCGTAATCCCAGAAGCCGGCTGGGATCAACGTTTGGTTTGTAGTGTAATATGAGGCATTCAGCAGGTTTGCTTTGTTTATCGCTTTAGCACTGTCAGAGTGCTAATGTTTTTAGCAGTTAGCTTAGTGTTGTAATGTGGCGTTTATAGGGCTTGTGATCATGTCCATCCCGTTGGAGGCGTGTGAGTCCTTACATGTTGCTTGTTTCTACTGTAAACAGCGCTCAGGCTCGTTCTTGCTGCTTAAATTAATCTATTATTCATTTGTCTCATTCATTGCTGTGTTGTGGGGTGACACACGTGATCACCAGGGGAATAAAGGTGGAAAACCAGCAAACTTTTCACCGTTTTCCTGCTTGGGGGCAAAAACACAGAGACCAAGTATCTAGCATAACAAAGACTTGTTGGATCGCTGCTGTAAGGCGACCAAACATCACCTTCTGGAGTATTTTCATTCAGGTAAGTTACAGATGGTGTACGTTTTTATACATCGTTTATTTCCTTCAACCGCAACACGCACACACACACACACACACACACACATACACACAGAGGCTACACGCACATACCGGTGGGCTAATGCGGCTGCACTGACACGCACACAACTTCTCCTGCTACACTTCTTCTGTAGGATGGCAAATTCGATTGTTCTATTAGAAAAACCAACAAATAAATGTTTACCTCTCATCCAGATGTTTACATCCGCTCACATCACAAACAAGGAAGCTGAAAATGTCTGTTATGCAGAACTGCAGCAGTAACAATATGTCATGGGTGCTCCGGTCTTAGGTCTTTCATATGGATCAAAACCATTAATAACGCTGATTTTTGTCCACATACCGGTCCCCGACGTCTTTATATAATGTACTCCTGTATTATCCTCATCGTTTTGGGGATTTTATAATGTTAACACTTTCTTTCACCCAAATCAACTTCTCCTCTGCGACAGTACCGTTTGTTTCCAGTTTGTTTACACTCGTCAAGATTCCAACATGGCCGCACACATCCCAGAATGCTATGCGTATTCACATGTGACCAAAAGTCCTTATTAAAATCAAACAAATGTACCCGAAATTTGAGTTTCAAAAGGCATAAAAAGTTAGTTACTAGTAAATCCTAGCACAAACTGATCGTTAGCATTAGCGAAAGCACTACTACCATGAGCTAATGAATAAAATAGCACAACTCACTATTTACCCGAGCAAAAACAAAATGATCGTCATGCAAAGATTCTCCGGGTCACTAAAAGGTGAACCAACCTGAAATAAAAAAGCTGCAGGCTTCCAGGCTTGTAAAAGGCTGTCGTTTGGTTTGCAGTGATATGAGGATGGCAGCACACAGTAGTTTGTTGCTGACCGCTTCAACGCTGGGTAGATCCTCCAGTGCATGAGAAGAGCGATGTTTAAAACTATATGGGTCGCAACCTAAAGGAAGATGAATTTTTTCACGATATCTCGTCTGTGCCAGCTCATTTAAAGCCTCTGTGAAATCGCTCTCATCCATCGTGCTGTGTTGCATCTCTGTGTTTTGCTGCTCGTTTCTCCACCTTGCCACACGTAGAACAACACAATACGAACCATTGTTCTCTGCATTGTTCTAATATTACTGTTAAATCCATTCAGTCACTGACTGACTCAGTTGGAGCTAATCTGTCTGTGTGATGATCTCATAGATGATAAGTTGGGAGGGATCGCAACCTTTTCTTCTGCCAGCTTGGCAGATGGACGAGACGTGGTTCTGACTTTGTCTTTTAGCAGCTTTTGGAGTCTAAAATATTTCCTCACAGGAGACTTGAAGCACTTCCTAGTTGGAAACGGAGCGGTCCCGGTTGTTGTTGATGCTGGTTCTGTTGTGTGCATTCATTCAGTGTCACTTTGGTCTGCGAATGTGGTTTTTTTAACTAGCGGCGTTGGAGACGTCTTTATGGTGGGTTAGAAGCAACGTGTCAAACTGGTTAATCCTTGCAACCTAAGTCACAAGTGATGACATCCACATAACAGGCTGAGTTACCATGGTGAAGCCCATCAGACAAACATCACATAGAAACGTTGTAATGCAGAGTGCCTCACTCTATTTTACAGTCTGAGGATGTATTTAACGTTAGTCTAAACTCATTTAAGAGTTCACCGGTGTGTTCAGAAGCAGCTTCAGACCACATGTTTACAACCATGATTTAGTCTGACTGTTTACAAACACAAAAAACCTAAACGGTTACTTTTATCAGGACTTATGTAGCTATTTCAAAACACAGTCTTTTACTAGGAAACTACTGTGTCACTCTGCTAATCTTGTAACAGATCATGTAATCAACTTTGTGTTGGTTAAATATCTGTATCCATCTATCCATCTTCTTACGCCGATCAGAGGTCGGGTCACAGGGAAGCAGCCTTCCCTCTCCCCAGTCACTCAGGCCAGCTCCTCCGGGGAATCCCAAGGTGTTCCCTGGCTGAGAGACATGGTCTCTGTCCTGGGTCTCCTCTTGGGTCTCCTTTCAGTTGGGACGTGGCCAGAAAACCTCACAAGGAAGGCATCCTGACCAGATACCCGAGCCGCCTCAACTGGCTCCTCTCGATGTGGAGGAGCAGCAGCTCTACTCCGAGCCCCTCCCGGATGACCGAACTTTTCACTTTATCTCTAAGGGAGAGCCCAGCCACTCCGCATGGAAAACTCATTTCTGCCGCTTGTATCCACGACCTCGTTCTTTCGGTCACTACCCAAGACTCGTGACCATAGGTGAGGGTAGGAACGTAGATTGACCGGTAAATCGAGAGCTTCGCCTTCTGACTCAGCTCTCTCTTCACAACGACGGGCCGGTACAAAGCCTGCATCACTGCAGATGCAGCACCAATCCGCCTATCGATCTCACGCTCCAGTTTTCCCTCACTCATGAACAAGACCCCGAGATACTTAAAACTCCTCCACTTGAGGCAGGACCTCATTCCTGACCTGCAGAAGACATTCTACCCTTGTCCAATGAAGACCATGGTCTCGGATTTAGACGAGCTGATTCTCCAACTCCATTGTTTGGAGAGTTGTGTGAGAAAAACAAAAAATAATAAAGTGGCTTTTTTGTGGATTCTGACATGTTTTCGTGGGATGTAGTCACAGTGAGGCTACTACTATCTCTTCATGTTCTGGCTGATGGTGTGCTGACAGAACTTGATCATTAATCAAACTCACAATGCTCCTCAGCTTAGCCCCCCCGCTGCTGAACGTCACAGCAAGCATGGACGCACACTCCTCTGCGTAGAAGGGCATCCGGCCTTCCTCATCCACTGCTCCTGCAATTATGAACGCACACAGAGTGAGCTTCTCTGCACCCAGCAACACAAATTACTTCATTTAGACCAGGGGTGTCAAACTCATTTTAGCTCAGGGGCCACATTGAGGGAAATCTAGTCCCAAGTGGGCCGGACCGGTAAATAAAAAACAACTTCAGATTGTTTTCTTTGTTTTAATACAGTCAATATAAAACAAAGCTGGAGCCTGAGGACAGTGTAGTACAAGTACAACACCTGAAGTGTACTTGAAAATTTGAAAATAAATAAATAAATAAATAAATAAATAAACATTCCTTAGTGATTCAAAGAGCTTACAGATCACATGGCTAGATCAGTTTCATGCAGCACTTCAAATATATTTGACTCATTTTACTTTACATCTTTTAGCTTTCACCAGCACATCAATATCAGAAGTCACATCCTGAGTGGCGGCCGACTTCAGGATGTGATTCAAGTTCTTGTGTGAGCCTTGAGCGCAGCTTTGTTTTATTTATACTCATTACAGAGAAAACTTGCTCACAAAGATACGTTTATTTTCACTCTACATTGTAAAGTATGAAAATAAAGTTTACACAACCATCTCGCGGGCCGGATTTAACCCGTTTGCGGGCCGGATGCGGCCCGCGGGCCGCATGTTTAACACCCCTGATTTGGACAGAGTCAATCCAATCCAATCCAATTTTATTTATATAGCGCATTTAAAAACAGCATGTCAGCTGACCAAAGCACTGCACGGAGTTAAACCTAAAAAGGCATTCAAATTCACATACATACACATTAAACACAGATAAAAACTGTCATAAAATAGAAACACCTACAATCAAAACAAAAGTTTAAAACAGCCAATAGAAAGAGAAGTCAATAAAAACAGAAGTCAGTAAAAACAGAAGAGAGTCACAGCATAAAAGACCGATCATTGACCAAAAGCTAAATTTTAAAAAATGTGTCTTCAGGCTGGATTTAAACTGTGACAGTGAAGAAGCCTGGCGGACCACCAGAGGGAGTGTGTTCCAGAGTCTGGGAGCAGCAAGGCGAACGCACGCTCCCCACGAGCTTTATACCTCATTGTAGGGACTTTGAGCAGTAGATGATCAGTCACACACAACAGAGTGGGTCTTACCAACTGTGATGGTGTAGATGGAGTTGGCGTAGCCATCATAGTTGCAGTTGTCATTGTATAGACCTCCGTTACCACTGGCAACCACAAAGATGCTGCCAAAGCCCCGTCTTCCTGCGATTACCCCGTGCTGCAAGGCAGCCTGTGGAAGGACAATCTTAATTAAAGCTGCAAGCGGAGGCGTTCGGCCCTTGCAGCAAAGCTGCTTGCCCTCCGTGCGCACCCCCCTCCACTCCATCTCCGACGCTCTCCCAACCCATGGCCCTGAAACCGGTGGTGCACGAGCACCCATGCACGCCAGACACTCCAACGTGCATTTAACTGTGATCACTGTGAGCTGTCAACTCAATCTGACTCAACGTTTCCTTCTAGCCTGCCAACAGTCCCCACTAAAAATGTTTTACATTAGCAAAATATTCCAGCTTCGAAAGAAACTCTGTAACGTAATTGGAACAAAATGGCAGACTTCCTGTGGGATATGGCATGGCTCCATGAGACTTCTTTGTAGGCCCAGGCACAATACATAAGTGGAAAATTTCAGTTAAGAAACTAAGCCACGACCACCAGATTTTCAGGGTAATATTTACTGAGGTTTGGATTTGTATCAATCACCTGAATTGTTATATCGATAACGTCAGAATTAAGGAAATGAGAGGCAAATGAAATTCCATGGCGGGATATAAAAATTCGCCATGCCCCCAAAGCCTCACCCTTTTTTTAAACCTGCCAGGTCTGGACACCAAGTGACCCTAACATGTCTACTTGTATTTGCCAGATATTCATGTTGATTAGGTTAAAGGAGTGAATCTGGGAGCTTTGAAAGTAAAGCATGGTGTGGTGACAGGTCAATGTTTGAGGCCTAGCCACGCCAAACACAGTTAGACTTATGGAAAATCCATAGGCTCAGTTTTGCCCGCTTTGTCTTAAGAGTATTTAGCAGAAGTTTAAAGGCGTTGGGGGTAAAAGGCGCTTGGGGATTGACGTACCTTTGAAGTGTGCAAAAAACACAAAATGGCATACTTGGACCAAAATGGCTGACTTCCTGTGGGATATGGAGCATGGCTCAGAGAGTGTTTTTTGTAGGTCCTAAGACATCACATAAGTGTACAAAATGTCACAATCCTCAGTCAAAGCATGACTTGGGGCTGACAATTTCATTGGACCTAGGGGGCGCTAGTGAAGAAACTAAGACACGCCCACCAGATTTTCAGGGTAATATTTATTGAGGTTTGGATTTGTATCAATCACCTGAATCATTGTACCGATAACATCAGAAATGAGGAAATGAGAGGCAAACGAAAGTCCATGGCGTGATGTCAAAATTCGCCAAGCCCCAAAAGCCTCGCCTTTTTTTTTTGTAAACCTGCCAGTACTAGACATCAAGTGACCCTAACATGTCTACTTGTATTTGCCAGAGATTCATGTTGATTAGGTTAAAGGTGTCAACTTGGGAGCTTTGAAAGTAAAGCATGGTGTGGTGGCAGGCCAAAGTTTGAGGCCTAGCCACGCCCACACCGTTAAGAGTTTTGGAAAATCCGTAGATTTAGTTTTGCTTGCCTTGTCTTAAGAGTATTTAGGAGAAGTTTAAAAGCAATGGAGGTAAAGGGCGCTTGGGGATTGACGTACCTTTGAAGTGTGCAAAAAACACAAAATGGCGTACTTGGACCAAAATGGCCGACTTCCTGTGGGATATTGAGCATGACTTCCAGAGGGTTTTTTGTAGGTCCTGAGACACTGCATATATAGCAGAAGTTTAAAGGTGATCGGTGAAAAGGGCGACGGGGCATCATTCTCCAAACAACGTGTGCGAAAACCACTAAATCGAGTATTTGACCAAAATGGCCGACTTCCTGTGAGACTTTGTGCTTGGCTCCAAGAGACTTTTTTGTATGTCCTGAGACACTACATTAGTGTACCAAATTTCGTAATCTTCAGTCAAAGCACGGCTTAGGGCTGACAATTTAAATGGTCCTAGGGGGTGCTATTTAAGAAAATAGGCCACGCCCACCAGATTTTCACATCAGATTTTTTGGGGGTCCGGATTAGGATCACTCATCAGAAGTTTCGTGGCGATATCTTTAGAAATGACGAAATGGGAGGCAAACGTATGGCCACGGCAGTACGCCTGACTTCGCTGCGCCTCCACAGCCCCGCCCTCTTTTGAAAATTACCATAAAGCGACGCCAAGTCACAACCACTTGTCTTGAGTTACCAGCTACAAATTTGTGGTGATTAAGTGAAATGGAGCGATTTGGGACCTATCAAAGTAAAACCTGACCTTTTTGGTCCTGAGGGGGCAGGGCTTATGTGATGCCATCCTCCGACCATTCAATTTCGTTTGTGGCTGGATGTAAAATGACCACAGAAGTTTTATAACTCTATTCTATTCGAGTATGAAGTTATAGCCATTTTATATTTTTTTGGCGAGTAGTTGAAATTCGAGGCCTGGCCACGCCCCCTCAGCCTATACAAAAAGTCAGTTTTATTTTTTCTATTTGATCGCCCATCCCTTCTGAGCGATTTCCCACAACTTTCGAGATGATCCTTCGAAAAATGATCGAGTAAATCAATCAGATGAGGACCCTAGAAGCGGCCAAAACGGGGTCAAAATCGCCAATCCAATCCAAAATGGCCGACTTCCTGTTTGATGTTGACCATGGTTGCAAGAGGCTTTTCTGTGCGGACTGTTGAGTACTACAAGTGTACAAAATGTCATAACTGTACAACAAAGTATTATGGAGGGGGGTATTTTTCCACTACGATTTTTTGGGACCTTTAAAATACAAAATTTTTCACCACACCTGACATGTGCAAAAATTCCTGAGTTTTCGGGTACATTAAGGCCTTCAAAAAGCCAATTTACTTGGAGGAAGAAATATAAACAGAGCAGATACAAAAGGACTTTGCAGCGCTTTCACTGCTAGGGCCTAAAAAGACAAAAATAAACGGAGCAGTTACAATAGGCCTTCCCAGCTTCGCTGCTCGGGCCTACTAAAGGTTTCTTGAAGGAATTTAACAAAAAAAAGTGGCAACTTGAAACTAATCCACACACACTGCACCTCCAGATGTCTTCAGAATTAGAAGTAATGTGCTGCCCTGTGCAGGACAGAGAGAGAACTGCAGACACAGTGTCTCACCTTGCCCAGAGGATGTGGTCCATCAACAGTATGCCCGTCATCATCTGGACCCCAACTACATCAGAATCCCAGAAAGACTATTTCATATGATTCTGCAGTGACATATGAGCGTTAAACAGTCTGATGACTGTTGTTACCTGCAGCTGTAGATGTCGTTGACTTGGTAGTGCTTGTTGAAGGCTATGGCCTCTAAAATGTCAGTCAGGGGGCCATCCAGGACTCGGATACCTAAGCAGGAACAAACACACATTTTATGTCAAAACCATTTTGCTTTTAGGAAAACACGAATTGCTGTTGGCTGTTCTGTACCTGCCACCTTGCTGCCATAGGCCACGCCCACAGCACAGAAGCTGTTGTTGGGAACCGCAGCAATCTCCCCAGCACATCGAGTCCCGTGGTGGTTATCACTCTGGACGTCTGGGTGAGGCATCGGGTCTGGATCATTAGAGTTGAGGTCGTAACTGCCCTCTGGATTCTGGAGGATACAAAATCAATTGAGCATGTTGTTTACATCATCCTGATCTCCCCTGGTCAAAACCAGTCGAACTTGACATGTGGTGGAACTACCCACATGAAGCTAATCATTAGCATTAGTAACTCCACCGCACTGCTGAACTCCTCCAGGCTTGTGTTATTTATGGAGATAAAACATCAACGTTGCAAGTCAGTGGTTGCGTTGCTGTTAGCCAATCAAAAGCGAGATGTCCAAATATCATGAATTAACACTCCAAAACCTGCTGTCTGAAGCATGGACATGTGTAACGTCCAAAAAAAGGGTCCATTTTGACCTATATATTGACCGACAGTGACCGGTCACCTACAGACATAAGTCCACTTTCAAGGTGGATTTTCTACTCTATCTTCTAACACCCAGAAGACTCTGCAGTGCTTGTTGACAGTCCATGAGGACAAGATTGTCAAACTTATCTCAGACTGCTGGATTCCACACTCTGAATGAAAAGTGAACTTTTACAACTCATAAATTATATAATTATATGGTTGAATGAACCAGATGTTATAAGAAATGTTTGAATAATGTGTGCCTAATTCAGTGAAGTTGAAATGAATATTGTCTTACAGTTACAATAACCCATTTATACCTTATGATCAGTACTGTTTTATTTAACAAGTTACTCATTATCTACACTCATACACGATGTTCATTAAATGCAAATTAAGGTTAAGGCCATCTCACATAATGTTTAAAGATTCTTTATCCACAGAACTAGAACAGCTTGTATCTGGAAGATGTGGTTTTCTGAGGGATGTTTGGTAACGCCTACCACATGTCAAATTCTGATTTGCAGAAATCATAAACTCTAGATTATTAAAACTAGAGTGACTTCCAGAGTTATTCAGTTTTGAGCGGAACTCCGAAGTGGCCAATTCGGAACCAGCCTCTCTTTGACAATCAATCAACCTGCTTGCACGCTGCAAGCTGACACAGCCAGACGGCTCCTTAAGAGCTATATTCACTTTGGACGCAGATAAGCATTGCAGCTGCTGTTGTGACCTGGAGACATCCCAAGGCTGGAACTGGTCGCACTGCAGTTATTTTACAAACTTCGGTGCCTTGAGGTCCACCCGACTTCCCGACATTATGGATCTGACCGGGGGTCTCCAATCAGGGTTTGTAGACACAACAGATTGCGTCTGATGTTGTTTTATTAATAATCAACACTCTAGTTTATAGCAGACAACAAATTCTTTACACCCAGAATTCACAATCTCTTTCAGATACAAAGGTTCTGATACACATCAACTTTACACCACACCACCTACAACACAAATTACATCACTGCATATACACTCCATCACATATTATTCATAGCTTGTCATGTATTATAATTAGTTTAGAAAATAATAAAATTCCTTTTAACTATATACTTGACTCTGTCTGAATTAATACAAATTGTGTTTATGGTCCCTGAACAAGCAAAGAATCCTAAACTCCTCTGGTTAAACATTCAAAGACTTATCCGGTTGATATTTCATATTTATATGGAATCATCACATCTTATTGGTCATAATTAAATATGCAGTTGTTACGCTGTAAAGTTTAACACTACACATGAAAATCAGACTAAAATCAATATTGCAATAAATTTTGAAGCACATGCAGTAAAGATATCAATCACATTTATAGCTGGGCGACATTTATTTACTCATTTATTCTTTATTTAAAGAGGAAGGTCCCATTGAGATTAAAAACCAAATTTTCAAGACAGTCCTGGCTAAGAGGCAGCAAAA
This sequence comes from Nothobranchius furzeri, assembly GCF_043380555.1. Lineage (NCBI taxonomy): Eukaryota > Metazoa > Chordata > Actinopteri > Cyprinodontiformes > Nothobranchiidae > Nothobranchius > Nothobranchius furzeri. The sequence continues at coordinate 66,043,822 of NC_091753.1, read as the reverse complement.
GTTAGCGTTACACATTTTTTAGTTACACAGACATGCTATGTACAAAATTACAGAAGGCAGTAATTAACCACAGTGTGAAACACTGTTGTTAACCCACTGTAAAGACCACAAAAAATTATAATATATATATATATATATATATATATATATATATATATATATATATATATACATACATACACCTGCAAAAGATTCCTGATGCTTTTAAAAACTCCCAGCCTGGTTCATTACTCAAACCCGCAATCATGGGTAAGACTGTTGGCCTAACTGCTGTCCAGAAGGCCATCATTGACATTCTCAAGCAAGAGGGTAAGACACAGAAAGAAATTTCTGAACTAATAGGCTGTTCCCAGAGTGCTGTATCAAGGCACCTTAGTGGGAAGTCTGTGGGAAGGAAAAAGTGTGGCAGAAAAACGCTGCACAAGGAGAAGAGGTGACCGGACCCTGAGGAAGACTGTGGAGAAGGACCGATTCCAGTCCTTGGGGGACCTGCTGAAGCAGTGGACTGAGTCTGGAGTAGAAACATCCAGAGCCACCGTGTACAGGCATGTGCAGGAAAATGGGCTACAGGTGCCGCATTTCCCAGGTCAAGCCACTTTTGAACCAGAAACAGCGGCAGAAGCGCCTGACCTGGGCTACAGAGAAGCAGCACTGGACTGTTGCTCAGTGGTCCAAAGTACTTTTTTCAGATGAAAGCTAATTTTGCATGTCATTCAGAAATCAAGGTGCCAGAGTCTGGAGGAAGACTGGGCAGAGGGAAATGCCAAAATGCCTGAAGTCCAGTGTCAAGTACCCACAGTCAGTGATGGTCTGGGGTGCCATGTCAGCTGCTGGTGTTGATCCACTGTAGGGCAGGGTCAATGCAGCTAGCTATCAGCTATCAATTTGGAGCAGCTATCAATTTGGAGCACCTCATGCTTCCATCTGCTGAAAAGCTTTATGAAGATGAAGATTTCATTTTTCAACACGACCTGGTACCTGCTCACAGTGCCAAAACCACTGGTAAATGGTTTACTGGCCATAGTATTACTGTGCTCAATTGGCCTGTCAACTCTCCTGACCTGAACCCCATAGAGAATCTATGGGATACTGTGGAGAGAAAGTTGAGAGATGCAAGACCCAACACTCTGGATGAGCTTAAGGCCGCTATCGAAGCATCCTGGGCCTCCATAACACCTCAGCAGTGCCACAGGCTGGTTGCCTCCATGCCACGCCACATTGAAGCAGTCATTTCTGCAAAAGGATTCCCAACAAAGTGTTGCGAGAATAACTGAGCATAATAATTTGAAGGTTGAGTTATTTTGTATTAAAAACACCTTTCTTTTATTGGTCAGATGAAATATGCAAATTTTTTTAGATAGGAATTTTGGGTTTTCATGAGCTGTATGCCAAAATCATCAATATTAGAAACAATAAAAGGCTTGAACTACTTCAGTTGTGTGTAATGAATCTAATATTTATGAAAGTCTAATGTTTATCAGTACATTACAGAAAATAATGAACTTTTATCACAATATGCAAATTTTTTGAGAAGGACCTGTATGTGGAGCATTTCAGGATGTTTTAACCCACGTTTTGCAGCTTAAGCGCCTTTTGCAATCCTTACTAATGTGACCTTTACAAAGACATCCAAAACAGACACCATTTGTTTTCAGAAAAGTGATTTTATCTTTATGCGTTTGACTTTCAAACTCTTGACACTTATCTAGAACATGATCTCCTTTACAAAACAAGCAATTAATTTGCTCTATGACGTTTTTTATTTTCTTGTCCTCATCATTTTTCTTTTCAGCTGCTGTCACAGAAGTTGCAAAAGAACTTTCCTTGGATCTTGAATAAGCTTGTGACTTCGGTTTTCTCGTGTCTTTGTTCATTGTGTGCACATCTTTGATGTCCCCCAAAACTGGATCTGATGCAATCTTTACTTGCTTTTCAAGTGTAATGTCCAGAAATGGTCAGTTTTCACCTACAGATTGACCTACATGCCATTGGTCAGCTGCAGACATAAATCTGCCTCTGTGCGTCTGTTAATCTTCCAAGTTGCAGGAAAAGATTCGACACTGCGTGTTTACACTCAGATTGTCAAGACTTCAACATCATGTTCCCTTTCTCAAGGTCCTTCTGTGCCAAGCCTGTCTGCTTATCTAGGCCGGACTGGAGTGTCTGTTTTAAGCTCATATGAGTTAATCATTTGTGAAATGGAATAATAATAATGTCTTGATTAATCTGTGCTTAAATCAATAAGGTTGATTAACCTGTGCTTTAAGTACTTAAGTTTGAAATGAATGTATTATTACATAGAAAGATTTATATATATGATAATCAGTAATGTTTGATATGACAAGGCAATCATCATCTACACTCAGACACAAGGTTCACTAGAGATAAATCAAAGTTAAGTTAAACGTCATGACACATAGATATTTCCTTACCCCAAATCAGAGCATCGTGATGTTCTGAGGTTCTTGGTAATACCCCTTAACATGGCACATTCCGATTGGACAAGAAATCATAAAATGAGAATATTAAAACAGAGCTCACTTCACCGTGAGTCAGTTCTAGAGGAAGCTACGGAACGGCCGTCTGGAGCTAAACCTCTTTAACCCAGAGCATTTTTGACAAGCTGTGCAAAACCCTGCTAAAAGCTGCCTACTGCTGACACAGCGAACGGTTCCTGCAGAACAAAGCTGATACTGTTCCAACTCACTAAAGCCCCCTTCAGACAGGCCATGGAAAACGGAAATGTTCCAGACTCTGTCCGTAAGACCTTTCTGTCTGAATACAAACATCCGGATAACGTGTTCTGGAATTTATCCGGACGAAGCCCCTAGTAACAGGTCCGGACTTGTTACGGACAGGGTGGCTGATTCACACTGGTGAGGTAAAGTTCCGGACAAGGGGGAGGGGGAGGAGGAGGGGACCGGGGGACGCTGTGCACACCTAGATAACTCACTCCTGTAGCATGCGGCGAACCACGGCAGCTCGCCTCCTACGGTACCGCCTAGACGCGCGACGGAGCGCTTCACACCGCTTCAGTGATTCCTTTAACCATTGAGCTTCATCATCCAGGTCTCTTATGCGTCTTCGTGTGCGCAGAATTATGCTTAAGCGCCTCGTGATTTTATCTTGAGAGGCGCTATAGAAATTATATTTTCTTCTTCTTCTTCTTCTTAACATAAGTCCGATTCTCCCCCCCGCCGCCGTCAGACATCTGGAACTTTTCCCTGCTGTGTGAACGCAACCGAAAGGACAAGTTCCGGTACAAAAGTGGTGTGTCTGAAAACACAGTTCCGGTTAAAAACCGGATTGAATTGTCCGCAAATGTTCCAGAACGTCTGTCTGAAAAGGGCTTAAGAGTCTTTCTAGACGCAAACAATTGCATCCATCTGTTGTGACTTGGAAACATCTCTGGACTGGAGAGTCAGTGCTGCGGTTATTCTACAAACCTCGGTGCCCCGAGGTCATCTGACCTTCCTGACCTCTGGGTCCGCAAAGAGGGTTTTCCAAAAGGGTGAGGTAGACACAACATGAATCGCGTCTGATGTGGCTTTGATAAGAATCAACTTCCCAGTTAATGCAAACCAAATTCTTCCCTTTTTACACCAAGAACTCAGTTCTTCTAGATACGAAGGTTCTGATAACCTCACATTCACTGCGATGGCTCGATTCTAGAAATTCGTCGACGTCAGATCCTGTAGTCGACGCAACACGCCCACTTGTTGCATTCCCAGGAGTTTGTAAATAGAGGTGAAATCTGCCTGCTTTTCCTCTAGTTCGCCCTCTTCTCCGCCTTCAGTAACATCTCCACCAAATACCGAAGACCCGGAACAATGTCCGCCCGCTACTGGATTCCTTTCCTGTTTTGCCCGCCTTCGTCTCCCAGCAACGGACAACAACTTCCGGGGTCAGATGCGCTGCTTCGTTTCGATCGCAGATGTAGAAAATCACCGGGAGCGTTTCTTCCTTCATAAAGGAGCTTCTTTCAGACATTAGGAGAGCTGTTTTGGTAGTAGCAGTCTCTCCTCCATGCTGGTCTGTTTGCTGCTGGGTATTTTGGTTTATTTAAATTTGGTAACTTGAACTTAACGTTGGTAAAGCTACTTTTAGCGTATTCGCTAACAGCTTCTTGCGTTTGGATAAGCTGTTACGTTTTGGTTTAGAGTTTTTTGTGGTGCAGGTCTCCCTTTTATTACATTTAGAGTGTTGTGGGTTTTCGGTTTAGTTTACAATATCACCTTGAGTTTGGTTTAACCACCCAGTTTAGAGTTTGGACCTTTGGAGATCCTTATTTTGGTCCAGAACCCTGTAATCTTTGCCCAGTGGGACATCCCTATTTATTTGTACTTTTGTTTTAATTCCCCACAGGCAGAATTCATTTTATTATTCCCAACCTGTGGATGGAAAGATTTATGTTTTTTGTTGTTGTAAATAAACCTGATCATCATTTTAACTTCTAAATCCCAAGTTATTGTCCCTTCTTTTTGTACACGAGCCAAACTCCCCAGGAAGGGTCGTAACACCACTCGCCTCACGCACATAAGTGACCAAAATAAGGCAGCATAGAGACACTCCGTCTCCAACCACCTCTCAGGCAGCAGCCTGCACTCCCAAGTTCTGCACGTCACCAGAACATAACCAACTGCAACACAATAAAAGCAGTGTTATACAAAATGGAAGGCCTGTAGTTTTTATTCTCTTACAGTAACAATTTATCAATTTTTTGAGGAATTTATCATTTTTTTGGTTTTTATTAACTGTGCAATAGAAAAATAATCATTAGATTAATTGTCTAAATAGTCATTAGAATAGTCGACTATTCGATAAAATAATCGTCAGAATAATCGTTTTAAAAATAATCGTTTACCCACAGCCCTAACATTCACACATAGTCACCATACATCACATTCCATCCACCTAGATCCATCCATCCACAGTAATCTTAGTTAACTTGTCATGTTTTAATTGCTTGGAAAATAAATTCTTACTTTTTATAAACTTGGCTCTCTTCTTGAATTAATACGAACTGTCCTACAAACACTGAATAAACAAAGAATTCTAAATCTTCTGGTGAAACATTTAAAACCAATCTGACTGGATTTCCATATTTATATGGAAATTCACATCACATTGGTAATAGTGTAGGGTAGTATATAAAGCTTTAAAAGCACCCTAATATATACAATAATTTCTTAGGTGTGTTCTTGCTGTGCGTTATTTCTAATTCCATGTTGTCGTTCTTTTATAAAACACAGAAACGGTTTTACCTGTTATTGACGCTACAGTTTCGCCGACGGCTGTCGGCTTCTTCAGGCTGACGCTGATGGTGGCGCGTAACTTCCTTCTCCGTTTATCTGCGGGCAGCAGAGGACGTTGTCGCCCTCTACTGCCCGCTCTCCCCTCTCCGACGATGCAGTCCCATGCGTGGTCCAGCGTGTAAACTCCGTTGTCCCTGTTCATGGTCCCACATCCACGTCTCCTTATCTCGATTGCTTCCTTGATCCATCTTTTGTATTTTTGTTGTTCAGTGGTTATGATCCGTGTGTTGTCCCAGTCCATTATATGGTTTTCTCTTAAGCAATTATCTGTTACGGCTGACTTTTTTATTGTACTTTCTGCTTCTTCTTTTGCTGCTCTTGTGTGTTTTCGATTTGCCTCTTTCTCGCACTCCTTTCTGTGTTCTATTGTTCGTGTGTTGAGTTGGCGTCCGGTTTCTCCTATGTATGTTTTATTGCATATTTTGCATGGGATTTCGTAAATGACTCCACATTTTTGTCCAGCTGATATTTTGTCTTTTGGGTGCACTAGTCTGTTTCTAACTGTTGTGTATGGCTTTGTTGGTGTGTTTATGTTGTGTTTTTTCATTGTTGCTCTTATTTTTTCCGTTATGCCTCTGATGTATGGTAGGGTTATCACTGGTTTTGGTTCTTGTCTTTCTGGGTTTCTGGTTCTTTTTTTGGGTTGTTCTTTGCTTTCTGTTGTTGTTTGTTGTTTTCCTTTGTTTATTGCCCATGTCGGGTATCTGCAGGTCTTTAAAGCGTGTTGTATGTGTTTGTCTTCTTGTTTTCGGTCTTTTTCTTCTGTTATTATGTTTGCTCGGTGATATAATGTTCTGATTACTGACATTTTGTGTATGGTAGTGTGTTCTGATGTCCATAATAGATATTGGTCTGTGTGTGTTGGTTTCCTATATGTGTTTATGTTTAGGGTCCCGTCGGTCAGTCTGGTGATTTTCATATCCACAAAAGCTATGCTGCCTTCTGTTTCTAACTCATAAGTGAATTTTATGTTGCCCGTGTCGTCAATGTTGTTTAAGTGTTGTGTTAGTGTTTCTGTTTGACCTTTTGGTATGATTTCCAGTATGTCATCCACGTAGCGTTTCCATAGTTTTATTTTGCAGTTTGGGGGGGCAGTGGCTATGGCTTTTTGTTCTAGGTCCTCCATGAAAAACTCGCACAGGGTGGCTGATAACGGGTTACCCATGGCGAAGCCTTCCAGTTGTTTGTATATTACGTCGTTGTATGTGAAGTAAGTGGAGTTAACTGTAGCGTCAATAACAGGTAACAAAACAGTTTCTGTGTTTTATAAAAGAACGACAACATGGAATATACAATAAATACTACGTTACACAAGAAAAACAATCACGTCCTTGAATTTAGCTTGTCGATTATATTTCTCGTAAAAGTCACAGGCAAATGTTCTCCACTTATCTCCAAGTCGATAGGGTAACTTTTTTGTTATGGCGAGCATGTTGGCTGGCATTTCAAGCTCCTGCATATAGTCCAGATCCTCCACAGCATTACAACAACCTCTAAGAAATATTGTGTATGCTTGAAGAGCCTTTGTGTCCTCCGGTTTAATTGACACCCAAGAAATAGCCTTGTTCATGTAAGCTGTAGCAAGCTTGTGTTCGTTTCCAAAATGCCGCTGTAATAAAGATTTTGCTCTTTCAAATCCTTTCTGGGCTCATGTGCAGGCAACTCCGAACGAGGTCTCTTGGTTGTCCCCCTGTCTGTTGTTCCAAATAATAAAGCTGATCTCCAGGATTTTTATTTCTGTTTTCAATCTTGTGTTCAAATGATCTGATGAAAGTCTGATACTTAAGTGGATCGCCATCAAAAATTGGTATCTCCTTCTTGGGTAATGAAGAAAGGCCTTGCTGCTAAATCAATAAAGCTGTGAGTTAGTTTTGCTTACTCATCACAGATATAATGTTGGAATTTCCCTCTTGACCAGAAAGTTGAGATGTGACATGTCTAATTTCAGGTGAACTTCTGGTGTTTGCTTTGGAAGTCAAGGGACCTGCAGAATGAGTTTGTGATTGAGTTGTAACTCTATCTGTGGTTAAAAGTGGTCGTGAATCTGCAACACCATGTTCTGGTAATGTGTGCACGTTTTTTTATATGAAACAGCATCAGTTCTGATGTCTGACACATTACTTGCTGTTTCCTTTAGTGCTTTTTCACAATATGACATCATACCATCAGATGGTACCGACAGTTTATTTTTAATGCTGGATCCTTTTGAGCTTCTAAGGACTTTCATCTTTGCCATAGTAGCAGCAATGTTTGTTTCCAGCTCCAATTGCTCCCTCTTTCTCCTTATTTTTGCCTCTTGTTCCTCTAAGCCTTAGATAGAGTCTAAGGAATGCTCATCTTTAAGCAGTTTTTGTTTGACGACCAGTGCAGTTGTTTCTGCTTCTGCCAATATACGAGCAGAGGTTGTACTTGACACTCTGGAGTTTGAGCCGGACGAACTTCCTTTACTTCTTTTACTTCCCACATTTGAAACGCTATCATCTGGTTTTATTTCATCTTGTGGGTCCAGTGCTGGATTAGGCAGTTTTGAAGATTCTGAAATGTTGTGTTTTTCAGTTGAAATAGAAACTGTTTCCTTTGATGAAATTACCTCTGAAGAAACAGGTAATTTTGACTCAGTGACAGCAGGCACAGTCTCTTGAACATGGCCGGTTTTCAGAAATGGCCTTCCAGTTTCAAGAAGCCACTGCTTCACATCTTCAACAAAATCAGAATTACATTTTGTTATGCGTCCAAACCATTCAACTTGAGTGCTGTACTCATCCTTTGGGATTAATAACATCAATGAATCATGAGCTGATTTTGCATTATCATACAGTGTGTTCAATCTTTCCAAGTTGATTTGTACATCTTTTGCATTATCATTCTGCATTTAAGGAGACATAACATGCATTTAAATTATTCCTTTTTGCAGCTAAATCATTCAGTTGGTGTCTAAAAACAGTGAAACAGCCTTTCTTAGGTCAGATTTCCTCATTAGTGTAGATCTACAGATCCCTCCTTTACCCCTATTCTGAGCACAGTCAGAAGGAGCTGTTCTAAGTACTGTGTCTTTAAATCTGGAGGAAGAGCTGAAACCCCGCCCCCTCCTCTGAGCAGGAGCGGAGGGGGCGACTCCAGTCGGACATTTTAGTAGTTTTTTTTTAGAGAAAACATAATTTAGCGTATCTGAACCTTTTGTGACCGCATTTTTTTAACATGTCGGGAGATTTGTCTATCCAGCCGTACATGTTTGAGCCAGAGTCCGACCCTGAGTAACAAGACAATGAAGAGAACGATTCTGATGAACCACGGCTACAAATGCATGTAAACCAATGGTATGTTATCACTAGCACTTAATTACTAATGTGCTTTGCAAACAATTTATTTTACAACAGCAATGTGCGTGTGTGTGTTCATTTTTCTTTCTACCTTTGAATTTGAGACTTTCTGAAAACTGTAGAGTCCTACAGCTTACTACTTTACATGTACTTATTGATTCCATGCAGTGTTTAATCCATATTTTTATTTAATGTGTTTTTAGGTGTACATGTGTTCTAGGTCCTCTATGCTGTAAAGAAATTCCTAAGGTCAGTGTGTTTGACAGTAAAACCTATATCTATCTTACTTTCATTCTAAATAAAATATAATTTATTAGGTTAAAGCCAGAATGGATGAAGTATCAAGCACAATGACATGCATGGTGGATCACCCAGGGTTAGAGCCTGTCTGCCTCAATGTGTATTCACTGCAGAATGCAATTAATGTTTACAAGGCCCAGTTTGGACCCTTACGTCTAAGAGGAATTGTACAGTAAGAAAAAAGTTTTTATTGGCTCTTCATATACAAATATAAAATAATCTCACAGCAAATAAGTAAATACAGAGTAAAAAAACAACACTATATTAGTGTTACTGGACATTTCTTAATGTCTTCTCTTTCTGTTGCAGTCGTTGCAGGTACTATTCATACAGACGCTTCGTTTCCTGGTGCTGGGGATATCTGGGCCGCAATGTTCGTGTCGTCCTGCCGTCTTGTGTTGTGCTCAGGATACGGCAGGAGTTTCCGATGATGAGGGGCGTTATACTGGCTTCAAACTGGTGCTGGGTTGAAGCGGGAAACGTAGGCAGAGACAACTGTTGTCTTCTCTGGTCTGGTGTACTCCAATGAGACGGTTGCTGGGATGTTAATCTTTGCTACCTCATCGACAAATGGAGTTGGGTCAGGGAAAACTTGTTCAAAGACCAGCTGCATGATGTCATCCACGTATTCTGCAATGACACAAGCAGTATTGACATTTTGGTTTTACAAGTAAGTTATTGAATGTAGTATGTAGTAGTATGTTCTTTTGCACTGATGTTTATACGACGTTTTTGGTTGTGTTGTTTTTGGTCATTACTTATTTTATTCATAATTTCATTTTGCTGCTGGTTTTTAGGATTTTTGTAAATATTTCAATTAAAAAACGGAAAATAAAATGAATCAATTTATTGTAATCTAATTATCATATTAGAGAGCAACGCAGTTGAACTTACTAAATGTTGCAGCTGTTTTGATTGGCCTTGCTGTTGCTTCTCCCTTCTTGAACTTTGGAAAACACAGCTGGAACATATGCTGGCCAGACGAGGTAGTAGCGGTCAGACGTTGGGCATTTTTGTTGAAGTGCAGCGCCGCCAGGAAAAGCCTGAAAGACAAAAAGGATATTCTATACAGGGTATCTGCAGGTTTAAGGGAGCCAAATTTAAGACTTTTTAAGACCTTTTTTAAGGCCACTTTGACCAAATTTAAGCTTGTCGTCGTCTTCCTCCGCTTATCCGGGTCCGGGTCATGGGGGCAGCATCCCAACTAGGGAGCACCAGACCGTCCTCTCCCCGGCCAACTCCACCAGCTCCTCCGGCAGGACCCCAAGGCGTTCCCGGAGCAGATTGGAGATGTAACCTCTCCAACATGTCCTGGGTCGACCCGGCAGCCTCCTGCCGGCAGGACATGCCCGAAACACCTCCCCAGGGAGGCGTCCAGGAGGCATCCTGACCAGATGCCCAAACCACCTCAACTGACTCCTTTCAATCCGGATCCAAATTTAAGCAATTTTTTAAATTAATTTAAAGCTATAATTTACAGCTATTGCCTGAAACCGGTGCTAACCACGTCGCGAACATGGGATTAGCCATCCAGTTACCATTAAACTTGCACTTCTCCATGGCGCAAGCTCCCACTAGCTTAACCAGCTTACGTGCTCATCTAAAAATAGTCCCCTTTCACAACCAACTGAATGTGTACGGTTCCGCTTACGCCAACATCGTACACAAAAAATGCTGAAATTCACGAAAATGTCATAGAAATAAAATAATCTAGTTTATTGGGTCTTTGGTAATTTAAGACCTTTGGAAACTATATTTAAGGATTATTTGTCTTTTTTAAGGATTTTCAAGGCCTTAAATTTGGAAAAGTAAATTTAAGACTTTTTAAGACTTTTTAAGGACCCGCGGATACCCTGTCTATAATTTATAAAGACATTTTTCTTTTTATACAGCATTCTGAATAAAAAGAAAATTAATTAATTGTCACTCTGCTGCCATCTAGCGGCGTGATTATGGATGTGTTTTGGATTTGAAATGATAATGACAGTCTCATTCCTGGTAGTTTTGTCTTTGTACAGCAGTTTATCACATTTTTGATTACCTGCACAGCATTCCCAGGAAAGGGTAGTGTGAGTGTTTTGGTGCAAACTGCAAAATCACACTGTGGAAGGCTTGCCTCAGGTACTTCTGGACTTGAGGTTGTGTTCCAACTGCACGCATCTGTGGTTTCGTCTGACAGCCTGCACTAGTAAAAGATGGCTTCTGTGTCCTTGGTGTTGGGCGCTGGAAATGAAATGGTGCATTTTTAATTGCACTGTAACATGTGCAATAACAGTACATAAGATGACTGTTTAATGACACAATCAATTTTTATTAATTATAGTAATTTATTTTTGCTATGCATCTTACATCTAACGAAGTCACGTGTGCACTGTGCCACTTTTGCCACTCATAGCGTTCAGCTACATCTGAAACTGTATGACTTCATTGCAGAGCAAAGCTCACCTGTGATGTCTTCTCACTGAATGACCTAGTTCTCGGATTTGACCTTACTGATCACACAACATGATGTAGTTAAACGTCGGACACGAAAAATATGCTAAAAGTAGCATCTTTGACACAACACGTCAGATATTTTTGTGTAAAAACACGAAATAGAGGAGGTTTTAGAGTTTTCTTAATAGGCCCTGCATTGCCATTTTTAGTGTGCATTTCAGAAGGAATATAAAAGAATGGTTTACACTTAGTTTTAGGATCGGTTTGATTGTATATACACATGGAAAATACGCTTTCTTGACAATCCTTGTCATTGTTTTGGGATAAAAGCGTGAAAATAAAAATAACAGACGCGCATTTACACCAAAATAGCGGTGAATCCGGGTCAACGCATGCGTTCTGTTAGTGGTTCTGGAACTTTTGGGTTGCAGCCAGATCGCAGCGCTGCTAAACAATGTGATAATCTCACGGTGGGCGAGCAAAAAATACAACGTATTTAGCTGTCCATGAGATGTAAATAGCAGTCCCTTACCCCCGTTTAATACAGGACGCACAATGCAAAACTTTGATCGACTTCTAATTTAGAGTACATAACATTGGTGCACAAGAGAAACATCAGCTAAAAATGCTAAAATAGCATTTAGCTAGCTTAACTACCACAAGGTGCTAACATAAGCAGTCGGCAAGCCCTAAGACTATTAAAATGGCTGGAGTTCACAAAAGGAAAGTAGTAAATTAACTTTGCAGTCAGTTATAAGTTATAAGTTATATGAAGCTTACCTCTTTGCTGGTGTGTCCATCATCCCCAAACTCAGCGGGAACTGAGCCCTCAATGAGTCGAAGCCTTTCGGCAAGTCCTTGTCTGTACTGCCGTAGGTTGGTGAAGCACTCGTGTTTAAAGTGCTTTGCGCAAACAAAAAGTACTTGACGCACAGAAGATGGGACAATACCATGAAAAATAAAATTTAACCAGGCAATTCTAACTTCTGACGCAGGACGGTGTAAACATTCGTGTGGATTAGTACATCCATACATCCACAGACAGAGCATTTGCCGTTATCTAATCGTGGTTTCGGCATTATTCACTCTGGAATACAACTGTCCTAGCGAGGGAAAAAAATGGCGGCTTTACTTTCTGTCTAGCCAGAGGGCCATGAGTCATCTTGACGACATAAATTTCAGACATATTAGATAATTTGAAAAACTGAACGGGTGGACAAATATGCCCAAAACTTAATTATTAAATATGTAAATAGCAACTCTAGTGAATAATATAAGCCTTTTTGCTCAGACACTTAAAATGTGAAACACACTGTAAAAAGTGGGTTTTTCATGTTATGTCTCCTTTAATGCTTTAATTTCACGGGTTAGTGCTTTAATTTTATTCAAATGGAATTGATGTTCTTTCTGCAAACTTTCCATTTTACAGGCAAGCACTTTTGCTGTGGGTTTAGCAGATCTTTTTTCTTCCGGTTCACATTCCATTTCTTTTATTTCACTCATTGCTGCTTTATCACATGCATCAAACGTCTACAGACGGCTTCGATTGGCGGAAACAGCTGTTCTTCAGCGCAAACCAATACGCACAGTCTGCTGCGTCACGAGGCGAGATTCACAGGAGCTTCCTCCAGCCGTTGCTCCCCAGCATACGCACGTCACACCCCAATACTGTCTCCAGTGGACAAGCGGTGACTTTCAAACTGTGTTCATAACGATTAACCAATACACAGAGTAAATCAGTGTCCTAACGCTTCAGAAGGGGTGTTGAGCTGCTTTCCATTCGTGACGGCAGATCAGCTGATCTGTTTCCAGAACCTGAGTGAGGCCGCTTCCAAACTCCTTCCAAAGGGTGATAATCATCTGATCCACAAAGCAGTCACCCCGCGCAGTCCTTCGTCACAACCCTCTTGTTGTTTGATGAATGGAACAACTTTCCTGTTGACTAATTGTAGCGGCTTCTTTCCACTAAAAACGCTGCTGTGGGTGAGTGGGCCTGGCTGTGACGCGTCTTCCAACAAACATTCTGATTCTTCTTATTTTTGGGTTGATTTATTTGTGGTTAAAATACATAGGTTGAGATGGAATGAATTGGCTTCTGTTATACATTAAATGGTTTAAAGTAATATGACGACAGCGTTCAACGGAAAAGCTTTCAATACAACCGCTCACCTATGCAGTTGGACGTTCAACTGACAGATAAGTCGGCGACCCTAGGAGCTAACCCTGGGCTAACCCTAACCCTGCCATCACCTGCAGCACGATGAAAAATCAAAACGCCTCCTCCATAATAATAATAATAATAATAAACAAAAAACATTCAATTTGGCTCCTACACAGGTGCTGAAAGCATTCTTTAGAAATGTTGGCCCATATCGATAGGATAGCGTCTTGCAGTTGATGGAGATTTGTGGAATGCACATCCAGGGCACGAAGCTCCCGTTCCACCACATCCCAAAGATGCTCTATCGGGTTGAGATCTGATGATTGTGGGGGCCGTTGGAGTACAGTGAACTCATAGACATGTTCAAGAAACCAATTATAAATGATCGGAGCTTTAAGACATGGTGCATTATCCTGCTGGAAGTAGCCATCAGAGGATGGGTACATGGTAATAGACAGAATATTCCAGGGGAACACAATTTCTCACAACACCTGACCCCCCCCCCCCCCCGTGTGTGAATCGTGACAGCTTCAAGATCCAACAGAACTTGCTTGCTTCCTTCAGGACTGGTAGGTTGATAAACAGTCATAATTTAAAATGCTTTTTTAAGTGGTAGAGTACTTATTAGCTCTGTGTGGGTTAGGCTACACAGCTTGGAAATTGATTATACAATCAAACTCACGAGTGGGCCACCCAGGGGATGGGTCAACGCCCGCAACGTTTCAGAAGAAGCCCTCTGTGTCGGAGCGTCTCAGTGACGCGCGGAGAACTACATCGCTGATAGTAAAGTGTTGTGGATATAAAGTAACCAACGCTGATTGGCCACTGGTTAGCGGACGAGCGCTGGAGCGTGTTGGGAGACGGCAGGCTGCGGCAAGACAGGAGACTTGAGTAGAAGGACTTTGGAACGGACACGTTGGGACCGGATCGGGAGTTCTGGTACTAGGAAAAGACGGATGAACAACTTGAGGTGAGTTTGGGAGTCAGAGACTCTAATCGGAGGCTGGCGTCCAGCTAATAGCGGGCAGGGGTCTGAACATATGCAGCTTCCTTGTGTTGGACATGATGACGAACTGACAAATTTTATGTGTCTTTTGATTTAATTGTTTTCTATTCAAACTAACAAGTACAGCAATGTTATAGCTACTCTTTTTTATTTCTTAGTTGAATTAGCAGACTCCATGCTTCCAGGGCGCACTGCTGCCCTCTGCTGGTTCTTTCAGGTTACAGTCGTAGTCCAAACGGTAACGTGGAGCTCGTATGTCCCTAAACAGCTACTGTATTTTAAGATGGTGGATGACCATGGAGCCTCGACCACAGTTTATGTATTTAAAAATGTATAATTTCAAGTTGAGAGGAAAATTTATAATTGATGTTGGTGAGAAATATTAGTGAAGAAGGACACGTTTGTGAACCGGAAACACAGGATTTTATAGTAAACAGGTAAACATCACACACTGGGGCTTTAATCAGCTTTCTTTCCCATTCTGACCTTCAGTTTGGAGTTCAGGAGATGGTCTTGACCAGGACCACACCCCTAAATGCATTGAAGCAACTGTCATGTGATTGGTTGATTAGATAATTGCATTAAGGAGAAGTTGAGCAGGTGTTGCTAATAATCCTTTAGGTGAGTGTAGAGAACAATGAAATTGTATTGACTAAATGAGTGTTCCACACCTTTAATCAGGAAGTTGCACAGCAGCAAATAACAGAGTGGTGCTAACTAAAAAAGTTCAATCATAATTTTCCCACAAAGGGAACAGCGGGAGCTATTGTAGTTTCCATGGAGAAGAATGAACTAAAATCCCCACAGTGTAATTGAGACGGCTCTGACTTACATAGTTGGGCTCAATATCCCTGTGGGTGTGTTCCACACCATCATCTACGACCACCACGGTGACGCCCTGGCCAGTGATGTTGCGCTCCCACACTCCCGTCACATTGATATCCAAACCTGCATTGACCTGGTTGTGCTACGAAAAGAGAAGCAGTGTTAGCATGACTGCTGGGGGGGGGGGGCTCCACAGGACAGAAGCTTTTAGATGGATATGATAGGGTTATTCCACTCAGGTAAATCAGAGAAGCCATCATGGTTTATAAAATAAAAGCACCATTTAGCTTAGCGGTAATGCTAGATGTAAATGCTACAAATCAAATGTGTTTAATTTCAACATTTTGTTAGACTTTTAATTTTAACTCCGCATAAAACACTAAATCAGACACTTCTTCCTCAAATCTGAGTTTAAATATTTTTCTTTTAATACCATCCAACTTCCTCCACATTTTACCAAGGAGTACGATATTACTGGGGCCAATTAAAAATGTAAGCCTTAAGTGGAATAACCAAACTTTTGGCTTGAACCTTCACCATTCAGAAAATGAATGACCAATATTATTATTAAAACGATAACATAACATATAACATTCCACACATGCATCTATTTTCAGCCACTTATCTGGAGTCGGGTCGCGGAGGCAGCCGCCTAAGGCGAGACAGACCTCCCTCTCCCCAGCCACTTGGGCCAGCTGCTCCGGGGGAATCCCAAGGCGTTCCCTGGCCAGGTGAGAGACATAGTCCCACCACCGTGTCCTGGGTCTACCTTTAGGTCTCCTCCCGGTTGGACGTGCCCAGAAAACCTCACCAGGGAGGCGTCCAGGAGGCATCCTGACCAGATGCCCGAGCCACCTCAACTGGCTCCTCTCGATGTGGAGGAGCAGCGGGTCTACTCCGAGCCCCTCCTGAATGACCGAGCTTCTCACCCCATCTCTAAGGGAGAGCCCAGCCACTCTTCAGAGAAAACTCATTTTGGCCGCTTGTATCAGTGATCTCGTTCTTTCGGTCACTACCCAAAGCTCGTGAGCATAGGTGAGGGTAGGAACGTAGATCGACCGGTAAATTTCATTTAGTTTCTCCATAATCCGCAACAGGCTTTCATTGGCTACTTAATGAGCTGCTTGTTGTGATAAATGTGGACTTGTTCTACTTAAAGGATCAGGATGTCTTATAAGAATGGGTACAGGCTTTCCCCTTTCCATTTGCTGCACTGTTTTCACTTTAAGTTCTGTGTTTCCGGTGAGTTTGGGAGTGTTTGCATGCATCTGTGGAACAAAAGTCTCTCCATCTGCATGAAGAGGTGCTTAAGTTTTTCTTTCTGTTTTGAAATATGATGCAATTCCATTGGATTTCTACAAGGTGTATCCAGCCTTTAACACGTTCACTTTAGCTACATTTGCAGTCATCTCTGCTTCTAACTGAAGCGGTTCTTTTCTTTTCCGCAATTGCTCCTCCTGTTCCTCAAGAGCACGTTTTTCTTTAGGCATGTGTTGATGTGCAAGAGAAGCAGCCCCATGTTTGAGCCGCTGATTAGGGGAGCATGTTGATGCGCCCGTTGATCAAACTTTAGTCTAGGATTCGATTTCAGCTCCTTTATTAATTGAAAATCTTTAAAAGCCATGCAACAACAGCTGGCAATCACAAGCGCTCATGACGTCTCATCATGGCAAAAATGAGGAACACGCGAGTTTAAGCCATAAGTATGGATCATAAAGGACAAAAGGGGGTTACACGTTTGAGAGGTCATCAAAGGTCGACTTCCCCATCACCTGCTCAATAAAAGACACATCTGCACCAGTGGCACCCACAGGTGCAGATACCACATGACCCCAGCCGCTACCTGTCTACAACAATGTATTTCTTCTTTTAGAACAAAGTATTCTCGTACAGCTGTGACCTGCTGATATCAGAATGAATCATTGGGATTTCATACAAAAACTGGGCCTGTGGGCTCGGTTTACCCGTTAGCTGGTCCTGGAGAAAGAAACGCCACCACAGTAAAACGAGCTGCGGGTATTCCTGGAAAGACAACGGGCTGTGCAGGTTTTAGATGGGTCCTTAGACAGCTGGATGCCAACACAAACACTAACTCAGACCAGAACGTTGGTTACGTATTGTAACCCCAGATTCTATGAGTCTAGTCGCAGCCCTTAAGCTAGCTGCTATTGGAAGGATGATCTCCGCATCAGCCAATCATGAAGAGCTAAAATGTACGCCCACCAATAGTGGGCCCCCTCGTGGTATATAACCGCAGTGACCCCACTGCTCACCTCCAATGGCTCTTATTCCCATCATAACCAGTGGGGCCAGTGGCTTAAGGGCTGCGACTAAACTCATAGAATCTGGGGTTACAATACGTAACCAACGTTCTATTTTGTCTAGTCTTAGCCCTTAAGATAGCTGCTATTGGAATAAGGCGCAGCTGGATGGGTTTACGCCCCACTGGTTAACACAACCAATGTACACACCCAATCAAATCTCCTCTAGTGGGGGACGTTCAGCCTCAGACCAGGCTTAAAGACTGAGGCAGCCACGATAAAAGAGGGGCCCCCACTAAAAACCATAATCCACAAGAGGATGAAATCCATCTCAGCAAGGCCAATGAGGTGCCATAAGCATTCATTTAGCCTGCTGGGGTCCAAGCACTGAACGAGTGATGGAACCTGAAGACACATCTCGTAAATAATAACGAGTAAAGGAACAGGGGGAAGCCCATGAAGCAGCCTGACAAATGTCTTCCATTGACACACCACTGAGGAGCGCCATCGAAGAGGAAATCCCTCTGGCTGAGTGAGCCCTGAGTGCCTCAGGGGGATCCCGCCCTGATGATGTGTAAGCGAGGGAAATGGCGTCACACAGCCAGTGTGAAAGGCGCTGGGCCGACAGCGCCTGACCAAGGGAAGACTCCCTGTAGTGCACAAACAGGTTTTGTGAGCGACGAATCCCTGAAGTGCGTGACACATATCATGCAAGCGCGCACACCGGGCAGAGAAGGTGCGAAGCCGCCTCCTCCTCAGAATTATGGGGAGGAGGAAAAAGTCCAGCCAATGAAATTGACCTGGATTTGAAGGAAGTATTAATGCTTTTGGGCACAAAGGCTGGGTTGGGGCATAAAACAGCAGACCCGCCATCCTCCCGGATCCTGAGGCATGCGGGAGCCACTGACAGGGCGGTCAGGTCACTCACTCTCTTAACTGATGCTAGCGCCAGCAGCAATGCAGTTTTAAGCGACAGGAACTTGAGTGAGACCTGGTCCAAGGGCTCAAACGGGGCTTCAGATAAGCCACGCAGAACCACCGTTAGATCCAATTGGGGAAAAAGCGGGCGGGACACAGGTCTGTTCCTTCTGACACCTTTTAGAAAAGGTTTTGTGAGGGGATGATTGAAAACAGATCTATCTCCGAAACCCTGATGACAGGATGAGATAGCTGCAGCATATGTTTTAATAGTGCTGAATGCGAGGCCCCTGTCCATCAGTATCTGCATAAACGATAGGACATCCGCCAGCTGGCAGGAGAGCGCTTGAACATTTCGCTCTGTGCACCATTTCTGGAAAGCTGCCCATTTAGCAGCGTAAGACGCAATGGTAGAAGACGCCCGCGCACTCTGAATCGTGGCGACCACATCATGCGGCAGCCCAGAAGCCTCCAAGCGTGACCGCTCAGCGGCCAAACGCACAGCCGTTGGCCTATTTCCGGAGGATGTTTGATTATCCCATCCGCCTGGAGAAGGGCGTCCGCCCTCCACGGGAGCCTCCACGGGGAGCCGGAAACTAGCGCTTGCAGGTCCGGAAACCATGACGCAGACAAGCGTCTGGGAGCCACCAGAATCACAGAGAGCTGTTCCGACCGAATTCGGTCCAGGAGACGGGGAATCAGAGGGACTGGTGGAAACGCATAAAGGAGCGTTCGAGGCCAGGGCTGGTGTGAGAGGGCGTCCGCCCCGAGCGGGGGTCCGTCCCGGGGACTCAGGGAAAACCACAGGCGACACTGAGCGTTTTCGCGAGCCGCGAACAGATCCACAGACGGTTCCCCGAACCTGATCCAGATCTGTGATATCAGTGCAGGATGCAGACGCCAGTCGGAGTCGCGGGGTCCCCCTCTCGACAGGATGTCTGCCGCTACATTCAGTACCCCCGGAATGTAGATGGCTCTGATGGACAGCAGATGGACATGTGTCCAACACAGTAAATCTGTGGCGACACGCAACAGTGGGAAGGATCGAACTCCCCCTTGGCGATTTATGTAGGCTGCCGCCACCTGGTTGTCTGTGTGAACTTCGACATGACGGCCCTCGAGAAGGGCAGTGAAGTGTCTGATCACATTCCTCACTGTCATAAGCTCCAACACATTTATGTGCTCGTGCGCGTGGGAGGGCCAGCGATCTGCCACCGTATGGGACAAGCACGTGCCCCCCCCCCCCCCCCCACCCCGACAGTGACGCATCCGTAAACACAGATACATGTGACGCAGGACGTCCGATGGGAACCCCGCGTGAGAGGATGCAGGGGTTCCCCCAGTGAGCGAGGTCCCCGCCCACTGAAGGGGGAATCCTCAACATACGTCTCTTCTGACGTATTGGGTGTACCTGGAGGCGGATGAACCAGCGTTGCAAGCGCCTCGTGCGCAGCAAACCTAGCGGTACCACCGAGTGGGCTGCGGACATCATGCCCAGGAGTTTCATGACTATCAGGGCTCTCACGATCTTGCGGGGTTGTACACGGGAGATCACCGTGGAGAGATCTGCCGCTCTTGCAGGCGACAAACGTGCTCTCATTAGGGAGGCGTTCAGCTCCACCCCGAGATACACAATCGACTGGGACGGAAGGATGGAGCTCTTCTCCCAGTTTATAGAAAACCCTAGGGTTGACAGATGCTCTGTCAACCTCCTGGTTTGCTGTGACGCCTCGTCCTCGGACCGAGCGCACAGGAGAAGATCGTCCAGGTAAAATAAGACCCTCATTCCCTCCGTGCGCAGTGGCTGGAGCGCGGTCTCCAGACATTTGGAGAAGGTGCGCGGGGCTAGCGAGTAGCCGAAAGGGAGGCGATTGAACTGATATTGAACTCCCTTGAACAAAAAACGCAGAAACTTCCGGTGGTTTGGAACTACTGGTATGTGGAAGTATGAGTCTTTCAGGTCGATTGACGTGAACCAATCCCCGGGGCGCACGTATTCCAGGACTTGTCTCATCGTTAACATGCGGAAATGCATTACTGCTATGGAGCAGTTGAACAGGGACAGGTCGAGAATCGGCCTCATTCCTCCCGACTTCTTCGGTACTACGAAGTAGCGGGAGTATAGAAGCCCGAGAGTTCTTGTCCGCGAGGGACTCAGGAAATAGCGTCCTTGGACAGAAGTTCCCGCAGCTCCAGCTCTAGGGCCTGAGACTGTACTTGCGATGTGAACGTCGTCTCCACGATCCCGTTGAAGGGAGGTGGAGTGGCCTGAAAATGAAGTGTGTGACCGCAGCAATGAATGGTGTCCGAAATCCATTTGCTCATGATGCAAAGGCGGCGCCACTCGTGCGCGCGTTCCGACAGTGGACGCGTGTGCGCGGTCACGTGAACAACGTCCGAGGGTTGTGCATGCGCCCTTACCGCCGTCGCCCGTACCAGAGAACTGGGGGCGACCCATGGAGGGCTGCGCTCGAAAGGGCGAGTGCGAAACAGCTGGAACAGGCTGGTCCACACCGCGGAGCGTGGAGTCCGAGAGTGAAGGACGAGTGGGAGCCGGGCCCGTGCACGGGGGCGACAGAGTGCCAGCGGATGGAGCCGCGCACTGTGCCGCCGCGCGTGGTCGAGACAGCGACCTGACATCCCGCCCCACCCAACGGTGTGGGGAGAGCGGGAAGAGTTGGGCCTGGCCGGATGCTGGGGCCGGAGCGCAAATGGAGCGCACCCTTACGGCTGGCCGTGTATTATGACTGCCTGTACCTGCAGGAACATGTGTGCGTGCAGCAGTGCTTGGTGTGGGGAACATGTGTGAGAACACGGCAGAGGATTCTGCGGAGGACTGTAGGATTGTGCTCTTTGAGTGACGTTTTTTGGGTTTTATTTCAAAACCAACAACAACATCAGAACAATCAGTAACACACACATTCCCCCCAAAGAGTCACTTCCGTGGCTGCTTTCGGCGAGGCTCCTGCACTTGGGACTGCCAAGACTGCCTCTGCTGGCCCCGCCGGAACCGTTGTCCGCCATCTCGCTAGTCCCGCTGATGTGGAGCCGAAGCGGGAGGCCGGCTCCGTGGAGCGGGCGGTGCAGCTGGACGTCTGAAGCTTCCGCGCCGTTCGTCCCATCCTCTGGCTGAACGGCCGGAGTGCGAGGCTGACCGAGGGTGGACCAGGTCTCGCACCGTAGCCGATAGTTCGGCCGTCTTCTGAGCCCGCTCAATGACGCCCCTAAGATGGGGACCAAACAGAACATCGGTGGTGATGGGGCCGTCTAGCATCTCCCTTTGCAGATGTTCCGGAATGGAGGGCAGGGCCTTCAGCCAGATTGCTCGCTGGATGAGGGTCTGCCAGGCAGCGATGCGAGCAGAACCGGTGAGCAAGGCAGCACACAGATTGAGGATAGCATCAGCAGTCTTAGTAATGACGGCTTTCGACTCCTCGGGAGCTTCCAGCTCCTCCATCATCTTTGAGACGCCGAAGGCAAGAAGGGCGATGTTATTCCCTGCAGCGCCGGTCAGAAAGGCACACTGATGTGCGCGGTCGGTGAGCCGCGTCAGCAGCTGGTCATGTTTTGAAGTGGGAACAGCTCGCGGGTCAGCGAGGTGGTTCTTGGCGCCGAACAGCGAGGCCAAGTCCGGCTCTAGCGGAGGAACGGACGGCCAGGCTTGGTCGGAAAACCCCTCGACCTTGGTGATGGGCGCATACGTGGAGACTGGTGCCTTGAGCTTGGCAGGCTCGGAGAAGGTGGCAGACCAGCAGCTCATAGCAGCAGGGAAGCGCGGCCAGATAGACACGCGTGTCTGAGTCGCCCCGAAAATTCCCGCCAAATCATCCGCTTCAGGCGGGGCCGGTTCTGGCACAGCTAGCCCCTTGCGGGCTGCTGCCGCAGAAATGATGGCGGGCAGCTCCTGGAGCAGTGCTCGTACTGCTGGCAGGGAGGAGCGAGAAGCCACTGGGGCAGAAGGACCCGCTGAGCGAAGCGAATCTTCTCCGCCACGGGCAGAGCGGCACAGAACGGGCACGAGGCCTGCGGGGTCAAGGCCAGGCCAGCGTGGTGAGCCCCGAGACAGACCTCACACTTAGCGTGCAGGTCGCCGCTGGAAATGGAGCCCGTCTGGCAGGTCGGGCAGGGTCTGGCGTTGCTGGACATGGCTGGTAAGTCGTCTTCGGATAATTTGCTCTTTTAGGATAATATTTGCTCTTTAATAAAGCTCTCAAGCTTGGCATGAAGAGAAAAAGGAGGTGAGCAGTGGGGTCACTGCGGTTATATACCACGAGGGGGCCCACTATTGGTGGGCGTACATTTTAGCTCTTCATGATTGGCTGATGCGGAGATCATCCTTCCAATAGCAGCTAGCTTAAGGGCTAAGACTAGACGAAATAGAACACAAAGTCATCTTAAATGCTCTCACCAAATGCCACTGCTTAGGATAGTTGGGGTCATTGAAGGTCACGGATCTCTTTGAGCGGCTAAGCACTTGCTCCTTGGAGTACCACATGACATGTGGATGGGATGCTAGAACATCTTCTGGTTGGATGCTCCTTTTCCAGACCCGCCCCACCGACTCGGCTCTGGACCTTACAGAGCAGAGCAGGTAGTGGCCCTCCAGCTCTCCAATCTGACCCTGGTTCTGCAGCCCAGCCTGCTTTGCTACCTGTGATTGACAGAATGACAGAATAGTTATGAATCTGGACGAGCAGAAATCTCTTCTTTACACAAGCAAAACTACAATATTAGTTTGTTGAATTATTGATGTGTTTTGTACCTTGTCTGCCATCATGTCCAGGCTCACAGAACTCTGTCCCCCATCTTCCTCTTCTTGATCTGAGTGATCATGGATCTGGACAGCCCAGGACTGACCTGCACCACAGGAAGGTGACAGCCAAGGGGAGGAGTGGGAGGAAGGTGTGAAGGGAAATGATGGAGAAGCAGAGGGCAAAACGGTGAGAAGTAAGAGGGCTAAACAAGAAAGAAAAATGAGAAAGAGGAATGTGGGGAAATAGAGCAGTGCCATGGCAACGAAGGGTGACACGCTGAGTCGACCGGGCGAGACCTCTTCATCTGAGCGGCAATCTGTTCATCAGCCAGAAACAAAAGAAACGTGAAAGAGAGTGAGTGAGTCTGTGTGCATTCAGAGTCAGCTGCTGAAAACCACAGCTGCAGCCTGAAATGGAAGTCGTGTCAGAGTAGGGCTGGACGATACATTTTTATTTCGATCGATAGATAATTTTTGAAAACATTTTCTAAATTGTAGAAAAAATATTTTACATGCAGCCCTATTTCTCGCTGAGACATCTGGCTGCCTCACGCTCTGTTTTGGTTTGAGAGGGGAGGGCCTGGTGACGTAGCGTGCCGAGTCTGTGGTTTTGATTGGTTAGGAGTAAGTAGGGAGTCTAGTTTGCTGCTACCTGATAGGTTAGAATGAAAAAAGGAAACTTTTTTTGTTCTCGGAGTTTTGTCGACCCGTTTTTGTCGTATGGCACCACATGTCAATCCATGGATATATTGAACTATTGAATTATCGTCCAGCCCTAAGTCAGACGTGTAGACAGGCATGTTAACAATGCAACAACAGCGGCAATAGAGTACGGAGTACACGTGGCGGATCATAGGTGCAAGAAAACAACACAAACCATTACTGTGTGTAGGAATACAGCTCTGTGCAAAA
Organism: Nothobranchius furzeri; assembly: GCF_043380555.1. Lineage (NCBI taxonomy): Eukaryota > Metazoa > Chordata > Actinopteri > Cyprinodontiformes > Nothobranchiidae > Nothobranchius > Nothobranchius furzeri. The sequence goes on along the minus strand of NC_091753.1, from coordinate 66,019,615 downwards.
GCATCTGACAGGTCCGTTATTTGTCTTTGTCTATCAGAACAGGCAACAAAGTTCAATATCGGATAAAAATAACCTGAGTAAATAAAAAACAGTTTTTAACTTATTTATTTTATCAAGACAAACAGTTCACCAAACCTAACTGGCCTGTGGGAAAAAAGCTAATGCAGTTGTTGTTAAATAATGAATGAACTGTGGTTAAAGTCACAGTGTGTATTTTCTGTGGCGATAGGGAGCAGTACACGCCTACACAGGGTCCGAAATTAACACTCGCCACTCGCCAAATGCGAGTAAATTTTTGAGCTCTACCTGCCACATGGCGAGTAAATATTTGCACCAAATTAGTTATGCTTATCAGTCATCTTCCATGGATTTCTGATACTCCTCCCGCCTGCATGCAACGTACGCGAAACGTGAGCGCCGCATCAAACGTCATTTCCACCTATCCCATTCAATCAGTTTATCAAGTTAGCAGTTAGCTTCGTGTTAAAACTAGCGGTGAAATGTGGCGGTTTTTAACTGGAGTCAGCCAGCCTTCCAAAAGAAAACTCGTCGAACTGGAAGAAAAACCACCAGGACCAGTGGCAACCAGAAGATTTTGTGAAATGTGGCGAACTGGAGGTGGCGGAGTCGTGAGACAGGCTACATTATGATGGCCACGTAGCGTTGCTGCCTTTCACAGACAACTGTCCCTCGGCATTCTTCAAATATCCAAAAAATGCCCATACTTCCCACTTTGTCTTCTTTGAGGGATAATAAATGTCCCGAGTGCTGCCGTCTCCTCTGGCCATTATTTCAGCTTTAGCTTAAAGAAAGTTTTGGTCGTAAACAACAAAGCGCGCATGTGCCGCCGGCAACTTCCAGCAGATGATACAGTGGCTGGTAAGGGTCACCGCGCCTACACCGCGACCACGGTAATCCACCGAGATAATAGATTAAAAAAAAAACAAGACGGTTATTATTATTGTCAACTTTTTTACTGGGGTTTACCGCTACACCGGTTACCATGACAACCCTAGCCCTGACACACTTTCAGATATTCTCATGGTGCAGCTGTGTTCTCCAGAGATCAAGGACTAGGACCCAAATGAGGCTGTAATGCTTCGGCACAAAGACGGTGTCAGAAGCAGGAGGCCAGACTTCATGGACAGAGAAAACAAGGAGTCTGACTAGATTTCAATGAAAGAGTTCATAAAAACATCTCTAAAAATAAATAAATAAATAGTAAAAGTGACAAAAGAGTTGTTTTCCTTATTAATTGATGTTTTAATTATTTTGTCACTCTGCTTGGAATCAACATAATATAGAATAACATGCTTTAGGTAGATCTAAATCATTTAGAATTTTGGCCGGCCGGTAGATTTTCATCATCTACCGGCCAACTTGGCCGGTGAGTAAAAAATTTAATTTTGGACCCTGCGCCTACATCAACGCAAGCAGATGGTACTTTTGTGTTTGAGTAAGACCTTACCGATGGATGGCCATTAAGGTAAAAAAAAAAAAAACCCTGGGAGGGCAATTTTCTAGTCCTCCATCAACCTCCAGGAAAATGACAAGCACATCAGACTCTTTCATCACTGGCAACAAGTGAAGAGGTGAATGTGCAAAACAACGTTCATGAACGGCAGAAGTCTTGTAACCGCGTAGAAATGTTTATTGTCCAAGCAGACTACCACAGAAGGAAACTAATATAGCGTCAGTCAGAGACTTAGACCCGCTCCCATGTATTTCAGACCATTATGGTTCTATGTAACAAAGGTGCCATTGTTTTTCAACAACTGGGCACCATTTGATTAATTTAAACAACATTTCAATTGATATTTCCAGAGATCACTGGTAAACACCACACACTGTATCGGAGTTCAGATCCAGCAGCCACACCCAGAGCTGATCATGACCAGACCTGCAGAATTAAAAATTCACCTGAACAGAACCTGCCTGACAACATGAAGCAGGATAAGTTACTGAAAAGAAACACATTGGGGTCTGACAATAAGAAGGAATGTCAACAGTCAGACATGGTGGTGGAGGTGTGATGGTGTGGCCAGGACCAGGACAACTTGTCATAACTGATGCGACCATGTCTCTACTCTACTAAAAAGGTCCGTTGTTCTCCTGACCAACACGTTGTCATCTTGAGGTCAGGCTCATTATGCAGCAGATCCATGATCTGAAGCGTAACTGCCAGCCCACCTCTGGTGGATCATTTTATGGGTTTGTGCAGGGACGAAATTTTGATTTCAGAAGTGGGGGGGACACAGCAGGCTTGTGCGGATTTGGGGTGGGGGTGTTATGTAAAGACCCCTTGACACGTCACGTGCCCATCTCAATAATTTTTCCATCCTCAATATATATATATATATCAAAGTTAAAAAATGTACAACTCTATTATTATTTTTATTTATTATCATTATAGAAGTGCAGTTTTTGCTGTTGACAATGGATAGGCCATTGTATTTATTGTTTTGGGTCTTTTTTTAATTGTTTTTGGTGCAACATTTTCTAACAGGGAGTGAGATTCCTTTTTTATTTAATTTTTGTTTGTTATTTTTATTCATTTAGAAGTTCTGGTTCTGGACATTTCAATGGTAAATGAAGGTTTATTTGTTGCATTTTAAAGGGTGTACTTGCATTGTTATGATATATTAACATTATATTAGTAGTTATTTTGGTCTAGATAATGTTGACAATGATATCGCTTATCATCAACAATTTGTTGGACAAAATATCGTCCAGAAAAATTTGTTACTTTCCCAGGCCTAGTCAAAAGTATAAAAATTATTTATACATAAACGGTCCTCCTGAGATCTGGCCGTTTGTTCATTTGCTGTGTTAGAGGACATGCTGAACTAATGTTTTACACATGATCATCACCCTAACATTTGAGTGTATAAAAACATATTAAATATGTTTTTCCCTTAAAAGTGTTTAAACAGTTGTTGCATTTCAACACACAAAAAATAAATGGAAAAAATAAGATAAATCTAATGAAAAGTGTACATCTTTGACATTAAGCTTAAAAAAAATCTGTTGACGATGATGATACTGTTCATTTTTCAGAGCTTTTTAATGTGAACATATACATTGCAATAGATAAGTTTACAATAAAGTTAAATGATAAAAGATTTGAAGTTACACTTCTACTACTACTAGTAATAATAATTATGATGATAATAGTAATAATAAAAAAATAATTATAATAATACGAATAAATTGTGTCTGAGGAGTCAGTTATGTGGAGGAGATGAGTTTGTAAAAGTTAGTTTTGAGTATGTGTGTGAAGGAGGAGGTGAGTCTGAGCTTAATGCAGGGGTGTCACATGTCCAACTTACGTTTTGACTTAGAAAGAAGTCTCTTATATCCACTTTTCGTTTTCTTGACATGCTGCTTCCTGGCTGTGCCTAACTACCAAAGACTCACAAATGAACACTTATTCAAATGTTATGTAATGGAAGCTGAGCTGAGCTCTGATATTACACAGCGTCTAGTTGACGATGTGACTCAGTACCGGTGTTCCCTAGCGGCTCCAAACTAGCAAAACAATGTGAGCACGTTCTGACTGTTTACAACTTGGAGTGACAGCAGCAACAGCCAATAATACTAGCAAGTATCAGCAGAGCCAATAGATTAGCTTTTGGGCGGGTCTAATAGGAAACCGGTTTCCGTTTCGGTCCTAGTGCTCAACCAAATCCATTTAATGGAGCGTAATATTGTTTTTGGACGGAAAAAAGTGCAGGGGACCAAAACTGCCTTTTGAAAAAGTGGGGGGGACATGTCCCACCTGTCCCCCCCCCCCCCCCCCCCCCCCCAAATTACGTCCCAGGGTTTGTGGTGGCCTGGTCAGAGCTTGGACCTACATATTACGATGCTGGCGTTAAATTGGCTGTTCACACTATAAACCATCCAACGTGGCTGAAATAAAACTGTTCTGTAAAGAGGAGCGAAACAACCTCCATGATGATGAGACTGGTGTGACTGAAGATGTTACTGCCATGAGAGTTAATCACAGTTAAGAGATTTTTGTAGCATTTACACAAACAGCCATGTTGAACTGGATAATCAAACATTTTACTGTGACCAAGCAAACGAAAACACACGTGAGGGGGTGACTCGTTCATTTGGATCAACAACCGTTATCATGAGCACCAAACGAAAATAACAATCTCAGTTTAACTTTAAAACAAATGAATATCGGATTGTGACCTCTGACACAATCATTAGCTGGAAGTGTGCGTCCCAGGTGAGACATTGTAATATCACCGACAACCTAACATGGTTGTCTTTGTTAAAAAGCAAAATGAGCGGAGCTGCCTGAACTCCGGTCATGTCAGACGAAAGCTGTAACTCATTTGTCTCTTCAGCTGTCCGTTTGTTATTATGACTTAGCCTCTAAGCTAACACAATTGACGATTCAGTCACAAAAACACGATAACTACAACCAGGCTCAAGTTTCAACAACAATGTTGTTCTTCTAGTTAGCTGACGGTGAACACGATTAAATAAATGATTGTTTCAAAAACACGACTTAACACAAGTGTAACGTAGCAATTACAACCTATAATGCTACAACAATTTTTTAAATCTTACTTTTCCCTGGAAATTACGTCGTTTCACGGTTGTTTTTAAATATCTAGAGCAGTTTACCTGAGCTTGTCACATCACTTCCGCGATCCACGAGCTCCTTTCAGGCGTAATACGTCATTGGTCTTCACAAAGCGCGGGTGCTGATTGGTCCCAAAAATGACGTCCTAATAGCATGCCGCCTTTCTCGCTGCTGATTGGCTGGAAGGGTTCCCCTACGATTGATCATTTCATAGGCTGTGTTCGAGATGAGCCAGTTCTGCGCAGATTAGATCAGCGGTGATCGGTGCACAGTGCATGCCGGTTAGATTTGTGTCCGACTCACTTGACGCCGACTTGCTTTGACGTCATGCATACGTAGGCAACGATAACCACGTGAGATCAAGGCGGCCGCAGATTTTGGAGCAAGGCACTGCAGTTGCTCTCCCTCGGCTGCAAAACCTAGGGGATGACGGGAAACGCCTGGCTCTCACCTGATCTAAGATCTGATTGGTTAATATTTTGATCCAAACATCCGGTGGTAGAACATGAAATGTTAGTTGGTCACACGTATTCTGTAAATCATGTTACGTTGATGATGACAACTATATAGGCAGTGGCGGTTTTACATGGAATTACTCCCGGGCGAGGCCCCCTTTGAGCCCCTCCCCTACCACCACCACCACACCACCCCACCTGCACGAACACACGCATGTTTTCTACAAACAGGCATGTTTTATTAGAACGACTATTGAACATTCATTTTTCTAAGTTGCACATATTTACATTAATTACTATGAAGTTGTCAGAATGTAAAGCAATATACATTATATACTGTATCAAAATATATAGAATCAAATATACAAAAACAAACAATAACTAAATATTAAGAATATATGAACATAATAGATAATAAATATTCTAAATAGCAAAAATGTTTCACACATTACAAACTAAAGATAATCACTACAGCATTGCACTTAGAACAGAAAACACAAACTAAAATTAAAACCTAACCTTGATGCAACATCATCAATAATGTCACCATATGAAATCTGCTCCCCTACTGAGATACCAGGGGCGCACATAGGATTTTCAAAATGGGGGGGACAAAGTTCCAATGTACCCTCCCCCAAACACATGCACGCACACGCACACACACACACACACACACACACACACACACACACACGCACACACACACACACGCACGTACACATACACAAACTATTGCAAGCGCCTTAACTAGAGCTCAGTCAGTTTGTGTAATTTCCTCCAACGGTTTACGTAAAAACTAACACTTTTATATGCGTGTTGGAAACCATTATGCAACAAATCTCTGCCTGATCAACACTATAAATGATAAATGATCCACACTTGTATAGCGCCCATGGACGTAATTTTCACTTTGGGGGGGGGGGGGGGGGGGGGGGGGTTGTATCTTTACAGTATGCTCTAATGCAGTGGTTCCTAACCTGGGGGTCCCGACCCCCACAAGGGGGCGCCGAATCCTCTCAGTGGGTCGCCCGGACCTCTCCACTTTAAGGGGTTAAAACTTCATTTATTACTTGTTTATAGCCTACATTTTGCTCACATTTTTTTCATGAGTGAAAAGTTTACTGATATCAAGACAGGAAATAATTAGTACAGAAAAAGTAACACACTTTTAAGAACATTTTGGTCAGCTCACTGTTTTATTTTCAAGTGTCAAAAGTTCATTAAAGATAGGACTGGTTGATTAATCACAGCCTTTACAGTAAATAATCTAGTATAAACAGTAATATACACATTTAAGTACATTTTGCTCAGTGTATTTTTTATGTGTCAAACATTTATTGAAAGGAATGATTGATTTATCAGTGTTTATAAGAAACAATGTGTTCAGAAAAGTAATACAAGCTGTCAAGCACATTATGCTCTGTTTGGTTTTGTTAATGACTTTGTTCTGTACTGGAGCCTACTATTACTGTTATCTATTGAATCAAGGCATATTAAAATGTGCTTGAACAATTTTATAATACTGTTTGTACTGGAAGAGAGAATGGGAGGGGGTCGTCAAAATTTTACTGGTAAAAAAGGGGGTACCTTGGGAAAAGGTTGGGAACCACTGCTCTAATGGGAAACAGGCTTCAACACAAACGGTTGTTTTCTGCTTGGTCCTAGAGCTCAACCAGTGTCAATTTAATATAGTGTAATATTGTTTTTGGATGGTAAAAAGTGCAGGGGTCAAAAATTGACTTTGGAAAAAGTGGGGGGGACATGTCCCCCCTGTCCCCCCCCCCCCCAAAAATTACGTCCACGATAGCGCCTCTCAGAGTAAGGACTCCAAAGCGCTTTACACTACAGTGTATTATTCATCAATTCACACACTGGTGGTGATGAGCTATGATGTAGCCACAGCTGCCCTGGGGCGCACTGACAGAGTCGCCCCACTATTTAATTCAGTCATTTGTTATTCTCCCAATCATGTACTAACCAAAACGTCATGCTTTATGCAAAACATGAAATGATTTTCAGCGTACCGATCTTTACAGAAAACATAAAAGCCCTAAAAAACCTGCACATAAAATATAATAAGAAACAGTATTCACTTATCACTTAGAGCAGTGGTTCCCAAACTTTTCAGCCTGACCAACAGATGTTCCTTCGTATTTTTACCTTATTTATACATTTTCATTATATTTGGAAAGTTTTCATTTATATATAAATATATAAATCTCTTTTAAAATTTTATATTTTACCTTTTTTATGATTATGTGGCACACTTGACTTCCATACCTAACGCATCGGCATCTGCCTCTTTTTTCGGCCTTTTTTTTTACATTGTCGCTACGTCTGTCACGTTAGCGGTGTTTTCCCATCATTTCTACATCCACCACGTCCCAGAGAAGGTTAAACCAACATCAAACCCAACGTTTGGAGCTTGTAAACTCCACACACCTCTCGTGCAGCACCAGCTGTCTGATGCTGCAGCAGCATCAACCTTTCCGGCTGGATGAGTGAATTTCTTCATCAGAGTCAATATTCTGCTTCATAATCAGAGTCAGTCACGACCAGACAAAGTGATCAGTCAACAAAGACCAGAGCTGCCAGCAATTATACGTTTTATCGAATATCTGCTCTCTTCATGCTACGCGCGTCTCCTCCTCTACCCGACTGGGAGCCTCTCAGCGGGAGGCGATTTTCAAACTCTAAAAACTCCCAAACTTTGCTCAGCCTGAAGGTTCCACATCTCCTCTATCTTCTGGTGTAAAGTAGTAACTTCATGAGGGATCATATTTGTAGATGAGACTTGTTAAAGTCAGCAATGAGGCGTTGGCACTTATAACGAGTAAGTCCCAACATGACAACAACGTACTGAAACTAGAACCAACACGCATAAACAGACAGATCGGTCCCGCCTACTTACACTGTTGGTCTTTTTTAAATACGCAGTAATCGTTGCCTTTTTCGCTTCATCCTGCATCCTAGCAGCAACCACTTTGGCGCCTCTGGAGTCGGTGTTTGTTTACGTCATGCTGCATTCTTGGTAATTGGAAAAAGGAGCTTCAAGAGCTAAACCTCCGATTTTGTTTTCTTTCTGGCCTTGGTTGGGGGGGGATGGATCGGGGTCGATCTGAATCTGGGGGGGGACAGATCCCCCCCGTCCCCCACCCTATCTGCGTGCCTGATTGATACTAATCAGAGCCAGGTTAGTGAGCCGCCCCTGAAACATAGGTGACCTCAGGTATGACTTGATCAAGTTTTGAAAAGCTCCTCTCAGCTTGAGCCACAGTGACTGGCAGAGCAGTCCAAAAGTTGGGGTAGATCTCCAATAGATCTTTATCATGATCCATAATATTTTACAATTGCCTCTGAAATTGTAATTTAAACTGACATAAAAAAAACTGTAGACTACCAAAAATGCCACCTTTTACAGAACAAATCATGTAAAAAATATTCAGTGCAGCCATCTGCAATAAATAAACAGGATAGTTAGTGGTGAGTGGGCAGTTTTCTTCTGCTTGTACAGTTGTTTTATTTATTATTATGTGAACATGATCAACATGTGTTTGTTGTTGTTCAGGCAGGCCACAGGCTGCAGCGAGCATTTAACAAATCCTAGTTTGAATCAGTAAAACACGATTCAGGAATTTTTTCGAACCATTTAAATATTCTTTTTAATATTTCAGCCCCATTAGCTCTGTTAGCAATTAGTTGACCGAATTTAACCGTTAAAATCCCATTTAACTGGTTCAAAAAATGGAAAACATGCATCATGAGAGCGTACATACCTTTATCTGTCACGCGAGGGTACACAGGAATAAACCCAAATGCAGGAGACAGGATGACCAGATCCGATACTGATTACTTTTAATAACAAAAAGTCACCACATAAGTGGGAAAAGGACTTCACGGGTAATACAAAACAAAACTACCACAGACTCGAAACAAAGCTATGCTCTAAACACCAGAAACTCTTCACAACAACGCCACACCATGCACAGGAAGCAGCTGCTTAAATACATGGTGTGGCAATCAGGAAATTGCAGTCAGCTGCGGCATTCCCCGATGCTCCAAAGAGGGGCAGGAACAGCAGGAAGAGCCACAGCCAACCTACACAGAGAAAGAAAAACACGCATTACAACAATCAGGAGGAGTAACCCATAACATAACCCCCCTCACAAGGTCCGGCTTCCAGACGGACGACGAGGCTGATCAGGGTTGTCCCGGTGAAAACGGGTGATCGGGTCACGGCACAGGAGGTGGCGTTCGGGGACCCACTGGCGGTCCGCCGGGCCGTAACCCTCCCAATCCACCAGGTACTGGATGCCCCGACCCACCCTCCGAGAGGCCAGGAGCTTGTTCACCTTGAAGACCGGGCCACCTTCCACAAGGCGAGGAGCAGGCGGAGCCGCAGGGGGCGGATGCAAGGGGCTAGTCACAAAGGGCTTAAGCTTGCTCACGTGGAAAACAGGGTGGATCCGCAGGGAGCGAGGAAGGTCCAACCTGACCGCCACCGGGTTGATGACCCTGGACACTGAATAGGGGCCAGATGTACCGAGGAAGGAGCTTTCTCAAACCCCCTTTCAATGGCACATCTGTCGAGGCAAGCCAAACCTTGTCTCCCACCTTGTAGTCGGGTGCGGCTGATCTCCGACGGTTCGCCACTGCGGTGAACCGTTCCTGATTCTGGACCAGACGAGAGCGGTAATCCACCCAAGTGCGCCGACAGCGTCGTACAAACGCGGCGGGGCCGGAGGCCGATGCAGTCCTCTCCTGATGGGGGAAAAGTGGGGGCTGATAACCATAGGCAGCCTGAAAAGGGGAGAAACCGGTAGAGTTCACAAGAGAATTATGGGAATATTCTGCCCAAGGGACAGGGGCGGATTTAGGACTGAAGAAGATCCGGGGCTTAACACATACGCGCGCGCACACACACGCGCGTGCACGCGCACACACACGCATGCGCGCACACACGTGACACGCACTAGTCAACATCATATATATTTGTCTTGTACCACATAATGTTTAATCTGAAGCTACATATTCAGCATATTCAGGGCAGAGTATTGTTCCTGTTAGTGTTTAGTGTGAGATGATAGTGAATATTCCCTTTCTTTCTCCAACAACTTTACCTGATAGTAAGCTAACTTTAGGCAAACCAGCAGCACAACAAATATTTTCAAATAAGACTCACAAACCTGAGTCAACACCAGTCTCATCAGAGCTGGGGTTCTGTCGTTGTACTTTTGGTCTAAAAAAACGTCCTTATGTCCATCTTCACTCATGCGTTTCAGACAGAGACTGCAGAAGCCAGCTGCTGAAGGGCTTCTCTTCAGTCTCAGGTAAACTGTATACTGACTAAGTGGCCTAGTGGTAGAGTGTCTGCCCTGAGATCGAGAGATCAGGGGTTCAACTCCTGGTCGGGTCATACCAAAGATTTTGAGAAAAATGGGACCCAATGCCTCCCTGCTTGACACTCAGCATTGGATTGGGGTTGGATTGGGGGATTAAACCACCAAATAGTTCCCGAGCGCGGCGTGTCTGCAACTCAGGGGATGGGTCAAAATCGGAGAATAAATTTCACCACACACCTGTGTGTGTGACGACTAAATGGGACTTTACAAACTACTGCCAGCTGCGCCCTCTCTGTGTGACTTTGGTATTGCATGTTACTTCCGCGATTTAGATCCGGGGCTTATCATGAAAGATCCGGGGCTTCAGCCCAAGTAGCCGGGCCTAACGCCGCCCCTGCCAAGGGAGCTGTGAGGACCAGGTCGGGGGGTTCTTAGAGCACATAGCTCGTAGGGTGGTCTCCAAGTCCTGATTAAAACCGCTCCACTTGCCCGTTGGTCTGAGGATGGAAACCAGAACTTAAACTGACCGTTATCCCGAGGAGCTTGCAGAATTCCCTCCAGAATGCTGCCACGAACTGTGGACCCCGATCAGAGGTAATGCAGTCGAAACACATGTCGTGCCACTATCTCGGCCAGTTGTTTTGCCGAAGGTAGTTTCTGTAGGGGCACAGCATGAACCAACTTCGAAAACCTGTCCACGATAGTCAGAGTGACAGTGTTACCTCTTGAACGGGGCAGACCCGTGATGAAGTCCATGGCTATGTGGGACCATGGTCTTGAGGGGATAGGTAAAGGCTGTAGGAGACCTGCAGCAGGGGTTCTGGGCACTTTAGCACTGGCACACACAGGGCACGAGGAGACGAAAGCTCGTATGTCAGAGGACATGGTGGGCCACCAGAAACGCTGAGCCACCAGGAAGGCGGTCCTTGTCATCCCGGGATGGCAAGCCAGGCGTGACGAGTGCCCCCACTTCAGCACCGCGGGGCGTAGACTCGAAGGTACAAACAAGCAGTTAGGGGGGCATCCATCAGGGATTGGGACCGTGCCTGAAACTGCAGACTTGGCCCTACGTTCCAAGGCCCAGCGGTTAGCCCCAAGTACCAGGACAGGAGGAACGATGGTGGTGGTACCCGGGACCTCTGTCGACCTGCAGTCCTGCTGATATTGTCGGGACAAGGCGTCAGGTTTGATGTTTTTGCTGCCAGGGCGATAAGAGAGGGTGAAGTTGAAACGGTCAAAAAACAGAGCCCACCGGGCTTGGCGTGGATTAAGTCGCTTAGCCGTGCGAATGTACTCGAGGTTCTTGTGGTCTGTCCACACCAGAAAAGGCTGTCTTGCACCCTCCAGCCAGTGGCGCCATTCATCAAGGGCTAGCTTAACAGCTAGCAATTCTCTGTTCCCTATGTCGTAGTTTCTCTCTGCAGGATTGAGCTTGCAGGAGAAATACGCGCAGGGATGAACTTTGTTATCAGACGCTCTCTGTGACAACACGGCCCCCACCCCAGACTCAGACGCATCGACCTCCACAATAAACTGTTTGGAGGGGTCAGGCTGTGTCAGGATAGGAGCCGTAGAGAAACGTCTTTTAAGCTCAGTAAAAGCCCTATTGGCTCCAACGTCCCAGACAAAACGTACCTGAGCTGAGGTGAGTTTATGGAGAGGTGCAGCCACGCCACTGAACCCTTTGATGAAACGTCTGTAGAAGTTAGCAAACCCCAAGAAGCGCTGGAGTTGCTTACGATCCGCGGGGACAGGCCAATCGAGAACAGCTTGTACCTTAGCCTCGTCCATCTGCACTGAACCAGGAGAAACCACATGCCCAAGGAACTTGGTTTGTGTTGTGTGGAACTCACATTTCTCCGCCTTGCAGAACAGCTGGTTCTCGAGAAGACGCTGCAATACGGCTCTGACGTGCTGCACATGAGTGTCTCGGTCTGGGGAAAATATCAAGATATCATCCAAATAAACAAACACAAATTTGTTGATCATGTCCTTGAGAACGTCATTTATGAGGCATTGGAAAACTGCGGGCGCATTGGTGAGACCAAACGGCATGACCAAATACTCAAAATGGCCATTGGGAGTATTGAAAGCAGTCTTCCACTCATCTCCCTCACGGATACGAACCAAATGGTAAGCGCTCCGCAGGTCCAGCTTTGTGAAGATCTGAGCCCCCCTGCGAAGATCAAAAGCAGACTGTAACAGAGGCAAAGGGTAAGTGTTCCGGACTGTAATACCATTCAGCCCTCTGTAGTCAATGCAGGGCCGTAAGCCCCCATCCCGCTTGCCCACAAAGAAGAATCCCGCCCCAGCTGGCGATGAGGAAGGGCGAATGATCCCAGCCTGCAGGCTCTCCTGTAGGTACTCCTCCATGGCCGCACGCTCAGGGATGGCGAGGGGGTAGATGTGGCCCTTAGGAGGCTGCGTTCCAGGCAGGAGGTCAATGGCGCAGTCATAAGGACAATGAGGGGGCAGGGCCTTGGCTCGCACCTTGCAAAACACAGCGGCCAAGTCTGCATACTCGGGGGGCACCGAACTTAAGTCTGGAGGTTCAACAGGAGGGTTAGAGACAGAGGAGCGTGTAGCAGCAGCCGTTAAACAGTTCAGCAAACAGAAAGAGCTCCAGGAGAGCACACGGCCTGAACACCAGTCAATGTGAGGAGAATGTTTACACAACCAAGGAAAACCTAAAATAACCGGAGGCCTCAGGGAATCCACTACATAAAAATCCATAAGTTCAGAATGGTTTCCAGAAACAGTTACCTTAATAGGAACCGTGCGTGCTGTTACTCTGTGGATGATGGAACCGTTTATGGCACGGATGAGCAAGGCAGGGGATACGGGTATTACTGGAATAAAAAGTGCGCTTACCACCTCCTGGGATATCAGATCACCATCTGAACCAGAGTCAATCAAAGTCTCATAAGCATTCTGCATCTGGCCATAGGTCACCAGCACATTGACGGGGGGTCGAGAGGGTGGGGAGGAAGATGAAAACCGACTCACTAGGTGCCCCCCCGCTAGTGAGCCCCCCCGTTTCCCGGACAGTGACGCACCTGGTGACCGGGACGAGCACAGTACAGACACAGCCCCTCCCTCATCCGTCTCCGTCGTTCAGATGCGGGGAGCCGTCCCACTCCCAGCTGCATGGGTTCCACAGGAGACGGAGCCTCACGAGCGACGGGAGGCTGTGACAAGGCCCTGAGGGGTGCGTGGTTAAAATCCGGTAGACGGCGTTCCTCTCTGCTTCGCTCCATCCTCCGACGATCGATGCGGGTAGCCAGCTCGATTAGCTCCTCCAGATCCTCCGGAACCTCCTGTGCAGCCAGCTCGTCCTTCAGAGTGCTGGAGAGACCTCGAAGGAAGACGTCGATCTGCGCCTCTTCCGGCCAGCGAGTGTTAGCTGCCAAGGTACGGAACTCCACTGCATAGGCAGAGACGCTACGTCCGCCCTGCCTAAGGGAGAGTAAGTCAGCAGCAGCAGTTCGGTGAGGAGTGGATGGATCGAACACCATGAGCAGCTGGCGAGAGAATTCCCGAAAAGAGCGGCGGAGGTCCGAGCCTCGGTCCCATTCCGCCAGGCCCCACCTCTTAGCTTGTCCAGTTAAAAAGCTCATGGCGAAGGCTACTTTGCTTTCTTCAGAGGGGAACTCACCGGGGTTAAAGTCAAAATGCAGCCTGCAGGAGGCGAGGAACGGCCGGCAGTCCACAGCCGTGCCATTGAAGAGCTCGGGGGAACCCAGGCGGACCTGACGAGGCGGAGTGGGAGCCTGCGGAGTGGGAGCCTGCTCCAGCCTAGAGAGGCGTCCATGGAGTTGTTGCATTCCGGACAGGCAGCCGCGTAACTCCCGAGCCAATACAGCAAGTTCACCTCCACTTGCCGCGTCCTCATCTGACCCAGGTAAGGGAACGTTGGCAGCTGGTATTCCTCCTGCTGGGTTGGTCATGGTGGCGTTGTAATGTCTCGCGAGGGTACACAGGAATAAACCCAAATGCAGGAGACAGGATGACCAGATCCGATACTGATTACTTTTAATAACAAAAAGTCACCACATAAGTGGGAAAAGGACTTCACGGGTAATACAAAACAAAACTACCACAGACTCGAAACAAAGCTATGCTCTAAACACCAGAAACTCTTCACAACAACGCCACACCATGCACAGGAAGCAGCTGCTTAAATACATGGTGTGGCAATCAGGAAATTGCAGTCAGCTGCGGCATTCCCCGATGCTCCAAAGAGGGGCAGGAACAGCAGGAAGAGCCACAGCCAACCTACACAGAGAAAGAAAAACACGCATTACAACAATCAGGAGGAGTAACCCATAACATTATCTTTCTCCTCTTTTTTTCTTTTTTGGTCCTGAATTGGGCACCTGGTGGTTTTAGCCTTTTTATGTTCATCTCTTCTGTTTGGCTCTTGACTCAATAAGTTTCCTTTAGTCAGGACTAAACAATTTGACCTTGATGGGGGGTGACCGCAAAATCGTTTTGTTTTTCCTTTTTTTATTCGGCCATTTCACACAATTCATAAAAACCTGAAAGAATGATAGGCCTGTGTTTATGATATTATCAATGAAATGTGCGTTAAATGGAAGAACATCAAGATGTGATTGACTTTAGCCATGTTAATACAGTTGATTCAGCCCCTACCCGCTCATTTCATTTGGGAAAGACCCAGAGGTGAATTCCCCCACCGCACCCCTCCCCTTCCTGTTTTTCATACACACATGGTGCACCTGAACCCTCTCAGTCAGCAGGAGCGCCTGCAGCTGCAGGGGGCGCCAACTTGTTGTTTCCAACCCAGACACTGTGATATGACATAGAATAGAAAACCTCGGTGCGGTGCAGATTTCTTTCTTTTTTATTTTTTATACAGCGCTTGTGCGCACCGGGCAACTGCCCTTTCTGCCCGTGCCTAAAACCGCTACTGTATATACAGTTGTGGTCAGAAGTTTACATACACTTGTAAAAAATATTATATAATGGCTCTACTGAGTGTCCCGTTATTTCTGAAACTCTGATTTTTCTCTGATAGAGTGACTGGAACAGATACTTCTTTGTCACAAAAAACATTCTTGAAGTTTGGTTCTTTAATGTCTTTATTATGGGTTAACAGAGAAAAGTGATCACATTTGCTGGGTCAAAAATATACATACAGCAACATGAACTAGCAATTTTGGTGACTTAGAAACGTGTCAGTGAACTGAGCTTCATAGCATGGCCTCTTAACTTCTTGTGAGTGATAATGAGTGACTACAGCGGGTGACTTCTCTTAGGCCAGGTAAATAGGGCTCATTGGATACAAACGCCCACAAACGCTACACTGGGAAAGTCAAAGGAGCTCAGCATGGATCTGAAAAAGCAAATTATTGACTTGAACAAGTCAGGAAAGTCACTTGGGGCCATTTCAAAGCAGCTGCAGGTCCCAAGAGCAACAGTGCAAGCAATTGTTTGTAAGTATAAGGTGCATGGCACTGTTTCATCACTGCCAAGATCAGGAAGAAAACGCAAGCTATCACCTGCTGCTGAGAGAAAATTGGTCAGGAGGGTAAAGAGTGAACCAAGAATCACCAAAAAGCAGATCTGCCAAGAATTAGAAGCTGCTGGAACACAGGTGTCATTGTCCACAGTCAAACGTGTTTTGCATCTCCATGGACTGAGAGGCTGCCGTGCAAGAAGGAAGCCCTTGCTCCAAAAGCAGCACCTTAAGGCTCGACTGAAGTTTGCTGCTGATCACATGGACAAAGATAAGACCTTCTGGAGGAAAGTTCTGTGGTCAGACGAAACAAAAATCGAGCTTTTTGGCCACAATGCCCAGCAATATGTTTGGAGGAGAAAAGGTGAGGCCTTTAACCCCAAGAACACCATGCCTACAGTCAAGCATGGTGGTGGGAATATTATGCTGTGGGGCTGTTTTGCTGCCAATGGAACTGGTGCCTTACAGAGAGTAAATGGGATAATGAAGAAGGAGGATTACCTTCACATTCTTCAACATAACCTCAAATCATCAGCACGAAGGTTGGGTCTTGGGCGCAGTTGGGTGTTCCAACAGGACAATGACCCCAAACACACATCAAAAGTGGTAAAGGAATGGCTAAATCAGGCTAGAATAAGGGTTTTAGAATGGCCTTCCCAAAGTCCTGACTTAAACCCCATTGAAAACATGTGGACAGTGCTGAAGAAACAAGTCCATGTCAGAAAGCCATCAAATTTAACTGAACTTCACCAATTCTGTCAAGAGGAGTGGTCAAAGATTCAACCAGAAGCTTGCCAGAAGCTTGTGGATGGCTACCAAAAGCGCCTAATTGAAGTGAAAATGGCTAAGGGACATGTAACCAAATATTAGCACTGCTGTATGTATATTTGTGACCCAGCAAATGTGATCACTTTTCTCTGTTAACCCATAATAAAGACATTAAAGAACCGAACTTCATGAATGTTTTTTGTGACAAAGAAGTATCTGTTCCAATCACTCTATCAGAGAAAAATCTGAGTTTTAGAAATAACGGGACACTCAGTAGAGCCATTATATTATATTTTTTACAAGTGTATGTAAACTTCTGACCACAACTGTAGCTGTGGTCGCTGTGCTGGAACAGCACATGTCTGGCATGTGGCAATCTCTCGCCTTTTTTAGTCGCTTGTTACGGGATAACGAGTGGAAGTACAGCACATTTGACAGGGAGTTGCTAGCCCTCTACCTGGCCAAAGGCCGGCACTTCACTGCATACATAGACCACAAACCTTTGGTTTTTGCTACGTCCAAGACCTCTGAACTCTGGTCCAGTTGCCAGCCGCAACACCTCGCTGTGGTTTCAGAGTTAACTACAGACATCTAGCAAGTTGCTGGAAAGTCCCAACATGGTGGTGGACTGCCTTTCCCGTGTAATTGTCTTCCCGTTTGTGTGGGTGTTGATTTTGCTACAATGGCGGAAGACTAGTTAAATGAATCAGACATCTGCAAGCTCCAATCTGCTCCCACAGGCCTGAGGTTAGGTAGGAGCCTGGTGCTGGACGGCCACCCTCCCCTCATCTGTGATTTCTCCACAGGCCGTACGCCCTGTGGTGCCAGAGACATGGCATAGGCGTGTGTTTGACTCCCTGCATTCCCTGTCACACCCCAGAGTGAAAGCTTTAGTCAAACTGGTCACCTCAAAGTTCGTGTGGCCCGGGTTACACAAGGCAATTAAGGAGTGGGCTGCGGCATTCGTTCCCTGCCAGCGAGCAGAAGTCCACAGGCACACCCGGGAACCCATTGAACTTTTCCTATCCCCAGTCGTCGTTTTGACCATGTGCATGAGTACCTAGTACCAGGCACGTGCAGAGGGGGGTGCGGAGGGTGCTTGAGACCCTGCCCCTTTTGTCCGAAGTGCCCAAAGTGCCCTTTTTCCGGTCGTTCGTCAGATTTTACCGTACAAAACTGTTATACTGTGATACAAATCGGGCACTAGGACCATGCGGAGGCAGCCGCCTCAAGCTGAAGGCTATTTTCCCTTAGACCCACCTACAAGCCCACTGACTGGCTCTGCCGCATCATACTAACGTGTGATTGGTTGTCCTTGCTGTCGCTCTACCTTGTAGCCATGGAGACGACAGACCGGTGTTTTCCCTGCGGGCAGGAGTCTGCGTTCATCTACCTGTAAGTTTTTTTTCTGCCTGCTTCACGTCAGCTGGATGGGTTTTAATATCAGAGCTTTTGTTTACGCGCGTTTGAGTCCGTGGCTAGTGTGTGTGGAGCAGAGTCAGGTAGCTGCATGTCTCGGACAGAAAATGCAACATGAGAGAGACTTCTCCTGAAGTGTTGCAGAAACTCACAAAGAATCACGGATGTGTCTCACTCAGAGGCGGTTTTACCATTAGGCATAGGTAGGTAGAGCACCTAAGGGGGGGGGGGGACGACAAAAAAACGCTGACACGAAATAATGGACCAACAACACATTGTGACACAGACAGGGTTTTATGTACTGGGGCAGGATGATTGGGGAATGAGCTGCAGGTGCATGGGGAGAGAAACCTGGTGAAATCAATTAACCAATGGGGAGAGGAAACTAAGCTGAGAGGGAGAAATAGAACATGACCTATGAATAATAACAAAGCCTAAGGACTAGAAAGACAAATAACTAAAGATCTAAGGAGAAAAGGAGAACTAATAAACCAGAGGGAAGGACCAAAGAGGACCCTAGAAGAAAAAAACCTGAACCTAAGAAAACTACAGGGAAAGAAAAGCTAGATGATGCAAAGAATAACAAGAACTAGAAAAATTGCATTTGTTGCACAAATGCTGTTTGAATGCTGGACAGCTGAAACTGTAAGCTGAAGCCGCCGAAACGCTGAGCTGAAGCTGAAACAAAGCAGAACTGTCAAAATGAGCTGAATGTATTTAAAGATTTAGAAGCAAAAATCACCAACAAGCGTAATGTAGCTCAGAATGTAGGTGAAGAATGGATCAAAATGCTAAACAGCAGACAATTGTAATCTTTGAACATTTATCAAAAACTCGAAATGTGAAATGTTAAACAGCTGGCATTTGAATGAGAATAGTTTAACGGGTACATTTTTACAATTGGCTGGACTGTGAATTTAGAAATATTTGCTGATATCTGAAACTGATAGATGAACATATGTTCAGATTTGATATGGGATGGATGAAGGGCTGGATGAATGAAATAATGGATGGATTTTTGGATGGATGTTAGATGGTTTATTGGATGGATGGATGGATAGATAGAAGCATGTATGGATGGATTCCTTAGGCCAAGCCAATCAATTTGATGTCTCACATGCGTGGGTGTGTAATTCCATCTAGCCAGAAGATGATTGACTTCTCTCAACCAATAAGGAAGCTGGGAGGGAGCGGGGCACTTTCCCACCTTCTGATGGTCAATGAAATTGAACTTATTTCTAGTTTTAAGTACAAACAATTCAAAAACAGGAGTCTGTTAATGGCTCAATATTCTTCTTTTTATATTCATTCCTATGAGACTTGGTTAAAGTGATTTGTAGTTCCTTGTGTTGCCATGGTAACAGATGACAGAAGTCTGCATTAATAAATCTATGTACAATAACACATGAGTCATTTAAACTTTGAATAACATTTCTATATTAAAGTATGTTGATACAGTTGTGTCTACAATGTTGTTAAATGCTGTTGCTAAGCACGTTGCCATGGAAACGCAGAGCACAATATCAAGTTAATACAAGACTCCTGGGACCAAGCAGGTTGAATTGATGTACCATACGTGTGGGTGCACATTTCCTTTTAGGCAGAAGACGATTGAAAACTCTCAGCCAATGAGAGAGCAATGAAGGAGGAGGGGGCGGTTCCTGCCTTCTGACTAGAGTTAAAATGTCAGCTATGCTGCTAGTTGTAAGTGTATAGAGTTTTAAGTGTATAAAGCTGGTTGGTTGGTTGGTGTGTTGGTTGGTTGGTGTGTTGGTTGGTTGGATGGATGGATGGATGGTTGTTTGGTGTGTTGGTTGGTTGGATGGATGGATGGATTCCTTAGGCCTAGCCGATCGATTTGATGTCTCACATGTGTGGGTGTGTAATTCCATTTAGCCAGAAGATGATTGACCTCTCTTAACCAATCAGGGGGCTGGGTGGGAGCGGGGCACTTTCCCACCTTCTGACGGTCAATCAAACTGAATGTGTTTCTACACACAGAACAAACCACACAATAACACAGTATGTGCAAGCGCTTCACCTTAAATTCTCTTTAATTCTCTTGTATGTTATTTTGTGTGTGTGTGTGTGTGTGGGGTGGGGGGGTGGGGTGGG
Organism: Nothobranchius furzeri; assembly: GCF_043380555.1. Classification (NCBI taxonomy): domain Eukaryota; kingdom Metazoa; phylum Chordata; class Actinopteri; order Cyprinodontiformes; family Nothobranchiidae; genus Nothobranchius; species Nothobranchius furzeri. The sequence continues at coordinate 65,999,437 of NC_091753.1, read as the reverse complement.
GGTGGGTGGGGGGGTCATTTTGTCTTGGCCCCCAAAATGTCTTGAAACGGCCCTGGGTGTGTGACTGAGTTTTGAAGGTGATCTGAATTGTATCAAATGTATAAATATTACATGAGTGTAGTGGAGATAAATCTACCTACATTTTACTTTTCAACACTTTGTTTTGTTTTCTTGTTTTTATTGAGCTATTTTCCTGTCCTGTGTCTCTCATCTTCCTGCATCATTTTTGACCACATTTGACATACATATTTAAGTTTGTAGAACAAGCGTGAGATAATTGACTTACTGCTGGAAACCGCTGGCTTTTTGATTCCCGCTTCCCGTGAGTCTGCGGGCTGCTGTGAAGCTGTGAGCGAGGCAAAGCCGGCAGCCCCGTCCGTTGGAAACAGCGCATGTGGACCGACCGTACCAACTTGAGGAATTGGGGGGGGGGGGGGGGGGGTGGATGGACTATAATTTCTCACCAATTAAAAACACATTGTTTTGTATTTGCAGACTAACTTTTACGTTGTGGTTTTAGAAGACAATACAGGTTTACTGATAGCATTTATACATTTACAATAACTTTTGTGGGGGGACAACTTTGTGTGAGGGGGGGACGCTTCCCCCCGTCCCCCCGGGATCTCCGCCTATGCTCCTGTCAACGAGAGAACCCTTGAAATCTGTCCTTCAGAAGTGAAATTGGACATGTCAAACTTCTCAACACCATTCGAAAAGTACTGCACCAATTTGAAAATTTCAAAAAGCGTGAGTGGCAAAAGACTTTGATGATCATCTGTGTCGATTTGTATGTGCCTACCAAGAATTGTCTAGAAGCTATGATGAGAAACGTTTAGCTGTCTGAAGCCGTTTTGAGGAGAAAATCTCTGTTCGTTTAACATGGGTTTCAATGAGACAGAATCTGGGTCTCTCCTTCTGAGGCTTGTAGCGAAAGAACGGTAACACTTACAGATAAAATGAAACCCATTCTGAAAAGCTGACAAAATTTCCTACTTTTCGAGTTATAATTTGTTTCGGTAGTCCAAACGGTCTGAGGGTAGTAAGGAGCTGTTCACAGAAGATGTGAAGTTCAAAAGGCACAGTGCGGAATTCTTAATTTAGAGTGGGAGAGAACGTTTTTTAAATTAGAATTTTCTCAAACAAATGAACCGTACGACCACAATGTTTGGAGTATAGTCACAAATTATAGCTCAAAACGAAGGTATATTCGTTAGCTGTAAGCCAGTGTGTGTCTCATTTCAATCGGACCTATGGTTCTCTCGGGACAATGCCGGAAATGGAGCAAGGGAGGGTCACTGCTCCAATCTTTCCCCATTATAACTTTTGTGAATTTTTCTGAAAATTTCAAGTCATACCTCAACTTCTACCTGCGATTTTAGAAAAACCGTAAAAGATATCAAAAAGCCTCTTTAATATGTTAAACAGGAAAGTCTTGTGAGTTTGATAAACTTTGAATGAAGTCTCTAAGTTAAACAGAACCCTATAGAGTTTCAGGTCAAATAAGTGATAGGAATTTGCTGAAAATTGACCAATCCCATTCATTTCAATGGGAAATTTTTCGCAGAAAAAGCTTAATAACTCGAAAAATTTGAAAGATATCAATGCCAAAAGTAATAGCCAGAAAGAGCTTAACGAGCTGAACGTTTTGATATAAAATTGTTGAAATAGCTCAAAATTTGAAGGAGAAGCAGAGGTTCAAAAAGTGTACGGAAGCAGAATAAGAAGAAGCAGAAGAATAAAGAGAAACAGGAAAACAATAGTTTGAATGCTTACCAGCATTCAAACAATAAGTAACCCTGGGAAACCTGGTGGGAGCTGGAGGCCAGAAGGGGCACAGGAAGCTGGGTACACGTGAGGGGGGATTCTAGAGAGACACTTGAAGGGGTTGGAGAACTAAAGGGGCCAGAACCTGGGGGATACCTGGATGGAGAACATGGAAGAGGCTGCAGACAAGGAGACACATGAGAACACAAAGAGGCACATAAGGGAAACCTTGAGAAGGATGGAGAACACAGGGAGACACGTGAGGGAGACGCAGGACGCAGACCATGACATTTAAAGCAACAGAAAACACACATTCCACCGTGTGACACATGCAGAAAAAGTGTTCATTAGCACGTTCAGACACACATCCTAGAAGTGCGCTTTTATTTTGAAAGACACTCTCAAATGATGATTCAGAGGATCTTTCATGGATGTACAATCAAAGAGTCAGAGTACCCGGCCCGGAGGGTTACTGGGGTCCCGCCCTGGAGCCAGGCCTGGGGTTGGGACCCGTGAGCGAGCGCCTGGTGGCCGGGCTTTCGCCCATGGGGCCCGACTGGGCCCAGCCCGAACCGGATACATGGGCTCATCCAACTGCGGACCCACCATCCGCAGGAGGAACATGAAGGGTCCGGTGCAGTGTGGACTGGGTGGCAGACCGAGGCGGGAGCCTTGGCGGTCCGATCCCCGGACAAGGAAACTGGTTTTTGGGACATGGAACGTCACCTCACTGGCGGGGAAGGAGCCGGAGCTTGTGGCAGAGGTTGAGCAGTACCGGCTAGATAAGACTCATCTCGACACATAGCATTGGCTCTGGAACTCAAGTCCTTGAGAGGGGTTGGACACTCTTCTTTGCTGGAGTTGCTCCGGGTGAGAGGCGGAGGGCTGGGGTTGGCTTTTTGCTAGCCCCAAGACTCTCTGCCTGTGTGTTGGGGTTTACCCTGGGGGACGAGAGGGTAGCTTCCCTGCGCCTTTGGGTTGGGAAATGGGTCCTGACTTGTGCTTATGGGCCAAATATCAGTTCAGATTCCCCACCCTTTTTGGAGTCCCTGGGACGAGTGCTAGATAGCACTCCACCTGGGGACTCCATTGTCCTGCTGGGGGACTTCAATGCTCACGTGGGCAATGACAGCATGACCTGAAGGGGTTTGATTGGGAGGAACGGCCCGCCTGATCTGAACTCCAGTGGTGTTTCGTTATTGGACTTCTGTGCAAGATGCAGTTTGGCCATAACGAACACCATGTTCGAACATAAGGATGCCCATTGGTACACTTGGTACCAGGGCAGCCTAGGTCGCACGTCGATGATAGACTTTGTAGTTGTATCATCTGACCTGCGGCCGTATGTTTTGGACACCCGAGTGAAGAGAGGAGCGGAGCTGTCAACTGATCACCACCTGGTGGTGAGTTGGATCAGATGGCAGGGGAAGATGCCACGTAGACCTGGCAGATCCAAACGCATAGCGAGGGTCTGCTGGGAATGCCTGGCAGAAGAACCTGTCAAGACGGTCTTCAACTCCCACCTCCGGCAGAGGTTTGACCGCATCCCGAGAGCAGTGGGGGACATTGACTCCAAGTGGGCCTTGTTCCACTCTGCAATAGTTGAGGCGGCTGTTGCTAGATGTGGCTGCAAGGTGGACATCAGAGGTTCAGGGAGCCGTCAGGCTGAAGAAGGAGGCCTACAGGGCATGGCTGGTCTGTGGGTCTCCAGAGGCAGCAGACAGGTACCGGATAGCCAAGCGGGGTGCAGCAGTGGCAGTTGCCGAGGCAGTCTCGGGCGTAGGAGGAGTTTGGTGAGGCCATGGAGAAAGACTATCGATCGGCTCCAAAGAGGTTCTGGGAAAATGTCTGGCACCTCAGGAGAGGAAGGCAGCAACTCGCTCACACTGTTTACAGTGGGGATGGGGAGTTGCTGACGTCAACTGGGGCTATAGTCAGACAGTGGAAGGAATACTTTGAGGAGCTCCTCAATCGCACCTACGTACATTCCGAGGAGGAACCAGAGCCGGGAGACCTGGGGATGAACTGTCCAATCTCGGGGGCAGAAGCTGCTGAGGTAGTCAAACAACTACACAGCAGCGGAGCCCCGGAAGCGGATGAGATTTGTCCTTGGTATCTCATGGCTATGGATGTTGTAGGGGTGTCATGGTTGACACATCTCTGCAACATTGCGTGGTCATCGGGGCAGTTCCTAGGGAGTGGCAGACCGGGGTGGTGGTCCCCATCTTTAAGAAGGGTGACCTGAGGGTGCGTTCCAACTATAGGGGGATCACACTACTCAGCCTCCCTGGAAAGGTCTACTCCAAGGTACTGGAGAGGAGGGACAGATCGATAGTTGAATCTCAGATTGAGGAGGACCAATGTGGTTTTCGTCGGGTCGGGAGAGAGGTCCTACCTCAAGTGGAGGAGTTTAAGTATCTTGGGGTCTTGTTCACGAGTGAGGGTGGGAGAGATCGGGAGATTGACAGGCGGATTGGTTCAGCGTCTGCAGTGATGCGGACACTGAGCTGATCTGTCGTGGTGAAGAGGGAGCTGAGCCAGAAAGCCAGACTCTCGATTTACCGGTCGATCTACGTCCCAAACCTCACCTATGGTCATGAGCTTTGGGTAATGACAGAAAGAACGAGATTGTGGATACAAGCGGCCGAAATGAGTTTCCTCCGTAGGGTGGCCGGGCTCAGCCTTAGAGATAGGGTGAGGAGCTCGGACATTCGGGAGGGACTCGGAGTCGAACCACTGCTCCTCCGGATTGAAAGGAGTCGGTTGAGGTGGTTTGGGCATCTGGTCAGGATGCCTCCTGGCTGCCTCCCTGGGGAGGTGTTTCAGGCATGTCCTGCCGGCCGGAGGCCCCCAGGTCGACCCAGGACACGTTGGAGAGGTTATATCTCCAATCTGGTCCTGCCGGAGGAGCTGGTGGGGGTGGCTGGGGAGAGGACGGTCTGGAGCTCCATAGTTGGGATGCTGCCCCTGCGACCCGGACCCGGATATGCGGAGGAAGACGACGACGGCGACTCTCAAATGAGGACACCTTAATTTCTCTTGTAGTTGCACCCGCAAAATCGAAGGAGGGCAGACTTGACACTCGTTTCCGAACAGAGGGCTGGCTTGACGGCAGTTAACCCTAGGGCATGACGAGAAATGCCTGGCTCTCACCTGATCTTCACCTGATTTACTTTTGTCACGTTTCCTATGAGCACACTAAAACTACAGCTGATAATCTGATAGCTGTCATATCGTCATATGCACGTCTACGATATATGATATCCACAAGCATGCGAGGATGTGTTTCAGTTGCTAACAGGCGCCAGAATTTTACTTGTTCTTTGCAATAAAATGTGTATTTCTAACATTTTATCATCTAACAGAAATCTTATTGAATTGATTCAGACTTACCCTTAGATCTTAAATTAAAACTTACATCTTTAAACACATTAGAAATAAAAATAACATAATTTATATCAGCCAAATGCACCAATTTATTCTTTGCATACTGTTTATTAGCTATCTATGGAGCAAAATGTCGCGGTTTGTTATATTTGTGATTCATTTATTTAGCAGCACATCACACACAACATGCTCACTCATGTTTTCTTTGTAATAAACATATATTAATGTTCCTGGAAATAGAACATGAACAGCAATATGAGTCACACTCGAACAATTGCTGAGTTTATTGATATCCATTGAAGGTTCTCAGTCATCCAGGTCTAGTTATTTAAAAAAAACTGGACTGTGTTATTTCTTTAACAACATTTCACCCTCTCATTCCAAAAAGCTTTCTCTAGTTTGTTGAGTTCTCAATGTTGAATGGAGACACTTGGTTATGTCACCATGAGCGTTAATGAAGAAACAAATGTCATGATAAGTTCCACCATCAGTAAAATCACATAACACACACCTGCAACAAATATTATTTGGGTACAATGTGTTGGTGATTAGAAGAAAAAGTGTGAATCCAATACTCAACCAATTTGCTATATAAGGCTTCTGAAAATAGGGGTCGTTCTCAGAAAAAAGGATCAAGTCGCTGTGTGTTTGACAGACAGCAAGGGCACCCTTAAACTGCTGGTTGTGAGCAGACAAACTGCTGAAATGATGAAAAATGGTAAGTTACAAATTCTATACAAAATATTTCTAACATTATTAACTCCAGTCTCCAAGGTTGATGATACATGCAGAAAGAGGACAAATCACAACTAAGAGGAAACAAAGTTAATGATGTGCAATGATAGCTCAGTCACCTGATTCATCTTTAATTAGAAGCGATTTAATGTGCTGTTTGACAAGGACACAGCAATTACATTGGACAAACCAGATGCATTGTTTAGTGTGTTAGCACACGTGCTAATTTGCTACACTTGTCCATAGAACCTTTCTAAAAAGTAGAGTACATTTAAATAAATACAAAGAGATCAACAATAAACTAAACAGAAAACAGATTAAAATTGCAAACAATTTTCAATAAAAAAGAATAAAAAAGGCAATCTGAGCAGCAATGTAAGACTTTTAAACTATTCATGTAGACATTGTTGTTTAGACTTTAACCATTTTTTGAGTTCTTTGTTAAAAACTTTACTGTCCGTTTCTAGTTTTAGGTCAGTAGGTAGAGAGTTCCAAAGTTTGGCCCCCTTTACAGAAAGAGCAGACTGACCAGAAGAAGTCTTGCACCGCGAGACGAGACAATCACCGCAGGTGGAGGCTCGAGTGATCGTTCTATGAGAGCTCTGACGTCTGATGGCCACAATAGAGAATAGTTTAGACAAGTTATCATTTAGACAATTGAAAAAGAATCTTAGAGTGCTAAAATTAATAAAATTTTCAAAAGTGAGAAGATTATGTTTCCTTAGAATGCGACAATGATGCCATTTCAATGGTTTCTGGTCCATAATTTTTATTGCTTGCTTGTATATTAAGACTATATGTTTTAGAGTGGTGGATGAAGCCTGTGACCATGATGTAATGCAATATGATAAGTGGGGAAAGATCAGTGCATGCATGTACAGTTTAGCAGTTTGGTGTGACAGGTTCCTTCTGATAAAACAGAAGCAGTTTAAATTTGTTTTAACCTTATTACAGACGTGCTTAACCTGACTGTCAAATTTTAGGTGTTTGTCTAGGATGATCCCAAGGTACTTCACATCACTCCTTACTTCAATGATTTCCTCTTTAATCCTAACCTGAAATAGTTCCTGATCAGCCCTGTTTTTCATGGAGAAGCATAAGGACACAGTTTTTTTAACATTAAGAGTTAGGTGGGAGGACTCTAGCCATTCTGAGATGTCTGATAAAGCCTGCGTCAGGCGCTCTCCTGCCAGGCCAGGTGTTTTTGTGGACACATAAATGACGGTGTCATCAGCATACATCTGTCAGCTGACGCCTGAGCAGCTCATCGGAAGGTCATTAATGTACATTGTAAACAGCAATGGACCAAGCACGGATCCTTGTGGTACACCCATGTTGTTTGCAAGCAAACTTGACTTGACCTCATTAACCCTAACACACTGCTGTCTACCCTCCAGGTATGAACTGAACCATTTCAAAGCTTCAGGCGATATTTTAAATTGCATTAGTTTGTTAAGTAAGACGCTATGGTTAACTGTGTCAAAAGCCTTTTTTAGATCCAGAAACACTGCCCCTACAACACATCCTTTATCCAGAGAAGTTTTGATCTTTTCAAGCAGATAACAATTTGCAGATTCTGTGGAGTATTTCTGTCTAAAGCCAAACTGCTGTGAATAAAGCAGTTGGTTGGACTCTAAGTGATCGATTAGTTGCTCAGCTACAATCTTTTCTAGGATTTTTGAGACTATCGGGAGGATGGCAATAGGCCTGGAGTTACTTGCTAAGTCCTTTTCTCCCAATTTGTAGACTGGAGCAATTATTGCAGTTTTTCAGCTTTCTGAGAATCTCTTTGTTTGAATTGATAAGTTTACTAAATATGTGATTGGCTCCAACATATAACTGTGATGTTTCTTAATAAATGTAGTATTTAAGTTATGGATATCCTTTGCCATGGACATCCGCATGTTTGCAATCACTTTTTTAACTTTATCCTGGGATACTTCTTTTATATAGAAGGAGTTGGTGTGATCCTTATCACATTCGTTACAGGGTGGGTCATTTGATTTAAAATGACTGGCTAAATCTTTCACAGACTCTATAAAAAAATTATTGAAACCATTTGCAATTGACTCATTACTATTAATGAGTACATCACATATTTTAAGGCTATTTATTTTTGGGAGCTTTTGCTTGCTAGACTTGGTTAGTCTGTTTATATGTTGCTACAGTTTAGAACTGTTGCCATTTGCCTCTTCAATCAGGTTATTAAAATAATTAGTCTTTGCTTTCACTTTTGTTTTGCTCAGACACTACTTTATTTCTTAGTCCAGTGTAAATTAAATGGTCAGAATTGGTTTTAGTCCTTAAGGATCTTTTCAGAGCAAAATCTTGCTCTTTGATCAGCTGACTGATATCACTGTTGAACCAAGGAAGAGACTTTTTCTTAGGTTTTCTTTTCCAGGTTCTTGTGTGCTTACCAATTATACCATGAAGGGTCAAGACAAAACTGCTTGCACTACAGTCTGGATCAGGCTCTCTGATTACCCTGTCCCAATTAGCTGTCTTTAGATCATGTTCAAAGTCAGCCATTTTTGACGTGGGAATTCCAGTAGTTAAAGTATAATTTTCTGTTTTGTTATGATAAACTAGATGCTTTTTTGTTAGCTTTCTTATAACCAGTATCATATTATGATCTGAAAGACCAGTGATATGATTGTATATTTTTGTTACTCCCTCTGGCCTGTTTGTTAAAATCAGGTCTATAAGGGTTTCACTCTTTCTAGTAACTCGTGTAGGACTGTCAATCAGCTGTTTGTATTTAAATTTGTCCCTAGTTAACTTTAGTTTTGCCCTACCCTTTTTATCTTTCCAATTGATGTTAAAGTCCCCAAACAGCATGAATTCATGAGAGTCATCGACAATAGACAAAAGATTTCTCAGTTCATCATAGAAATTTACATCATGAGATGGAGGATTATAAAGCACGACTATACTAAATTTCATGGTTGGTGAGAGAATTATGCTCAATCCTATGCACTCCAAATTTACACCCATATCGAGCTCTTTAACCTTAAACTGCTCCCTAATGTAAATTAAGACACCCCCTCGTCTTCCCTTGACCCTGTCTTTCCTGTAGCATGTGTATCTTGGTATATTAATTAGGTCAGTAGGAATATTACTAGTCAACCAAGTTTCAGACATACACAAGAAATCCAGATTAGACTCCATAAGCAAGTTCTGTATCTGATCTATTTTAAGTAGTATGCTTCTAACATTTATATGCCTTCCCAATATTCCATTGGGTTTTGTGTCCGAATTCACAGTTTGAAAAAGTCTTGACTGTCTCTGTTTCAAAGTTGCACTGTTGGTTAAATGACTTTTGGCACTCATGTGAAACTGTCTGTGTAGACATTTACCAGCTGTTTCAGTCAGTTCCGTGTTTGTTAGTGGCCCAGCCAGGAGCGGTGTAGGTCAAGCCAGAAGCTTTATCAAGAGTGAAACATTGGGTTGTATTTTTCAGATAACAAGTATGCAACATATATGATGGAGCAAGTAAGGGCTGCAAACCAGAATCAAGGTAAACTTCCCTTAGTATTCCAGTGTGTGTGTGTGTGTGTGTGTGTAAATTATTTAATTATGCAGTAGCTGAAATTATATTTCATTTTCATATTACCACTGCCAAATTTGACTCATAAATAAAATTAATAGGTAATCTTCCAAACTGCTTTTTAATTTTCTTCTTCATCATTACTTATTCTGCGACTTAATGAAAAGTATGAAGAAAATAAACATGTAAAATAAAAATTTCTAAATAACGCTCCAGCAAAAATGTAACAAAATTCAATTTGAAATGTCAAATTCGATAAACCTGAATAGAATCATATGTTTAGTTAATGAAACTTTTTTGCTAAACACACTTGTGAGGTAGGCTTGCATATTGTACCAAAATTCAGAAACAACAGAACAATCCACAAAAAGATGCCCAACACTCTCTCCATCTTTCTGACAAAATGAACACTTAGTACATTCATTGGGGAGAAAATGACAAATATCATTTTTAACTGGGTAATATCTGTGTATGGTTTTAAAGATACATCATTTTATTTTATTGGAAATAACATATCTATAACTATCTTTAAGGTAATAAACTCAAGGCCCAGAATAAGCATTGATAAAGTCTGTGCTAATAGCCATCAGGTTTAAATAACTAAGATAATGTTATTACTGAACCAGTTTTTAAACAAATAATTTTATTGTTCAACTTCAACTTAATCTTCCTGTCGTTGCTTATGTAACATACATGAGGTAAAAAGCTGTTTTTATATGATAGATCAAGGATAACATAGTAATAATTAATGTGGTTTTTTTTCTTCTAAAGTTGTGAATATTAACATGTAATTTTCTCTGGTTACACTGGTTTTCCCAGATGTGGAGTCTCTAGAATGGTTGCAGTGGCAGATGTCCAACGGCTCGCCAGGGGTGTGTCCAGGGAGTGGCCTGGGGTAGCACATGCCACCCTTGGAATCTGATTGGCCACCCCAGGTGCCACCACACTAATTTACTTTTAAATAGGCTTTTCATTGTCCACAAAAGGCTTGGGGGTAAAACAAAAAAAGCATAACCATTGGTACCACCCATGCACAAAGCTGTGCCTCACCTGGGCCACCCCATTTTAAAAGATCTGGACACGCCACTGCGGCTTGTGCTGAAAAAGTTGCAAACTTCATTCAACATTGGATGCACAGATTTGCATGACAGGATAAGGTACAGCACAATTTTCTGGTTAATGAAATTTTTTAGGGTGAATAAAAGAAGCAAATGGCAGCAAAATATGACAATTTGGCTGGCATTCTAAAGCCGGGCGTACACTGTGCAATCAGCCAATTTCTTCTCGTGAGAGATCAGACTGAGTTTTCATCATTTAGTAGACATAGTGTAAAGTGATAAACACGTCACAGCCAGGTACAGATTAGCAATCGTGCGGTCGCATTAAAATCTGGCCCACACCAGTTAACACAGTCTGGTGGCCTGTGAAGGGTCTGGCCCTGGGACAGGAAACCATTGAGCATGTGGTGCAGGGGATTCTGGAAGGGATTCACTTGGAACTTGCACCGTTTGTCCAAAGACTAATTTTGCAGGTAATGCTTTGGGGTCTTCTCTAGCCACAGAGTAGAGACCGAACATGACCCAGGGCAGGCGGTCGAGCCAGTTGGCATCTGTCAGTGATATGTGGAGAGCTGCCTTCAGGGATCTGTGAAAGCGTTTGCACAGCACATTAGCCTGCGAGGGATAGCCTGTGGTCTGGTGCATTTTGACCCCCAGGTTTTGTGCCATGGCTGACCAAAGCTCAGAGATAAACTGAGGAACCCTGTCTGAAGTTATGTGAGGTGGTCCGATCCAAACAATCCAGGATGACAAAAAGGCTTGGGCTACTACCGCGGATGTAGATGTTACAGGGACCCCCTCTGGCTAGCGTGTGGTTTGGTCAACCATACTCAAGAGGTGGGTGAAACCCTAAGAAGGATGAGGGGTACTAGATACTCATGCACATGGTCAAAACGACGACTGGGGATAGGAAAAGTTCAATGGGTACCCGGGTGTGCCTGTGGACTTCTGCTCGCTGGCAGGGAACGAATGCCGCAGCCCACTCCTTAATTGCCTTGTGTAACCCGGGCCACACGAACTTTGAGGTGACCAGTTTGACTAAAGTTCTCACTCTGGGGTGTGACAGGGAATGCAGGGAGTCAAACACACGCCTATGCCATGTCTCTGGCACCACAGGGCGTACGGCCTGTGGAGAAATCACAGATGAGGGGAGGGTGGCCGTCCAGCACCAGGCTCCTACCTAACCTCAGGCCTGTGGGAGCAGATTGGAGCGTGCAGATGTCTGATTCATTTAACTAGTCTTCCGCCATTGTAGCAAAATCAACACCCACACAAACGGGACGACAATTACACGGGAAAGGCAGTCCACCACCATGTTGGGACTTTCCAGCAACTTGCTAGATGTCTGTAGTTAACTCTGAAACCACAGCGAGGTGTCGCGGCTGGCAACTGGACCAGGGTTCAGAGGTCTTGGACGTAGCAAAAACCAAAGGTTTGTGGTCTATGTATGCAGTGAAGTGCCGGCCTTTGGCCAGGTAGAGGGCTAGCAACTCCCTGTCAAATGTGCTGTACTTCCACTCGTTATCCCGTAACAAGCGACTAAAAAAGGCGAGAGATTGCCACATGCCAGACACGTGCTGTTCCAGCACAGCGACCACAGCTACATCTAATGCATCTGTACCATACCATACCATCTTTATTTATAAAGCACATTTAAAAATGGCATGGCAGCCGACCAAAGTGCTGTACAGAATAAAAAGTAAAAACACAATATAAAACAATACACGGTCAACAATAAAATGCACAACAAGGCAGATAATTACAGTCAATAAAAGACACATAATAAAATAATAAAAGTCAGGGATTTAAAAATACCTGGTCGTAAAAGTGAGCCTTCAGCAGCGATTTGAACCGGAGGAGGGATGGTGCCAGCCTCACCGAAAGAGGAAGTGCATTCCATAATGTCGGAGCAGCATAAACAAAAGCACGTTGCCCCCGTGTTTTGTATTTCATTAATGGAACACGAAGCAGCAGGCAATCAGCAGACCTCAACGCCCGGTTTGGCACATACCTAGTGACAAGATCCGACAGGTGCCAGACCGTTCAGGGCCTTAAAAACAAAAGTCAGGATTTTAAACTTGACCCTAAAGTTTACGGGTAGCCAGTGGAGCCGCGCCAGTACAGGTGTGATATGTTCTCTCCTAGGAGTGTTTGTTAAAAACCTGGCTGCCGCGTTCTGTACGACTTGAAGCCTGTTAAGAGCGGAGGCAGGTAAACCAATTAAAATGGAATTTGCATAATCCAGTCGAGAGATGATAAAAGCATGGATTACGGATTCCAGGTGTGCTCGTTTCAGGATCGGTTTTAAGCAGACTAGTCTGCGCAGCTGATAAAAACACGATCTGACCACTGCGTTAATCTGAGGGCCCATGGAAAACTGTGTATCAATTTTCACCCCAAGGTTGGTAACACACTGCTTGAGGTCAAAAGGGAGAGTGGCCAAATCAGAAGATACTTGTGTGGTTTTGTTAGGGGTCATCAGGAGTGCCTCAGACTTAGAATCATTTAGCTTAAGGAAATTATTGGCAAGCCAAACCCTCACTTCAGCCAAACATTGGTCCAGAAGACAGAGGGAGTCTGGTTTTTTCAAAGCCAGGTAGATCTGGCAATCATCTGCATAAATATGATAGCCCAGGCCATATTTCCTCAGGATGAAACCCAGGGGGAGGATGTAAATTGAAAACAGGAGAGGCCCAAGCACAGATCCCTGCGGGACTCCCCATGGAAGTGGGAGGAATGCAGAGGAACAATTACCCAACTGGACCTTGAAAACTCTGTTTGACAGATATGAGCAGAACCACTGAAGTGAGGTACCCCTTAGCCCTACCCATGAGCAAAATATCGTGGTCAATGGAATCAAATGCTGCAGAGAGATCTAATAGTAGGAGCAAAACAGGCGACCCAGAGTCAGAAGCCACCAGGATGTCATTGGTCACGTGAAGAAGGGCTGATTCGGTACTGTGCAGTGGCCTAAACCCAGACTGGAACACGTCATCCAGAGAAAAGCTATTCATGTGTGCTGTAATCTGTGAATAGACAATCTTTTCAAGGACCTTAGACAAAAACGGTAATTTGGAGATTGGCCGAAAGTTTGCAAGGTTTGACCCGTCTAAATCAGGTTTTTTTTTTAATTGGTTGCACAACCGCCTTTTTAAAAGAGGTAGGAAACACCCCAGTAGCCAAGCTAGAGTTAAAAATGTCTAGAATTGTGTGTAGTCAAAGGTAATAGGGCAGAAGGGAAAGGGTAACATTGCAGCATCTGCTAACACAGCTTTAAAATTGCAGAAGGCCTGCATGCGGTCTGGGGTCCAATCTACCACATCGCTTGCTTTGCCTCGTCTGGTCCTTTTTGCCATACATGGCATTGATACAAAAGACACAGCATCAATCAATCGTCTGTTGGCTAAGCCAAATAGAAATTCATGTACACAGAGAAAATCAGCACCTAAAATAGGAACTGAATTTGCAGCTACAATAAAATTCCAATCAAATTCATGTTCATGGAAGCATACGGTCACGAACCTTTCACCAAAAGTTTTGGTGGTGGATCCATTAGCTGCAGTTAACATTGCACAGAGCCTTCAGCTAGTCTGTCAGTGGTGGTTGAGGGAATAAGACTTATCTGGGAGCCGGAATACACCAAGAACCATCAACCCAACTTTGAATCCTCAGCGTATAGCAGCTTTTCTCTGTCGCCAACGAGCACATCAGGGTCACCAATGTGGAGGATTCAAGGATGATACAAAAGAAGGTTTCATTCACATCTTTAGTATCTCAACACTGAGTCTTTCTCCTCTGTGTTGGTCATTAAAAGTAGTCTCAACTCATTTACATACAAGCCTGCTTGTCTCAGGAAACAGCCAGGCGTCAAACCTAAAATAGAAATATTTTCTTCTTTTCTTCTTCAACCATATTTACATACACACAGAAACAGTAAGTGTCCTACCTGGCGCAGGAAGTCTTGAGGCATCAACAATATTTGCATACAGTTAAAATACCTGGGTGTGAGTGTAGCCTCTTTGTGGTCCCCCACAGCTGCAAAATTAGATCAGATCAGATTGGGTCCAAAATCTCCATTTTGGGGAAGCAGCAGTCGGCAAGATCCAGTTAATTAGTAGAACAGCTTGGACTAATTTGTGAAATGCTCTTCAAACCCAGTTTAACCTGTTTCAAACTCCATCAAGTTGGTGAAAGAGTCACATGTATAAAAACACTAAACTACAATATCTGACAGCCAAGCTACCGGAACTAAATAATTATATTACTAAGCTTTGCTAGGACTCTGACTCAATGCAAATGCTAAACAATAGCTCAGCTACTTGCGGCTAATTCGAGTCCCAACTGCTACGAGGCAAGGCCAAGTCTGTAATAGGGAGCCTAGGTCACGGCCATCTACTTCTGGACCATAGGTTCCCCGGAAGAACGAAAAAATGAATGCAAGTCAATGGGGCTAAAACGCTATTTTCTAATTCCGCTTGTTTTGTGCCATGGATTCCACATATGATGTCTGTGAATTTTAAAGAAGCATTTTGATACCAAGAACGCGCTTATTTTCAAACGGGGAAAACGCTATTTTAGGTTTTGTATGAAAATAAGTCCAGGACTACAAATGCGCTTCATGAAAGTGACGTCATTGAACCACACATGAAGAAAACTTAGGGAAAAGGGCTGTAAGTTCAGCAAACTTCCCTCAGGAGGAAAGAACCACCATAAATCTAGTCATGTAGTACGTAGCAGCTACCCTAGGGGAGAGTATGTGGTGATGTCACATATGCGACGTGCCAATTTCTGGTGTGTAGTCATGCTAATTACAAACTTTTACAAGCTAATAAATCTTAAAGTACATGACTAGCGTGGTTGACCCATCATAACTTTTCATTTAAATTGCGGTACAATATATGTGTGATCCAGGATGTAAGGCAAAGTGGATTAGAAAATTGCGTTTTAGCCCCGTTGACTTGCATTCAGTTTTTCGTTCTTCCGGGGACCCATGAGCCGACCGGAAAGGGAGGAGACTTTGGTTCCCTATGCTTTTATAACCTACAGCCACAGAGCTGCTATGTTGTAGTTTTTTGGCTACGTAGCATCATTCTCATTAGTCGCTGACTAACATGGATTCAAACCAACTCAAAATAAATGTGTTCTATAATTTTGTACTGACGTGGCCGCTAAACTGACATTTTTAGGCGGAATTTTGAGTTTTTAAAGAAAATGCATCAAAATGCAAAAATAATGACTACACACATCTAACACTATAGACACTCATTTACACAAGTTATCAGTAAACAAGTTGATTTTGGTGTGACTTGCTCTTTAAAGATGGCTGTTGAATCCTGTTTCTACCACCAAGGGGTAGGATTGAATAAGCACTTGCTTCTTTTTACTCCCTTTGGACAAAGACTTCATTTTTTTTGTATATATTTTCTTTTCTATGTTCATTGATTCAAAAAAATATTTTGTCTTATGTTCAAATAAACGTTTCAATCAATCAAAATCAAGCCTTTCCTCTGTTAAGTTTATTCTGTGTCAGTTATTTACTTCCTCTTTTTTGGTTCTTTTCTGAACACAGAGTAATAAAGATTTGTTCTTGTCAGCAAGAAGAGATAATTAACCAATCTTTATTACTCTGTGTTTAGAAAAGAATCAAATAATGGAAGTTAGGCCTATCATGAGTAACTGTCTTCTAGAATTGGTGAGCCATGCCTTCATTGCATTTTGGCTTGTCTACTCCAACTCCTTAACCTGGCAGCAGCCATATCTCTATTGACGCTTACACATTAGCATCGGTTTGGTCCAGGGGTCGTCAACCTTTTCCCATCAAAGAGCCATTATTAACCGTTTCCCACAGTAAACACTGGGCGCCACAGAGCTGCAGCGTTTTGGGCGGGGCCTACCCCACCCTCAGACAGCAAAAGCTGCTTTAACCAATCACAACAGGTGACAACAACCAGTTGCTCATGTACCTCAAAACAGGGGCGGCGTTAGGCCCGGCTACTTGGGCTCAAGCCCCGAATGTTTTATGAAAAGCCCCGGATCTAAATCGTGGAAGTAACATGCAGTACCAAAGTCCAACAGAGAGGGAGCAGCTGGCAGTAGTTTGTATACAGCCTGCCTGAGCCTCCACCACTGAAGAAGAAGCCCTTCAGCAGCCGGTTTCTTCTACACTCTCTGCCTGAAACGCATGAGTGAAGATGGACATAAGGATGTTTTTTAGACAAAAAGTACAACGACAGAACCCCAGCTTTGATGAGACTGGTGCTGACTCAGGTTTGTGAGTCTTAATTGAAAATATTTGTTGTGCTGCTGGTTTGCCTAAAGTTAGCTTATCAGGTAAAGTTGATGGAGAAAGAAAGGGAATATTTACTATCATCTCACACTAAATACTAACAGGAACAATACTCTGCCCTGAAAATGCTTAATATGTAGCTTCAGATTAAAAATTATGTGGTACAAGACATATATATATATATATATATGATGTTGACTAGTGCGTGTCACGTGTGTGTGCGCGCGTGTGTGTGTGCGCGTGTGTTAAGCCCCGGATCTTCTTCAGTCCTAAATCCGCCCCTGTCTTTCAACAGAAGATAATTAATAAAACAATTTGTATAAAACTGATCCAGAAGTTGGCGTCCGTCTGGGCCTACAATAGTTTGATATTTTTCACTGTTAGTGGTTTGATAGTTGAGCAGGTGCCGATCATTTTCACGTCTCCTTTTAAAACATGTTTAAACTGTTCAGAATACAAATCCAGCCTCTGTCTCGTTGGACTGTTGTAATTAAACGTTGTACTGAACAAAACTTTTCATTAAACAACGTTGAAAAGGATCCGATCAATTGGTTTTCCCCCTCATCTACAGTGACGGAGATAACGGCACAGTGTGCCTGGCTCTGGTGTTCATCAAGTTTAATGTTCCTGTTTGCAACAATCTTCACATGAAGGCAAAACGGTTAAATGGCAGGGTTCACATATTTCCCTATTTGACCGTTTATTTTCACACAGAAAGTAAAGAAAGAATTACCCCGTCATTTTTATCGTTACGCACATTGCTGAGGAAGACAAATCAATCATGAAAAGATTCCCATCTGAACATCTGAGCTGGACACTGCTCAGCGGAGCTCGCTGTCAGCGCGTACGTGAGGTGGACAGCGAGCTGAAGATGTGGAGATCGGGGCTTGGAGCGTGTCGCAGAGTGCATTCCCGCATGAAGGGGCGGATTTAGGACTGAAGAAGATCCGGGGCTTAACACACGCGCGCGCACACACACACACGCACGGGCTGCTGCACAACAAATATTTTCAATTAAGACTCACAAACCTGAGTCAGCACCAGTCTCATCAAAGCTGGGGTTCTGTCGTTGTACTTTTTGTCTAAAAAACATCCTTATGTCCATCTTCACTCATGCGTTTCAGGCAGAGAGTGTAGAAGAAGCCGGCTGCTGAAGGGCTTCTTCTTCAGTGGTGGAGGCTCAGGCAGGCTGTATACAAACTACTGCCAGCTGCTCCCTCTCTGTTGGACTTTGGTACTGCATGTTACTTCCGCAATTTAGATCTGGGGCTTTTCATAAAACATTCGGGGCTTGAGCCCAAGTAGCCGGGCCTAACGCCGCCCCTGCCCGCATGTACTATTCATTTTTATGTTGGATGCTGTTGAGTAAACTTCCTTCTGTAGCACAGAGCTGCAGATCAGTGTGGGAACGGGGAATGAGAATATATTTGTGTGTGTGTTTGTGTGCCTGTTCTCTGCATCAGAGCTCTCACCCCAGTGGGCACACAGCTGCTCAGGGGAGAAATCTGTGTGTGTGTGGCACAAGATTATGAGGACACACACAGTAAATTAATGAAATAATGTGGTTCAGAGTCTCCAAAAGCAGCACAGCTAATGTCCGCCTTTGTTTAACTTATAAATTGACCGCGGGCTTTCCTGCACGCGTTAAGTGCCGCCCACAGGCTCGGGGATTTCTGCATTCCTGAGAAGTTCTTCGGATTTTCAGATTTATACGTGAACACTACATCATCCGTTCGAGACCAAACTCATGCCATCCAGCCCGACCACACCGATGCGAATGTGTAAGCGCAATATTTGTAGCCCCGCCTCGTGTCAAGTCTACACATTTCCTGAGTTTGGAAAACTCAAAATCTCGTGAGAATTCATCTTGCAGTGCAAGATTACCAACTCCTGCCTTTATTGCATTTGATATGCAATGTGCCAATGGCCGTGTTCGAGTTGAGCGGCGCCTCGCCTGGAAACCAGACGAGAGCAGACGGAAGCAGCAGGGGGAGTGGCTGAAAGCCGGCGTTTAAGTCGGACAGATTTCCCTACATGTGTAGCTCACGGGTGACGATGGATGAAGATATCGCGTTAGCATTCATACTTGTTTAATTTTTTATTTTAATTCTGGTGCCTGTTACCAACCGATACACATCCTCACGTGCTTGTGGATATCACATATTGTATATGAATACACGACCGTAAGAATAAGTAAAGGTTATCAGCTGTAGCTTCAGTGTGCTCATAGGAAACGTGACAAAAGAACACAAATCACATTTCTCTTTGTGGCCTATATAGTTGTCATCATCAACGTAACATGATTTACAGAATACATGTGACCAACTAACATTTCATGTTCTACCACCGGATGTTTGGATCAGAATGTGAACCAATCAGATCTTAGATCAGGTGAGAGCCAGGTGTTTCCCGTCATCCCCTAGGTTTTGCAGCCGGTGGAGAGCAACTGCAGCGCCTTGCTCCAAAATCTGCGGCCGCCTTGATCTCACGTGGTTATCGTTGCCTACGTATGCATGACGTCAAAGCAAGTCGGCGTCAAGTGAGTCGGACACAAATCTAACCGGCATGCACTGTGCACCGATCACCGCTGATCTAATCTGCGCAGAACTGGCTCATCTCGAACACAGCCAATATCTGATTTGTAGTCATGCTAAATACAAACTTCTACAAGCTGATAAGTACGTTGAATACATTTAAATAAATTAAATCAGGGCATAAGGGAAAGCAGATTAGAAACTAGCTCTTTTAGCTCCACTGACTTGACGGTCTTCTAGGGACACACGAGCCGACCAGAAAGGGAGGAGACTTGGGCTCCCCATATGCCAGAGTAATCAGAGTACTTTTGTGAAATTAATTACAAATAGGTATCATATAAACCTCATTCCGGGGGAGTTGGTAGCCCTGTATTAGTACCAGAACTGTTTTTTAACCTTTGTGTTTGGTTTGACTTTGTTAATACAATACAATACAATAAAGTTTATCTATCTATCTATCTATCTATCTATCTATCTATCTATCTATCTATCTATCTATCTATCTATCTATCTATCTATCTATCTATCTATCTATCTATCTATCTATCTATCTATCTTTCTATCAAGAAATAAACCTTAAAAGCTATGTTACAGTTACAATGGGTACTTTATTGGTTCACCATTGCTGACACAGGCTGGGAGTAAAAATATCCAGTGCTAAGTTAATCTATTTACAGCTTTTTTAGACTCTCCTTTAGTCTCACACACACACACACACACACACACACACACACACACACACACACACACACACACACACACACACACACACACACACACACACACACACACACACACTGATCTTTAGTGAGCAACATCCTTTGGGTTGGTTTCCTTTTCCACTTGTTCATGGTCCCATTTAATAGATGCGTTCAACTGTTTGTGACAGAACTTCCACTATAGTCAGCTTTTATCGTGTTGTGTGAGCTGTGGCATGTCAGTTTTTCTGTGGAAAAAGAAGATGTGAATACACACCATGTACATAGGAATATGTAAGCCATCAGTATGGGACCGTGGCATCAGTGACCAGAAGGTAACATCTTACACCATAAATGTACAGGCTTTATCAAATAAACTCCCTTTATCCTCCATTTTCTTAGCAGTGCAATATAGTTTTATAATTCCAGTAAAGCAGAATCCTTGTCCTGTTTGTAGTTAAATCTTCTTTTTAAATCTTTTCTGTTTATGTTTTATGTGCAGCGGTGCAAACATACAAGCAGACTTGCGTCGCTTGCTTCATTCACTCAAAGCCAACAGAAGTTACAAGTAAACACAGAAAACCACATATTCATGTTCAAAACACAGCCTTATAACCCAAATCACCTGTAGTCAGCTAAAACAGACCGAGCCTAAAGCTGAGCCGAGTGGTTTGTTTTTACACTATTTATAGAAAAAAGCCTTTTGTTAAGCATGCTGAGCTGCATAGGTACAATAGTGATTGAAACAGGATGCTGCTTACGGCATCTTTCTGGTATCCCTTCCAGTTCAGAATGGCTCTAGTTTTCCTAGCAGACAACCTGACGGCAGCAAGGCTTTCTGTGTTCAATTTTCATATCCTGAAGAACTTTTTCTAACAGCACCAGTGTTTTATAACTGCTCCTCTGTCACTAAGTGTCCGGCTGCAACGTCTTTGTCATTTCAGTAGCGATATGTCATCTGCAAAGTCCCTGTGTGGGTGAAGGCAGCGAGCGAAGCGCCACTGGCACACCATGAGGCACAGGGGCAGCATGAAGAGGGCACAGATCCCCGCCATGATGTATGCGATTGTCATCAGAGTGGACTCGTCCGTCTGAGGGATGTTGTAGCCACAGTCTTCCAGTTCCACTCCTTGAAACGGGCCCTCCACTGATGCTGTGCGAAACTCATCATGCACTACAAAGGAGACAGTAGGTTTAAATATGTCCTTGTCTGCACCATGGACGGTGACTGGCCTCATGTCTCACCATGGCATGTGCTAACAGCAAAGCCGATGCGTTTCTTCTCTCGATCGAAGACAACGTAGAAGCCCTCCATGACGACAGCCCCCATCACGGTGCCAGTGCTGGACTGAGACACAGCAAACTTATAGCAGTCCTCCTGAGCGGAGGCCACATCCTCCACTGGACGTAGGTACTGCTGCATAGACAAAATGTGGAAAGAGACAAGTTTCAGATGGAGACACGTTATCGTTCCACACAGAAGGAATCAGGGGAAACCAAATAAAGGGGCAGGATCTGGCAATGTCAAAAATGTTTCCCATTATATGAACAGGGGCGGATTTGGGAGTGAAAAGGATCCGGGGCTTAGCCCAGATGAGTGATTTTCTACTTTTAAATGAAACATTTCAACTTTCACATGTTGACCATCTTAAAGCAGACAAAAAGCACTAGATTACACTTATGCACTGATATGATGATATAGGAAAATGTATTGTTAGCTTCTCTACAGTACTGTGAAAACAAATCCTCTCTGGAACTTTCCATTACGATTTGAACCATGTTTATGCAGTAATCCTCACATTGATTCATATCCTTCCATTAAAGGGACAACATGGAAGTCTGACAGCCAAAACATGTATAGAAATAATAAATTTCTTCTTCATACATTCTCCTGCAACGCCCTGGTCCTGTAGAATGAGCCCTGGCATTTTTACTGCGATTGCCTGTTTTTCTGTAAAATCACAGAAAAAGAGAGATGCTCGGGTCGAGCAGGCTGCTTCATGCGCGTTCACGCTCAGGCATCGCCCTTCGAACCGTTCTTTGAACGTTGTTTCAGCTGTCATCAAGGATATAAATGTTACAGATACATTTAATATTGCTGGCGCTTTAGCTCACCTGGTAAGACATTGGACTCCCGTGCAGAAGTCCTGGGTTTGATTCTGGATGTGAACATAGTTTATTTAGAGTTTCTTTTTTACATTAATGGTATATTTTTTTACAGTAAGATGCCCAAATTTTTATTTGAGACTCGCCGAACGGCATTGAATTCACAGATAAAAAAGATGTGGGTTCAACTTTCATTTTGGAACAATTTTTCAAGCAAGGAAAGGGAATGATCTGAGCATGCAGGAGGACTGACCCATCTTAAACCTTTGTCGGCTGTGCTGAAGAGAAAGGTACAGAACCAAATTATTTAATTAATTAGCTGTGTGTTCTCCTGTCCTCTGTCCTCCGGGCCACACACACACACACACACACACACACACACACACACACACACACACACACACACACGGGACTGTCTCAGCTGTTATTTTCGTTAAGGAGTGTGCACGTACAGCATGCGCACCTTGTGCACGAGCCTACTATTGAAGCTGCCATTACGCTTTTGGCCTGAGGGGGCAATCACGAGCATAAAATTTCAAAACTCCGTAAAGTCCCTTTAAGGAAAAGACAAAATTCACAAAAGTCACTGAAATAATAAGAAACTGTAAATATATCAAATAGAAAATACCTACATTAGAATTAGAAAGCCATTGCTCAACAACAGGATGTGCTGCCGGCACAACAAAGCTGTAAAGGCCCTGGTGCTAATATTTACACAAGTAAAGAACAAAACAAAAATATAGGATACATAAAAGCACAGTTAACACTGCTGGCATCAGAAAGTAAAATAATTACAAGTAGGTTATTGTATATAATGTTTTTGGTGCATGTGTGCATTCAGAATGGTGGTTACTAGGAGAAAGAAATTGTTGCTGAGCCTTGAAATAAAACTTTGCTTTTGAATTGTGGTTGAAAAAAATAATTAAAACAAAGCAGTCCTAGAAAAATTAGTACACTTCACTAATGAGCTGAGGGTTAAAACTCCTGGTGTAGATGTCTCCCAGAAAACATTTGGAAATGTAATGACTGTTGAAATGATGTCAGTCAGAGACATCCTAACATTGTTGAAAAATAGTTCCAAAATGAAAGCTGAACCGATGTCTTTTCTAGCCGTGAATTCAACATCTTTCGGCGTGTCTCATTTGGACGTTTAATAATTAAAAGTTAGGCGTCTTATTACTAGTTTACTGTAAAAACATATAATTACTGTACAAAAAATATCATTAGAAAGCTTCTCATTGTGATGTGGTTGATAATTCGTAATAAGGAGGAAGGTAAGTAAAGTAAAATGGCGATATATGTTGTGGCGAGCTGCTCCAAATGAATGAGGTTGCTATTCTGGTCTTTGATATTATTTGTGTCGCACCTTTCACAGACAAAAATGTGAAGGTGCTTCACATTAAAACTGAATAAAATACAGCAACATAATTAAACATGAGAATAAGATAAGCAACACAATTATGTAAACGTAAGCTTGAAAAGCCAAGTTTTTAAAAGTGCTGCGCAGTGGTGCAGTGGTTAGAGCTGTTGCCTTGCAGCAAGAAGGTCCTGGGTTCGCTTCCCGGCCTGGGATCTTTCTGCATGGAGTTTGCATGTTCTCCCTGTGCACGCGTGGGTTCTCTCTAACGGGTACTCCGGCTTCCTCCCACAGTCCAAAAACATGGCTGTTAGGTTAATTGGTCTGTCTAAATTGTCCTTAGGTGTGTGTGTGATTGTGTGTCCTGTGTGTCTCTGTGTTGCCCTGCGATGGACTGGCTCTCTGTCCAGGGTGTACCCCGCCTGATTGCCCATTGACCGCTGGAGATAGACACCCTACATGGACATGCGGGTTCAGAAAGTGGATGGACGGAAGTTTTTTTAAGTTTTTTTTAAACTTGCAAAAGGAATTAACACGGCAATGAGAGAAAGGGAGAGCGTTCTACAGTCACGGAGCCATTGCCTTAAAAAAGCAATCACCACTTGACTTAAGGCATGTTTTTGGGACCACCAGGAGTATCCGACTTTCTAATAGGGATGAGCCGAATACTCGTTTCAGACAAGTATCCGGTACGGATAAAGCATTTTTGACAGATACGAGCATGAAACGAGTAAAACACTTAAATATCTGTAATCGTGCTGAAGGAAAATCCTCATTGGGTAACTGACTGTCTTCACGCTCTGTGATTGGCCAGTCACATAGAGCACCCACCCCTCCCTACACACAAAACTCTGCAGTCTCAGTAACGGATCTCTCTGTGCTTGCTTCACTGTTGCTCACGTTTCTTCAGTACTCCCTAGGTTTTCTTCAGCTCGCCTCTTTTTCAGTTTAATATTTAAAGTTACCCAACCATTTTCTTCTTCTCTCTGCATCTTTGGGTAAGCCATAATTCTGATTCCTCCCTCAGGCCGTTTGCTGTATGCAGCGCAGCCAACCATGTAAGATATTCAACCTATGAAGGGATTATTAAAATACTATTTTTGTACATATAGAAATATTGAACTGAACCAAAAATATAGAGATGTAAAATTACATTTCAAAATTTTATCCAACCCTAAAATTAGTCATTTCAAATTTTAACCCACGGACACATTTTATTTTTTAATAATAATCAAGATAAAGTTATTCATAAGGGTTTCATTAGGTCTTGAGTACATTGCTCATAATTAATGATTCAGCTTATTTGTGCATATATAATGACCAAACATAATGTTGGTAAAATGCTTTATTAAAAATGCTATTATACATGTTGTACAAGTTTGTATTCATTTTTTCACAGTTAACACTTTTTTTATCTACTGTGATGAACCATAGTTTATTGAAATTTTCTTTTTAATTAGTTGCTATTAGTCAGGCTATAGAAGCCAGATAAGCTGGGTTATAGATGCATGTACTGTCTTCACATAAAAATATAAAGTAATGACTGTAAAATGTATTCTACTGAACATAACAGATCATCATTCAAAGCATAAACTAGGGCTGCAACAACGAATCGATAAATTCGATGAAAATCGATTACTAAAAGCGTTGGCAACGAATTGCGTCATCGATTCGTTGTGTCGCACAACTCTTCCAAAAGCGCCCCCCCCCCCCTTCCCGCCCGCCGTTGCGCGCAGACCAGAGCAAGTCAGATCAGCGCGAGGGAGAGCCGGTACCGGCAGATCAGCGCGAGGGAGAGCCGGTACCAGCAGATCAGCGTGAGGGAGAGCCGGCAGACTTGCGCTGCTGCGAACCGGTTCCGCATTGTTGCGCAGCGATCCAGGCAGCTGCTTCCAGCGCACGGTCCATTCTCAAAGTGGCGCAACCAAAAAACTGTAATTAGCACAGGATCGTTCTTGTCCGCACATGTTCTCTATTTTCTGTCTTATTTGTGCCTGAAGCGCGCTACTGCGGAGCTCATCACCTGTGCTGCGGTGATTTGACCTCACGCAGCATCGAAAACACGCTCTGAGCTTTTCGGTCAGGAGATCTCTTTGATCTGCTCAAAAGTAACTGATGAGGTGAAAAGGTAAGAATCCAGGCAACAGATTTTCTGGAGAATTATGAGGAGATGCAGGAAGATGAGAGACAGACAGGACAGGAAAATAGTTAAATAAAAACAAGAAAACAAAGTAAAATGTAGGTAGATTTATCTCCACGACACGTTTTTACCAGTTAAAAACAATAAGTTATACACATGTCATATTTATACATCTGATACAATTCAGATCACCTTCAAAACTCAGTCACACACCCAGGGCCGTTTCAAGACATTTTGGGGGCCAAGGCAAAATGCCCCCCCCCTAACTGGGCTCCCCAGAAGCCTCTGTGTAATTCATGCCCTCTCCAGTAGTGTTAGTTATATGGTGTTTATAAAAGCCCCTCAGACATTACTGACATGTTCTAATATATCAGATGAAAAACTAAATTATCAGACATGCTGTCTCATCTGCTTCTTTTATAAACTTGCAAAAAGTAACAAAACCATTTGAAAGCCACTATTTGTGGATTCTCTGAAAGTTTCCATGGAGTGTGTGACAACTTATGTTTTCATTGATCCTATCGTCTAATCTCACAGCTGAAACAAGCATCCTTAATAATCTGTGCGCAGGAAGCTTACCGATGCTGTAGTAAAACAAAAGGTATAATAATTTATTATTAATAAAACCTTGTTGCAGCACTAAAGCAGAAAAATGAGATTTTGCATTAAATATGCAAAATATTTACATATGAATTGTTTTAGAGCCCTTTTATTGGCAGAATCTGATATTAATTTAGTTCTTACAAAAAATGGGTCCCAACATGGTTTGTGTGGCGTTGCCATAGTGTGACGTCATAGGCACAGATCCCCTGTCCTCTTGTTTGGAAATGGAAATATGGTCACCCTACATTAAACAAACTGTCCACCCGGGCTTTTGCGCTGCACAGAGACGCTTCGCTGCCTACGACTTTGAACGTCAGTTGAGAGTCAGTCTCATGCAGACTGACCAACGAAGAGAGGGCCTCAAGTTAAGACCCTCTCCTCATTGGTTAGTCCACACGAGGTGGGTCAAAGGTTACTCTGGGCGGGTTACGTGTTGTCAGGCATTCAAGTATTGAGTATATTTACTGCATATCACAGTAAAATATTCTGTATGTGACCACATTATGGTGATCCTCGGGTCGTGTTGATGGAGCCCTTGAATATTGTTGCCCAGGGTACAACAAAGTGTTAATCCAGCCCTGGTTCCGCCGTCACATTCCCGCAGAAACTGGTTGATCACACCGGGGCCAGACTACTAGCGTGTGGTTTTACAACCACAATGTCCTCGGAAGCAAAAACGCTTTTCAAAGGGAGGGAGGAGTCCTAACTGCTGCTGCAGGCGTGTTGTGTGAGAGTGCAGTTATATACTGGTTAATATATTTTTGGGTTCAGTTGCTTTCATGTGGCCTAATGTGAGTCTATTTGGGATCATTGGAATGATCAGCAGCATTTCTTGATGTGACTTTATGGCAGTTGCCCAGGGCATCATCGCAAGGAGGATGGCATTCATTTACTTTTGCTTTATTTGGTATTTTTTCAGTCATTTTTGGAAATAGTGATCAATTTTGATTAATTCACAGCCTATGTTTAATTACATTTAAAATAAATGTCAACAGATGAGATCAAACAAAACAGATGAGAATTGCCCTTAAGCTGTTTAACTTGGACCAAGCATTTTAGGTCACAGATAGATGTAGCTTAGGGTCTCTGTCTATACACCTTATAAGACAATTTAGGTGATGGCATGTTGTTTTCCTGCTATTGAACTGTTTTCTAATAATGTTGTGTTAAATAAAGTGAAGGAAGGAGAGAAATAACGTTTCCCTAGCAGTTTTTAAAAATTTCCCCATGTAATCCGATTAATCGATTAATCGTGTTGAGACCCCATCCGATTCATCGATTATCCAAATAATCGTTTGTTGCAGCCCTAGCATAAACAGCTACATATTTTCTTCAAGGTAAGATGGAGCAGAATTCTAGCTTTCAATAAACACTTTAAAATGGATATTACAACTCGAGTTTAGGGCTTCTTGTAGGACGTAGTTATTAAATGCTTATATTAGAGCAGTGTGTTGCATTATTACATCAAATTTATTGCTATATTATATTATAGTAATGTATGTGGTCTAAATGTGTTCTACAGTGTGTTAGGACTGTCGTATTCCTGTAATCTAGAACAGTCACGGGTGTCTGTCTTCCTACAAATGCCCGGAAAAAAATAAATAGGCTACTTTGTGAAGGAGTTAGGACATAATATATAATATAATATATGTTTATGTTTATTTATTTGACAGACACTTTTATCCAAAGCAACTTACAATTTATAACCTATAGAGCATGTTGTGATCTGTGGGGGAAACCGGAGTACCCGGAGGAAACCCACGCATGCATGGGGAGAACACGCAACTCCATGCAGAAAGGCCACAGCCGAGTTTCGAACTTGCAACCTTCGTGCTGCGAGGCAACAGTGCTAACCACTGCACCGCCATGCAGCCCAATATATAATATTATTCAATAATTACCACAAATCGCCAGGGGAAATGTGATTATATTAAATTTTTGTGATTTGTCCCAGTGCGCCGTTCAAACTGACTTACGGCGCTGGGATGTTTGGAACTGAGAGCTCCATAAACCACGTGACCGCGAGTTCAAAGAGTGTCGTAACTCTCTCTTTCTACAGCTCTGACAGAACCCTGCCCACCTCTCCCAATGACTGGACAGGAATTCGAGAAACGTGATTGGTAGCTAAGACTCGTGCTCTCATTGGCTCCACCCAAGTTCCTCCCACTGAAGCTAGAATTGAGACAAAATGATCTGTAACACTGTAGATTTGAGGTTTGTACCTGTAGAATGAAATGTGTGTTTTGAGAGTTTTGATTTCAAACTTGTACATTGATTTTTTTTATTTTGGAAGTCTGCTAGGTAAAAACCGAAAGTTTCATGTTTCTGAATGAATGCTTGATGTTACAAAATGAGTAGTAAATGTACAAAATAAAAGTTTGATTTTACAAAATAAAAAATACATGTACAAAATGAATATTTCCTGTTACAAAACAAGAAATACAAGTACAAATTGAGAATTACAAGTTAGAAAACTAAAGTTACAAGTTACGAATCCAAAGTTACAGTTAATGAAACATGTTCCAAGTTACAAAACTTGGTACAAGTTACATTGAATATTGTCCCAATCCTAGCTCCATACATGTAAGGAAGTGAACGGTCCACGTTTCTATGCTTCAGGATGCTGGGACATTGACAATAAAGTTGATTCTGATTTTGATTAGAAAAGCTCTCTGAGGATAAAAGATTCAAATAGACATTCTGATCTAAAGATGAGTTTTATATTCCGACAGTCAGTAGGACCAGCCCCATCTGTGATCAGTAACCTCAGAAGACATGGCCGCCATGCAGGAATTAAACAAATTATGACATCATATAAATAATTACAGTTCTTTGGATCTGATAGTATAAGCAGGTCAGAGTCAGACCCAAACCCAGACCAGAACCAGAAGCTGTTCTTACCTGTGGTAGGATGGAGATTCTGAAGGACTGGTTGCGGTTTTCACTCATCAGATAGAGGGAGATGACAGGGAAAATATGCCAGGGCGTGGTGCCAGCCTGCCAACATACCAGCTGCTCCCCCAGCCAAAACCCGGATGGAAACTGCTCAGTCTGAAAAACATGGAGGAGGGACGGGAACTTGTCCAGTAAATACAATGAAAGTTCAGCTATTTTACTCTGTTATCTGCTTTGGTATAACCAACTAAACTACATTATCCACATGAATACCACTGCACTGACCGAGGAGGCTGCTTCGATCGCTCTGACTGCAGCCTGGAAGACTTTTCTAGGAAGCCGGAGGTTGGTGGTCCCACTGTCCACAATGCTCTTATCATAGTTGTACTGAAAAAAGTTACATCCACACTAATCAGTGCTGCTGTCAGCCTCAATATCAAATTCTGCTTTATTTTCTGAACACGGCTTTACCTCTTTACAGTCCATGTTGAGATCCTGTCCATTCACCTCGATGCGAACGATGATTACCTCGTAGTACCACTGCCTACGAATGGGCGTGTACCAGAGCTCCCCCACGTAGAGGGACGAGTCCACGCCACCAATGATCTACAGACCAGAGACACAACAGTCAGTCATATATGGTGCGTGTGTGTGTGTGTGTGTGTGTGTGTGTGTGTGTGTGAGTCACCATGCTGCCACCAACTATGGAGCTGCCTAGAGAATAGTTCTGGGTGATGCCTGCACCACAGAGTTGGAGAGAGAAGAGATTGGGAATGGACGTCTGACGAACTAAAGAGTCAAAGAACGGTTCCAGAGTGTCATCAGGCTGGAAAAAAAAGAGAAAGAAAGAAAGAGAGAGAGAGAGAGAGAGAGAGAGAGAGAGAGAGAGAGAGAGAGAGAGAGAGAGAGAGAGAGAGAGAGAGAGAGAGAGAGAGAGAGAGAGAGAGAGAGAGAGAGAGAGAGAGAGAGAGAGAGAGAGAGAGAGAGAGAGAGAGAGAGAGAGAGAGAGAGAGAGAGAAATCAACATAAGCTCACAAGAAGACATCCTGTGATCAGTGGCATCTGGTGAGTGGCGAGGTGGTGGTGGGGTTGGCAATCCCCCAGCTGGGCTTCTGACTTGGATGCCGAATTTCTGACAGTTTTTTCATGTTTATGGCTGAGCTGGTGGCTAACGAGCAGGCTCTGTTTTGGCTGGAGAGTCGCCTGCCCGGTAGTTTTGTTATGTACAGTGATTCGGCAGCGGCTTAGATGGCCCTAAGAAGGGTGTGATCTAGGTTTAGACTTGAAGTAACATGGAGGATCCATTTGTCTTTACATTGATTAACTGCTTGAGGGTTATTTGGCTGCCTGCTCATGTTTGGGTGGCGGGTAACGAGTTGGCCGACCAGGAATCTAAGTGTGCTGTCCTGCAGGCTGACGTGTGGAGGTCTGGTGGCTGTGGCCGGCCGGAGATTAACTGTGAGGTGGACCAGGTGGCGAGGGCTTGTAGGTAGTCCTCTTGAGATGGGGAGTGGAAGGGTCAGGCCTATTACGGTTTGTAGTGTTTGGTGGGGACTTGGGGTCTGGTTTTGACTTGCGTAAGCGTGACTCAGTAATTCTGGCCAGGTTGCAGTTGGGGCATTGTGGCCTCCGGGATGGGTTGTTTTACCCCTCCTTTCCACCGGAGCTGTGACGGAGCCGTCAGCAGCATGTTACTGCAGCAGCACGCCATTGCTGCTGATAGGAACCACTGTGGTCAACAGAACCTTTTCCACCAGAGCCGTCAGCAGCGCGAGTCAGCCGCGTCTCAGGAGCAGCATGTTGCGGCCCTCACGCGCTGGTTCTATTTTCTATGTGCTACGCCTCTGAAATGGGTCAAGTTCGACGTTTTTGGGGAAGGAATGACAAGAAATCGGACGCGGAAACGGAGCGAAGCTTCCCGAGATTTTCAGAATAAAGAAACGTACTGCCTTCCAGTTGATTTACTTTAAAAAAAAGTTATCACCTAGCTAGCGGTCTCCTTTGTTTTTCCATAATGGACGACAAAAGGTTGATTACTGACTGCTTGTTGTTGTGTTTACTGACGAAGTCACGCATGATTTTGCTAATGTCGCGTGTCTTCGTGCTCTGTCGGTGACAGCTGCTCCCCTGCTGCTTCGCGTCTCGTGGGAAGGGCCAAGCAGACGTGCTGCTGCAGTAACTTGCTGCTGACGGCTTCGGTGGAAAGGAGGGGTTAGTTGGGAGGCATCTCGATGGGAGGTGTGAGTGCAGGGAGTTGGAAACGGGGGAACATGTGCTTTTACGTTGTGTGACGTATGCTGAGCAGTAGCGGCTGTTCTTTGAGATGTTGTAGGATTCTGGAGTGTCGGTGTTAACCTTGGGCAAGTTGCTGTCTCCTGATACTGAATATGGGGTGAGGGCACTCAGGGGCTTCCTGCGAGTGGTGGGAGTGTGTATGACAAGCTGTGAGCTTGTATTGTGTTGAGGATGGACTGTTGGGGCAGCAATACACCTCTAGGGCGTCCAGCCTGCCTTACCTCAAAGAAGAAGAAGTGATCAACGGTAGTTGTGTGTGATTTGTAATTAGATACTGCTTGCCCTTAGGAACTCTTAGAAAACTTTTGCTCGTTACGCTTTTGTAACTAGTGTTGGGTAATTATGCAAACAGTTTGTCAATAGTTTGCTAGCTTTGTACCTCTTTAAGGGTGTAACGTCCAGCAATGGTCAGTTTAGGTACAGTCTGACCTTTCAACATCTATTCAACATCTGGTCAGAAAGGAGACACAACACTGCATGTGTTCCCTTTAAATGAGCCTGCCTTCATACCAGCTGGGACTCACAGACTCTGCAGCTCTGAAAGATAAACAAGAACTTTCTTTCCCAAGGTCCCATCTGTCTGCCTCCACAGAGGGAACAACTCCAGCTCGAATCAGTTGCTAAAATCAAGAATGATTTTCTAAATCAATATGAACTTCTTTTATGACTTGTAATCTAGATAATCATTAAACAAACATTTGTTTATTACTACTTATAATAATTATAGTATAATGAAATGCTTCATTAATCTGTGCTCACTGAATGGATGTTATGTTATGTTTATGGCTACTAGAACCTGCCATGTGTTCAACATGTTTTGACGACAAGGTCCTCACATCTGCACCCACACAATAACAAGTAAGGTTAAGTTAAACTCCAACACATAGAGACTTTTAAACCAGTCAGAACATCCTGTATCAAGAAGGTGTTTTTCTGAGTTGTCTTGGTAACGTGAGGAAATATGGGTTTTCTGTCACAAAGGTGGTGTTGGACTCGGCTGGGTCAAAGCTGCGTCGCTGAGAACTTTCACCCACAGATTAAGACCTGAACGCCAGCGAGTCTGGGAGGAAACCATAACATCTGCCACCTGCAGCTTCGTGCCAGAAGATGTTGTTCCCATAAATGTAGTCATAACAAGTCTTAAAACTTCCTTTCTTTATTTTAATGTTAAAGAATAATAATTATCATTTTGCTCATTATAAATGTGTTTTAATCAAATGAATGATTCTTATGCTTTGGGTAATTATAATGGATTAATGAATCCATACTTAATTAGATAATGTTTGAGGATGTTTGTTAGCGACCTTCACACACACACTCAAGCACACACACACTCAAACACACCCACACGCAGATTCTCACAGTAAACTCCAAAACACATTTGCTGACGCACACGTTTGCTATGAGAAGAGAAAGGCTTTTGGTAAGTTTCAGTCTTATGATTTCAGTTCGTGCTTGACAACGAAAGAGAGAAGACCTGAATAAACGCTAAAGGGGGGACAGAGCCGATCGGCTCGTTCCCCCCCCCCCCCCCACCCCCCCACGCTGTTCCTGCCAAGCCAGACAGAATAGCTGAATCGCAACTTCTAACGCAGGCTCATCCCGAGTCTTTTGATTTCTGAGTGAACTAAACTTAACAAACGCATCGACAAAACGCTTTTCCATCGACGTGTACCGAGGGCATCTCTGGACCGGGCCGCGGACACCTCCGTCTCCTCTGCCAGCCGCTGGTGTCACCTGGATGAACATCCTCTGGCGTACCGGATCCAACAGGGGGTCCGATTTTCGGTGAGACAGAACACGACAGATAGCGTTTTGATGCATCTTTTCCAACTAAACCTAAGTTTATTCAAACCATCCCTTTTCACTCAGACACCTGTTTCTTCCTGAAGCAAAATCAGATGCACTCACGCATTCATCTCACCTCATGTTCAATTCTCACGACACTTTGCACACACACGCATCCATAATCACATCATATCACTCTCAATCTTCATCCTCCAACAGAAGGTCTATTTGAGCAAGTTTACAATATCAACTGTTAAAGATTGTCCCACAAAGTTGCCAATGTTGATTGTTATTTCCTGTTTGTCAATTTCAAAATCATTAGTTTAATTTGAAGAAATAAAACTTTTAATTGTCGAACTTGTTTTCTTCATTGAATTGAAACACAGACCCACGGATATTATCGACAGTTTATCGATGAAAACAACCTTTGAGTCTTCTTAAAACTATACAATTTGGTTATTAATTTAATAAAATTAATATCACAAATTATCATGTAGAATGGTCCCTCTTTCATAAAAGAGCATAAACAACAACGCTACAGTTTGACCAGCCAGCCAGTTCTACACTTGGTAACATCTCTCAAACTTGTCAGCCTCTGACTGGCTGTGCAAATCATAACATCAAAACCTTAAAACTGGATCATCCTGAGTGATTCGACAGTTCTAGAGAATCGCTGGCCACCTGTAGTAAGCCTAGGGTATCTGTATCTGTGTCACGAGCGTGCCGGGCCGCGAGGCGGTGATCAGATAAGGATCCAAACGCGGGGAGGAAGAAGGAAAACAGGTAGGTACTTTTACCATTAGTTTCTTTAATGAAGCACGCTGGACACTGAAACAATGACACGACATGGAACACAGAACAGAAGGGGTTTAAATACACGAGGAGAGGGAGCTATGGTGATTGGGAAACAAGAGGCAGGTGGGAGCAATTAACGGAGACACCGACTAAAACCTAAGAGAAGACAGGACAGGGCGCAACAGTACCCCCCCCCCCCCCCCCCCCCCCAAAGGGCAGATCCCAGACGCCCACAGGAACAAGGAGCAGGGCGGGAGGAGGGGGACCCGGAGGGAGGGCCCAGAGGAACCGAGGGACCACAGGAGAGGCGGCAGGGATCAGCAGAGTCAGGAGGCCTGCGCCTGCGGCAGACGAGGAGGCGACGGGCCCCTGGAGGCCGGCGCCTGGGGCAGACGAGGAGACGAGGACGGACCCCTGGGGGCCTGCGCCTGGGGCAGATGAGGAGATGAGGATGGACCCCTGGGGGCCTGCGCCTGGGGCAGATGAGGAGATGAGGACGGACCCTTGGGGGCCTGCGCCTGGGGCAGAAGAGGAGGCGACGGGCCCTGGGAGGGCGGCGCCTGCAGTAGAGGAGCCCTGCAGGCTGGGCCGGGGACACAGGCAGGACCGGCGACAAAGTCCCCGCAGGCTGGACCGGAGCGACCCCCAGAATCACCACTGGAACCGGAGACGGAGGAGACGCCAGACCAGAGGCGACGTCATTGGACGAGCCGACCCCAGAGGAGGCTACGTCAGATGAGCCGACTTCAGAGGAGGCGACGCCATCAGACGAGCCGACCCCAGAGGAGGCGACGCCACCAGACGAGCCGACCCAGAGGAGGCGACGCCACCAGACGAGCCGACCTCAGAGGAGGCGACATCATCAGACGAGCCGACCTCAGAGGAGGCGACGTCATCAGACGAGCCGACTTCAGAAGAGGCGACGTCATCAGACGAGCCGACCCCAGAGGAGGCGACGTCACCAGACGAGCCGACCCCAGAGGAGGCGACGTCATCAGACGAGCCGACCTCAGAGGAGGCGACGTCATCAGACGAGCCGACTTCAGAGGAGGCGACGTCATCAGACGAGCCGACCCCAGAGGAGGCGACGTCACCAGACGAGCCGACCCCAGAGGAGGCGACGTCACCAGACGAGCCGACTTCAGGGGAGG
Organism: Nothobranchius furzeri; assembly: GCF_043380555.1. Lineage (NCBI taxonomy): Eukaryota > Metazoa > Chordata > Actinopteri > Cyprinodontiformes > Nothobranchiidae > Nothobranchius > Nothobranchius furzeri. Next base: position 65,964,298 of record NC_091753.1, on the reverse strand, counting down.
CGACACCATCAGACGAGCCGACTTCAGAGGAGGCGACGTCATCAGACGAGCCGACCCCAGGGGAGGCGACGCCATCAGACGAGCCGACCTCAGGGGAGGCCACGTCATCAGACGAGCCAACCCCAGAGGAGGCGATGTCATCAGGCGAGCCGACTTCAGGGGCGGCGACGTCATCAGATGAGCCGACTTCAGAGGAGGCGACGTCATCAGACGAGCCGACTTCAGAGGAGGCGACGTCACCATGGGGCGACGGTGGCACAGAAGTTAAGTGCTTGCCTCGCAATCGGAAGGTCGCAGGTTCGAGACCCGCTCAGTCTGTCGCTGTCGTTGTGTCCTTGGGCAAGACACTTAACCCACGTTGCCTGCTGGTGGTGGTCGGAGGGACCGGTGGCGCCAGTGCTCGGCAGCCTCGCCTCTGTCAGTGCGCCCCAGGGCAACTGTGGCTACATTGTAGCTCATCCCCACCAGTGTGTGAATGTGTGTGTGAATGGGTGAATGACTGATTGTGTTGTAAAGCGCCTTGGGGGGTTCCAGGACTCTAGAAGGCGCTATATCAAATACAGGCCATTTACCATTTTTACCAGACGAGCCGACCTCAGAGGAGGCGACGTCATCAGACGAGCCGACCCCAGAGGAGACGACGCCACCAGACGAGCCGACCCCAGAGGAGGCGACAGACGAGCCGACTTCAGACGAGCCGACTTCAGAGGAGGCGTCGGCCCTTGGCTTGGAGGCGTCGACCCTTGGCTTGGAGGCGTCAACCCTTGGCTTGGAGGCGTCGACACTTGGCTTGGAGGCGTCGACCCTTGGATTGGAGGCGTCGACCCTTGGATTGGAGGCGTCGACCCTTGGATTGGAGGCGACTTCGGACACGTCGACCTGGTAGACGACTTTGGACACGTCGACCTGGGAGACGACTTCGGACACGTCGACCTGGGAGACGACTTTGGACACGTCGACTTGGGAGACGACTTCGGACACGTCGACTTGGGAGACGACTTCGGACACGTCGACTCGGGAGACCGTCTCGACGGCTCGGGAGACAACTTCGGACACGTCGACTCGGGAGACGACTTCGGACACGTCGACTTGGGAGACGACCTCAAAGGAGGCGTCGTCAGACGAGCCGACTTGGGAGGCGACGTCGTCAGACGAGCCAACTTCAGAGGAGGCGCCATCAGATGAGCCGACTTGGGAGGCGTCGACCCGTGGTCCGGGGGTGTCGCCTTCCATCGGCTTCTGGTTCTCCGGCTTCTGGACCGCCGGTCTCTGAACCGCCGACTTCTGGGCTGGTAACGTCTGCTTCTGGGCCTGCACCGGACCCATCTGCTTCTGGGCTGGTACTGTCTGCTTCTGGGCCCGCATCGTCTGCTTCTGGGCCGGAACCGGAACCGTCTGCTTCTGGGCTGGTACTGTCTGCTTCTGGGCCCGCATCGTCTGCTTCTGGGCCGGAACCGGAACCGTCTGCTTCTGGGCGGGTACTGTCTGCTTCTGGCCCCGCACCGTCTGCTTCTGGCCCCACACCGTCTGCTTCTGGGCTGGTACCGTCTGCTTCTGGGCCTGCACCGTCTGCTTCTGGGCCTGCACCGTCTGCTTCCGGGCCTGAATCGTCTGCTTCTGGGCCTGAACCATCTGCTTCTGGACCCCCCCCTGGAACAGGCCTTGAGTGAACGAGCAGTGCTAGTGATGAAGACAGGGAGCGCAGAGCGTCCAGTCGGAGCTGATTAGAATGGGCGCTCTGTTGAAGCCGGACCAGCTCAGCCCGTTGACTGGCCAGTTCAGTTGGCTGGATTGTGGGTGTGGCTTCACCTCCCACAGATGACAGAGGAGCCGAGTGGACCGGAGGCGGGACAGCTGGTCCAACCGGAGACGGGTCCAAGCAGCTGCGTCCAGCCGGAGCCGCGAACAGTTCGTCCAGCTGGAGCTCAGCGAGCAGGTGGTCCAGCTGGAGCTCAGCGAGCAGATCGTCCAGCTGGAGCCCGCGGAGTTCAGCGAGCAGATCATCCAGCTGGAGGACTTGGAGTTCGATGGTCTGACGAACCTGGGCTGTCTCAACCTGTAGACTGGCGTGCTCCGCCCACAGGGCTGCGAGCGCAGCTTCTCCTCCTGCAGACGCCGATTCGGCCGGAGACGGGACCGCTGGTCTGACCGGGGGCGTGTCCGAACTGGCTCGCCGAGCACGGCCAGCGGCGGGCTCGCAGCTCCGTCCTGAAGCGCAGGGCTGCGGTGGATTCCGGCGTCTCTCCCCACGCCGTGGACCGACCCCGGGGGAGCAGAAAGCCAGCCTCGTGCCCTCGAAGCTGGAGCAATCCCGGAATGTCTCTCCATCCAACCTCCCGTCCGGTTCCGGAAGGGCGGCGAGGAACGCCGAGGCAGAAGGTCGGGGACGCCGTCTGCGGCGAGGAGGAGCTGGAGCTGGGGAAGGAGAAGCCGGTCGATAGTCGGCGGAGAGGAACTAGAATAGATACTTCCATGGGAGGATCTCCCCGCTGGACCCTTCAGGGGGTCGTGTCATTCTGTCACGAGCATGCCGGGCCGCGAGGCGGTGATCAGATAAGGATCCAAACGCGGGGAGGAAGAGGGAAAACAGGTAGGTACTTTTACCATTAGTTTCTTTAATGAAGCACGCTGGACACTGAAACAATGACACGACATGGAACACAGAACAGAAGGGGTTTAAATACACGAGGAGAGGGAGCTATGGTGATTGGGAAACAAGAGGCAGGTGGGAGCAATTAACGGAGACACCGACTAAAACCTAAGAGAAGACAGGACAGGGCGCGACAATCTGCAGGTTTAAAGGAGCCAAATTTAAGACTTTTTAAGACCTTTTTTAAGGCCACTTTGACCAAATTTAAGCTATTTTTAAAATTTAAGCTATATTTTCCAGCTATTGTCTGGAACCGGTGCTAACCACATCGCGAACGTGGGATTAGCCATCCAGTTACCATTAAAATTCCCCATTGTGCAAGCTCCCACTAGCTTAACCAGCTAATGTGCTCATCTAAAAATAGCCCCCTTTCACAACCAGCTGAATGTGTATGGTTCCGCTTACGCCAACATCACACACAAAAAATCCTGAACACTAACTAGAAATTCACGAATTTTTTATAGAAATAAAAGAATCTTGTTTAGTGGGCCTTTGGTAATTTAAGACCTTTGGAAACTGTATTTAAGGATTATTTGTCATTTTTTAAGGATTTGTAAGGCCTTAAATTTTGAAAAGCAAATTTAAAACTTTTTAAGACTTTTTAAGGACCCGCAGATACCCTGTAGTAAACCGCTTTAACCGTCAAAGATTTTGACACATCGTCAAAACCTTTTTGCACCTACAAAGCTGATGAGCGAACAGTTCCTGCAGAAACAAAGCTGATATTGTTAGACTCTTTAAGAGTCCGTCAGACGCACAGTTCCATCCAGCTGTTGTGACCTGAGACATCTCTGGACTGAAGAGTCGGTACCACGGTATTCTACAGCCCTCCGGTGCCACAGATCAGCCGACCCCTGTGACTTTCGGATCCACCAAGAGGGTCTCTATGAAACGGGTAAAGTAGACATGACAGATTGCGTCTGATGTACTTCTGATGATAACAACTTTATAGCTTAGAGCAAACCAAATTCTTTTCACCAGAACTCAGCTTACTTTGACAAGGAAGCTCTGACTGACATCGCATTCACACACTTCATCATGTTTAGTTACATCCACTCACAGTAAATGCTTAGTTAATTAGTCATGTTTTAATTGTTTGTAAAGTAAATTCTTACTTTTATAAACCTGACTCTTTCTTCAAATAACACAAAGTGTGGTTGATCACTGAAAAAGCAAAGAACCTAGATCTTCTGAATTAAAACCTATAATCTTGTGAATTAAATCCTAGAATCTTCTGATAATTACAATAAAGACCTAGCAGGTTAATATTTTACATTTATATAGAATATTACATCTTCCTGGTCATAACAAATAAAATCATCAATTTGCCTACGCTACAAGGGTTTTACCTTCCTTTGGTCAATTGCCGATCAGATAAGATGGCAGCAGTTTGAGTGAACTCTGGCATGTCTGTTGCTGCTGCTCTCCAGCAAACTGTTTAACTTCTTAAAATCTATATTACCATTTTCTGCGGTCTGTGCAACACTGGATACTGTTTTTGACCAGTGTTTGTAAGGATTTTATATTGACAGTTGTAACATACCCAAAGGCCAAATATTTACATCCAAAATGAGGTTAAAGACCTATTTGTATGATCTGGCTTTTAACTCTATGAGTTAGCTGTTGCTGTTACGTCTACATGTGTTTTATGCTGTTAGGTTTCTTTTTGTTTGCTTGTTTTTTTACTGGTTTTATATCTTTTTATTTTTATTGTACAGCACTATGGTCGCATGTTTCATGCCTGTAAAGTGCTTTATAAATAAAGGTGATTGATTGATGGATTGATTGATGATTGATTGAAAAATTACCAGAAATTAACTTTTAATTTCCAGACACAAACTGTGTCATACATCCAGTGACGCATTACATCTGTCTGGCCTCCAAACAAGTAAAGCAAGGATCTACGACCTTGCAACCAAATAAGGGAGCCACAATAAGTGCTTTTCCTGAATTCCCTTATCTTTGTGGGAAGACAAGGCCAATGCAGAAGACAAGAATTTCTGCACTTTCACTCTGAATAAAGTTCATCTTCCTTGAATCATAAATGACTTAACTTTATACGTTGATATAATCAAATGTGTTGAATGAACAAGATGTTTTAATCTAAAGTGTTCTAATTATGTGGGCATTAATCAATGATGCATTAAAATGAATATTTTTCCCGCAATGATTCATTTCAGATCCTAAACTACACCAGATCAGTGTTTGTTGATTTAACAATTTAATCTCAGTATAGGGCTGCACAGTGGTGCATTGCCTTGCAGCAAGAAGGTCCTGGGTTCACTTCCCAGCCCGGGGTCTTTCTGCATGGAGTTTGCATGTTCTCCCTGTGCATGCGTGGGTTCTCTCCGGGTAGTCCGGCTTCCTCCCACAGAGCAAAAAAAACAACAAAAAAAAAAAACATGACTGTTAGGTTGATTGGTCTGTCTAAATGTCCATAGGTGTGAGTGTGTGTGTGTGCATAATTTTTTGTCCTGTGTGTCCCTGTGTTGCCCTGCGATGGACTGGCTCTCTGTCCAGGGTGTACCCCGTCTGATTGCCCATTAACCACTGGAGATAGGCACCCTACGTGGACAAAGTGGGTTCAGACAATGGATGGATGGATGATGAATCTCAGTATATTCACACCTTGTAGTAATTGTTGAATTAATGTTTTAACATTCACTTCACACCAAGAGTTACCCTCTCTGAGTAAAGGCGTGACTTTCTGAGGACTTTGTTGATGCCCTGTAAAACGTGTCAAATTCTGATTTGTCTAGAATTTGTAAACAATATTTAATATATACAGGAATCACTTCTTCAGCTGCCTTCTGGTTCGGCCGACCGGTGAGCAAGTATTTGGAACCATCCTCTCTTTTGACCCCAAGGCCAAAGGTCAAGGTCTCTGCAATGCTTGCGAGTGATTTCAGACACAACAGTTCTTTAAAGAGCCACCCAACACCTTGGACAAACATTCTAACCTGCAGACCCTGGTTGCACCTCATGGTCGGACTAGAAATCTGAATTCAAAAGTGAAAAGTGTGTTCCCTGAATAGTCAAAGACACTAAAGACTTCTGATTAAACATTCAATGACCATTCAGATTGATTATTCATATTTATATGGAATATCAAGTCGTATTGATCATTTAATATGTAGCCAATCCTTACCGCAACATTTTATGGCGAGCCTATCAGCCTTTTCAAGTCATAACATTTCATGTTAGTTCATACTTTCTACAGTTAAAAGCTCTTTCGCTGGGTTTTGTTGATGCAAGGAGAGGCCTCTCTCCCTCTTCTTATAGCATAGCGCTGACTGATCTAACAACCAAGTCTGTAACAACTCAAAGCTTTTGCTTGCAAGATTGTTTTAACTTTGAAAGGGGAGTGGATGTGTTTATGTTATTTGTTTATTTGTGTTTTTGTTTGGTGTAACTGGTCATAGAGAAAATGTCATGATTCATGGCAAATGTTTGACCAGAATAGGTCAATAAAAATTTATTAAGAACTGGGTGATATGGAAGGCAGGGAACTGGAGCGAATCGGCGAAGATGGCTGGAAGACGGATTTCAGGTACAGGAACCCGGAAACTATAAAACAGGAGTGAAGATGAATTGGGTAGGAGATAAGATAATCTAATAGCAATTAGGAGTAAATGCTTACAGAAGGTAAGGAGTAATTGGACTTCAGGGAGGGAAGTAGAGCTGGAGTGGTGGGTCCAGAGGTGGGCAACTGTAGACTAGATGGTGAACTGTAGGGAACTTTTAAATGGAATCTGGGTGGAAGAATGAGGTGTAGCTTATGGCACAATGCTGGAGGGTGGACAGGAGTCACACAGCAGTTGAGGATGATGATGGTAGTGATGGAGGTAAACAGGAGCTCGGGAGGATTTCAGGAGATGGGCAAGGCCAGTAATGAAGATTAGGAAGGTGGGTATATAGTGGATGGTTTTGACAGAGGAATCCAAGTGTGAAGCTGGACTGTGGAGTTAGAAGTACGGATGAGCTGGATCCACGGTGTTTATAAAAACCACTTATGGAGGGAACAGGAGGAGAAACCACTGAGGAATGAGGATAAACAGACCTTAAAAAACTTGGACGGAGAAACCGCAACGCGGCCTGGCGGGAATGCAGAAGTGGTGCTCAAGTTGCCAAATAAAGGACAAGAAGCTAGAAGATCACGCCGATGTTTACTAGATAAACCACATTTTAAGAGAAGTCTTATTCTCACCTGGATTCCTGCTCGTTTACCTCTTTTCCTCCGACATTTTCCCGGGACCGGATAAACATAGCTAGAAGCGCCAAGATCGTTTGGCTCCGGGCCAGTGTGCCACTCGGGTAAACAAACAGGAAGGTATGTCCTCGGTCCATCTCGGGCGATTGTAAATGAATGGAAGGACAAAAGAGTCTGGCGATCATAGGAGATGGTAGCAGGGACACCACTGAAGAGGATCGCAGACAGGAGCAAGGTGGAAAAGAGGAGGTTAGTGGAGAAAAGTTTGAAAAGGTGGCCGGTGTCCGCGGCTAAGCCAAGCACAGACGCCATCTTGTTACCGACCGGAAGCGGAAGTGAACAAGCATCGACCTGGTGCGCTTTGTAAAAGAAAATAATCAAGCTGAGTTATTTAATAAATTAGAATGTATAATAAAGTATCTAAATGCTCACACGCTAATGCTCACATTAGTCATTGAAAGAAATAAGAGCAAGCTATGGAAAATTTCAGACTTGCGATAATTTCACCGTGTTCAGGACCTGGTGGGTGTAGAACGGATGATACAAACACTGCTAATCGTGACAGACGTGGTAAATGTGAAATCAAAAGCAAATGCAATGCACATTTGATATGAATAGTCCAGCCAACGTAATAAAAAAGCATTACTAAAAGTTTAAAATCAGAATGAATGTACTGTTTTTAAGAAGCAAAGAGCAAGTTGCCACATGAGGGTGCAGTGAGATGAAACGAAAACAAGTTCACCCGAGAGCCTGTTTAAGCGGAGTTGTTTAGATCATTTTGGTATTTCGGCCAAAAAATAAAAATGCACTTTTGGGTCATTTTCAACCAAAAAATTTCGGTGGCCGAATTTTTGTGCATCCCTAATTCTCACTCCTTTTTCCTGCCCTTGGAGCTGGAGAAGACCTTCATTTTAAACCAGTCACACTTTAATACATTCAATATTTGTCCCATGAGTTTAAAACAGCAGCTGGTTTTACCCGAGCTATATCAGCATAGGCAAGTCCCAGGATTCCTTCCCAGTTGGACCCATTGATGAAAAAGCGGTCTGACTGGGTGATGGCAGCAACGTTGGTACGTAGCGTGGCATTGGGGCCATGTGGCACTGAGACAAGGTCGGTGCCCAGCTCTCCTTCCCATCGTCCCTGAGTGTAGGGCACATAGACACTCCTGCCCAGGTCGTGGTATGAGGTGGAACTGTGAGGGAACAGCAGAAACAGCTTTGTATGACACTGTTTACCAAACACGTTTGTAGATTTATGTCTTTACTCACAGCGAGCGATGGTAGTATCTCCGCAGGAACGGGTGAGCCGCTGCACCAACAGCAAAGTTACTACTTCCTGTGTCCACCAGGATGTTTAACTAAAGGTGGACACAAAAACAATATGATAAATAGCCTGCATTTGTATAGTGCCTCCTTAAGGCTTTACAAGGCGCTTAACAACACAATCATTCACCCATTCACACGCTGGTGGGGATGAGCTACGAGGTAGCCACAGCTGCCCTGGAGTGCACTGACAGAAGCAAGGCATCCCGAACAAAGGCGCTACCGATCCCTCCTACCACCACCAGCAGGCAAGGCGGATTAAGTGTCTAACCCAAGGACACAACAGCTGCATTCTCTGGTCAGAGTCGGGATTGAACCTGCAACCTTCCGATTACTGGACAATCCGCTCTTCTGAGCTACTGCAATATTACTTCTGTAGCCACTATCATTATGTGTGCTCCTGATACTTTTTATTCTGTAAGATTATGGCTGGACCATTCAGTTTGGGCCTCTCAAGCCTTCTCCAAAGTTATTTACTTGTTGTAGTTCCCTTTGATGCTTCCTCTGAACTGAATGACATTTTCTGTCTCCACCCTCAACTCTTCTCTCAGGTTGCCCGTTCTACAACCCCACCCCCACTCTCTCGTGTGTGACATTCAGGCAGTGCTGTACAGTGTGACATATATGTCACACGTGCGACGAAAAAACTCTTTGTGCGATAAACTATTTTTAAACGTAGCACTCGTGCAACATCTTTTCAAGTTACTTTTTCCCTCAGATCTTTATTGAACCAAGGTAAATTGCTTGTTTTTTTTAAGGAAGACGTTTTTTTACTGATGCACAATGCGCTAATAGGTGCTATGGAGGAAAGCAGAGAAACCAGCAAAGGCACAAAGGCAGAGACTAGGGCTGAACGATTTTGGAAAATAATCTAATAGCGATTTTTTTCTTCAATACTGCAATTGTGATTTAATTCACGATTACTTTCTCAAAGAGTTTTTCTCATATTTTTAACGAATGTAAAAAAAACTATGTAACTTGTACTGAATATAAACAAGTTTATATATCTACATATTTATCAACATATCATATCAACAACTTTATTTGTTTGCATATACATAAATACTCTCAACAACATTTTTTATTTTTAGGTGCAATCCTTTGCAGCCAAGAGCACGTCCCTTGAAGGAGCATAGGTATTAGCATCAACTGTGAAAATTTATTAGCAGGAAAGAAGTGTGTCCCATTCATAGAAGTCTTTTGGGTTTAGAGTTTTGATGTCTTGTCCATGAAGAGCTTCCGTAGTTCAGTTATGTTCATAGCGACTAGCCAAAACTCTGTGGCGTTTAAAGTATTTTACAGCTTTCTAGCTTTAATAAAATGCCTGTCTGTGGCAGGAGGTGGGTTCACTGGGGGTGACTGGGGCTGGGGGGGGGGGGGCTGCCCCACTCTAGAGGTGCTTGGGTTGCCTCGGGGGATGGACTGCTGGCGTATGTGCGTGAGGCCCCTTGGGGGAACATGGCGGTGGCCATGGGTTGCTGCCTGGCTGCTTCACCGCCCCCGAGGGGTGTGGGTGCGGCTGGCCCCGTGTGGGGATCTGGGAGGGGCCTTGGGTATTGGGTCCTGACTTGTATGCTGCCAGGAAGAAGTCGAGAACAAGCAGCCATGCCTGGCCCAGGCTCAGGGGCATCAGGTGGACATTGGCTCCTCTGAAATAATAACAATTCTGTCCCATCAAGGGCGAGGGGGGTGACCAGGAAGGGGAGGACCCAACCTTACCTGGATGTTTTAGGTCTTACATATTTTGGAAGTTGTGCAAAAGCAGGGATGGGAGTAGATGTTCTGCTGGGGTGGGGCTGGGTTGATGCCCTTGGACTCCATGGGGCTCTTCAATGCTGCTGCTTTGGGCCCTGGAGAGATGGGCTGGGGTCTTCATGCCCTGGGTGGCATTTTGGGAACAGAGGTGCCTATTGGGGCCAGTGGGGGAGCTGGCTCCCTGGAGGGCTTAGGCCAAACAGCCGCTCCTACCCATCCCCATATATTTTTCTCCTCCTGCTCCCTCACATTATCACACAAACAAGCAGATTGGACCTTGGGGAGTAAGCAATTCAGGGGGTGCGGGTATGGATCCTATATCTGCATTCCTGTGGCAGCCTGCCCCCAATTTCATTTGCACAATAAACACTTCCACCAACAACAGTCCATGCAAACACACACTTAGGGCCTTGGGAGTGAGCACACTCAATGGCATTTGGCATGGGGATCTTTCATCCTCATCCTAAGAGCCAGTGCCCACTTCCAATTTTAAGCTGCACTTAGACACAGAGGGCTGTGGGGGGAACTGGGGCTGTGTGGTGGCATCAGCTGGTGTAGGCCAGATGATGCCTGCACTGCCCGCTCACCACAGCCATGGAGTACACCTCATCAACATGCACTAACACTGTATTGGAGCAGACAGAGGGAGACTAGGGGCCTTAGCACACCTCTGTTGTTGCTTGGCTTCCCAGGGCTGGAGGCAAGGAGGGGGAGCTGGCCATCTGGTTGGGGTCTGGGGTGGTGGGTTGCTTTGCCCGCCACTGGGTGGGGGAGCCTGCTCATCATCACCCCAGCAGAAAGGGGCTAACTCTGGGAACTGGTGATGGTTGTACCATTTGTGCAGCAGTACCAGGACCAGAGTGAATAGGGTGTGTAAGGGGAGCATAAGTGGGTGTCTAGTGTTAATTTTTGTAAGTCTTAAGTTGTATGTGTATGTGTGAGCATGAGGGAGGGAGTGTGTGACTGTGTCTGACTGTATATGTCAGGTGGGGCCTTTGGCTCCTCCCCTCTCCTGGGACTTCTTTTGATGCTATACATCTTTGCCTTCCCTCCCCTGCCACACTTGGTGTGGAGTGGAGTGCCTTGGTCTGCCTGAGTGTTCGCGGCTCCTGGCTCAGGGGGTTTAAGATTTTTGGCGTCTGCCAGATCAATCCCAGTGGCGGCCTGGTGGGATCTGACTCCCTGGGCTCTGCTGGGTCCCCGGCGGGGATGGTTGCCCCTGGGTCCCGGGTCGCTGGGTTCTGGGCTCGGCCAGCTAGGGGGTGGGAGGCTGCGGGCTTACCGCTGATATCTCCCAGGACTCTGCCGGCTGCTGGTTGTGCCCCCCCGGGGCAATCCTCTGCGCCTCTCGAGGGGAGCAGGGGCTTTTCTGGTCACAATCTCCCTGGAGTTCCTGTGCTCTAGGGCAACTCCTGGATCTCTGGGACTTGGGAGCTCTCTCCGTCTCCTGCACATCTTTGGGGGGCAGATCTGTGGCCCCTCACACTCTCTATTGGACGCTCCTATAGAGAAACCTTACATATACAAGCGCGTGTACACACACAGGTGCTCACATGGTGCTCTCATAAGTATGGACTTGGGCACGTTCAACACATGTCTTAAGGCTGTGGCTGGCACTTAATGCACTGTGATTTATTATCGTGTGATTGTTCAGTTAAACAATGTTGATTTAATATTTCCTCATCAAGTTGATGCAGTGATAGCTTGCTCTTGTTGTATTGTTTTGCGTCCCTTTTCTGCGGGTCTAGAAGAAGATCCCTGTTCATCATTGATCATTTATTTTTGTGGAACCCCCCTTCCTTTCTCTTTCACCTGTCTCCATGTCTGGTCGGAATTACAAAGCATTCAAAAAAACAACAACAATAAAGTTTTAAGTATCAGGTGTGACATTAAAGCAGAAGCTTTGATGCTCCACCTGAGAATAAATCTGCAAGGCTTGTCACCAGCATTCAGACATTAATTCTGTTTGCTTCAAAGCCAGACAGGACACGGGAAAAGATGCCATACAACAAAAGGTGTAAATCAAATTATTGTTGAAGATACATGACTGCTGCAGATACCATCTGTAAAATGTTTCGGTGTTATTGATGAGAAAGTAAATCAGTAAAATGATTAGTCAATCAGTATCATAACAGTGAGCCATCTTGTTTCTACACAATGTCCTGACTTTATGCTTTAGTCTTGTGGATCCTGATCTGTCACACTATAATGTGATGAGTACATTCTCCACTACTATTTTACCTCTTCAGAAATACTTGCTTGGAATAGTTAGATGGGATCCCTGTGCATCTTCTGTTCTTTTATGTCAGAGCATAATTATATTGACAGTCAAGCTGTCACGAACTCCTCCAGCTGACTGCATTCCATTCATTCCTGCCACCAACGTGGCGACTGACGTCATCACGCCGGCACTACTTAAGGAAGTGCCGGCGTTTCATTCATTGCTCAGTCATCGTTTCTCACCAGACTTTGTATCGAGTCTCCAGGCTTACCAGCCCTCAAAACACTCAGACTACACCTACAGGAGATAACCACGCTGGCTATCTCCGTCTCTCCGCGTCTGGGCAACAGAACTCTCAGTCACGCTTCAGATCTGCCAACGAACCTGACAGGATGACTGAGCCCCAAGTTGACCCAGCGGAGTTCGCGCGTTTGCGTGCCGAAGTGGCTCAACAGCGCGCAATCTTGGATCAGCAGACGGCAGACATGAACCAGCTCCGTGCCATAGCTGATCGCCAAGCCACAAAGATTGAGTCACTCACCGAGCTAGTACTCCAGCTGACCACCGCTCTGCAACGTCAGACCGCAGCTGTTCCTGACAGGATGGAACCACGCCTCAGCCTTCCAGAGAAGTGGGACGGAACCAGGGGATCCCCGGAGGGCATGTTGGCGACCCTGGCCATGACTTTCGAGTGCCAGCCGGCACGCTACCCCACATCCTGCTCTCGTGTCGCCCTGCTGACCTCACTGCTGACAGGTCGAGCCGCTGAATGGGCGGCGGCTCTTTACAATCAAAAATCTCCTGCCTGCAATGACTATGAGACTTTTGTAAAGGAGATGAAAAAGACTTTTGTGCACCCCAGCAGCGAGGTCTCGGACGAGACGCGGCTGCTTCAGCTTCGCCAGGGCTCCCAGACGGCGGCTCAGTACACCTCTCGCTTCCGGACGACAGCAGCTCGGTTGAGGTGGGATGACGCCGCCCTAAAGGCCGTTTACCTGGAGGGACTGTCACCGAGAATCCGGGAGGGCATGATCGGGCACGAGGTCCCAACCTCCCTGGACCTGGCAGTGGATCTGGCTCTCCAACTGGACCGCTGCATCCTGAACCGGCCGAGCACCATGTCAGCCCCCGTACACACCAGGACGTCACCCCGCCGGCCGGCTCACCAACCGACGGAGGAGCCGATGCAGCTGGGACATCTTCCCCCTGAGGAACGGGCACGGCGCTACCAGGAGGGAAGATGCGCTTACTGTGGGGATTTGGGTCACCACCGTGGCACGTGCCCAAAACGACCGGGAAAAGGTCCCTCCGGGTCGGAGTAGGAGCTGTCCCGCCCGGAGTCTCCACTTTTCCGGCTCCACACCGAACCACTCTCCCGGTCTCCCTCCACCTGGACCAAGGCCCGACCAGACTGGAGGCACTTTTAGACACTGGGGCTGCGGAGTGTTTTATCGACCACGGACTGGTTACTCGGCTCAAGATACCCCTCACCGCCCTCGACCGACCCATTCCCGTGACCTCTGTGGACGGCCGGCCCATCATGCCGTACCCTCTCACCCACCGAACTCAGGGTCTCCACATGACTATTGACCAACACCGGGAGACCCTCCACTTCCTGGTCATCCAGGCTCCGGCTACGCCTCTCATCCTAGGTCATTCCTGGTTCTGCCGCCATGAGCCTCACATCTCCTGGTCCACCAGTAAAGTCCTGGCCTGGGGCACGGGTTGCCATAACCACCGGGACTCCCCTGCACCTCGGGCAGCAGCAGCTCCTCCCAAAGACGTAGACCTGACGCTCATCCCTCCTCAATACCACGACCTCGCTCAGGTCTTCGCTAAAGAACCCACTACCAGGTTACCTCCTCACCGACCCTACGACCTGGAGATCAGGCTCCAGCCCGGCACCACCCCCCCTCGGGGTCACCTGTTCTCCCTCTCTCCGGCGGAAACCCGGGCTATGGACAATTACATAACTGATGCCCTGCAGAAGGGATTCATCCGTCCCTCAACGTCCCCCGGGGCCGCGGGGTTTTTCTTTGTTAAAAAGAAGGAGGGGGATCTCCGGCCCTGCATAGACTATCGAGGGTTAAATAAAATAACGATCCGGGACCGTCACCCTCTCCCTCTCATGGGCAACGCTCTGGACGCCATCACACAAGCCGCAGTGTTTACTAAACTGGATCTGCGCAGCGCCTATAACCTCATCCGTATTAAGGAAGGTGAGGAGTGGAAGACCGCTTTTATCACGCCCACTGGCCACTATGAATATTTGGTGATGCCTTTTGGACTCTGCAACAGCCCCGCCGTCTTCCAGCGGTTCATTACAGATGTGCTGAGAGACATGTTGGGTCGCTGGGTCTTTGTGTATCTAGATGACATCCTCATCTACTCCCGCACGGCCGAAGAGCACATCCGTCATGTTCGAGCTGTTCTGTCCCGCCTCCTGGACCATGGACTTTACTGCAAACTGGAGAAGTGTGCGTTTCACCAGGAGTCCACCTCCTTCCTGGGTTTTACCATCTCCTCCCAGGGCCTGAAGATGGACCCCCAGAAGGTTCAGGCCGTAGCTCAGTGGCCTCTACCCACGACCCTGAAGCAGCTGCAAAGCTTCCTGGGTTTCTCGAACTTTTACCGGAGATTTATACGCAACTTCAGCTCCCTCGCAGCACCTCTGACCTCACTCACCAAAACCACCAATCAGCCTCGCCCGTTTCGCCTTACTCCAGAGGCTGTCAGTGCTTTCCATGAGCTGGTCGGACGTTTCACTAAGGAACCCATCCTCCTCCACCCGGACCAGACCCGGCCCTTCGTCGTGGAGGTGGACGCCTCGGATGTGGGAGCGGGGGCCGTTCTCTCGCAACGGGGTCCAGACTCTAAGCTCCACCCATGTGCCTACTTCTCCCGGAAGTTTTCCCCCACACAGCAGAACTACGGGGTCGGCGACAGAGAGCTGCTGGCAATAAAATGGGCGCTGGAGGAATGGAGGCAGTGGCTCCTGGGGACCACCGATCCCTTTCTGATCTGGACCGACCACCAGAATCTCATTCATCTACAGACTGCCCGCCAGCTCAACCCTCGTCAGGCTCGGTGGGCCCTCTTTTTCGAGCCGTACCACTTCCATATCGCCTACCGGCCCGGCTCCAAGAACCTCAAGGCGGACGCTCTCTCTCGGCGTTTCGCACCAGATGCCGGCCCCCCGGAGCCTCGGACCATTCTACCGGCTCAACGCTTCCTGGCCTCCCTCCAATGGCCGTTGGAGCAGTCCATACAGGCGGCACTTCCTGGCGATCCAGCGCCGCCGGAGACCCCACCGAACCGCCTCTACGTTCCCGCCTCCTGCCGGCAAGAGGCGCTCACGTGGGGGCACTGTTCACGGCTCGCGGGACATCAAGGACGAGCCCGTACCCTCCAGTTCCTCCGTCGGGCTCTCTGGTGGCCGTCCATGAGGAGGGACGTCCGCGAGTTCACAGCTGCATGTGATGTGTGTGCTCGATCCAAGTCCTCCAACCGACCCGGCGCTGGAGAGTTGCAGCCTCTCCCTGTGCCCAAGCGGCCGTGGTCACACATCGGGCTGGACTTTGTCACGGGACTGCCGGCGGTCGACCACCTGGACACTATATTGACTATCACGGACCGTTTCTCCAAGGCCGTGCACTTAGTGGCCCTGGCCGGCCTCCCCACGGCCAAGAGAACGGCCGAACTGCTCCTGGAACAGGTGGTGCGGCTCCATGGTTTCCCTCAGGACGTGGTTTCCGACCGAGGACCCAAGTTCGTCTCACGCTTCTGGAAAGCGTTCTGTCGCCTGGTCGGTGCTTCCACCAGTCTGTCCTCTGGATACCATCCGCAGACAAACGGACAAACAGAGAGAGCTAACCAGCAGCTTGGACGCTACCTGCGCTGCTTCGCTTCGTCCCAGCCGACCACCTGGCCCCGCTTTCTCCTGTGGGCGGAGCTGTCACACAACCTCCAGACCTCCTCAGCCACGAGTCTGTCTCCCTTCGAGACCTGTTACGGTTATCAGCCACCTCTGTTTGATCATCAGGTGCCGGAGGTGGAGGTCCCTGCTGCCCAGACGCTGGTCCGCCGCTGTCGGCTCGCCTGGATCCGGGCCCGTGCGGCCATCACCCGGGCCAACACGGAGTATGCCCGTCAGCATCGCCGCCGCCACCGGCCTGGCCCCGTCTTCCGGTCTGGCGACCAGGTGTGGCTCTCCTCCGCTAACCTGAGGATGCCGGCTGGCTCCCGGAAGCTCACTCCTCGCTTCCTGGGTCCGTTCCCCGTCCTTAAGGTCATCAATCCTGTCACCTGCCGTCTGCGCCTCCCGGCTACTCTCCGGATCCACCCGGTCTTTCACGTCTCCCAGCTTAAGCCGGTGATCTCCTCTCCTCTCCACCCTCCACCGGTCCGGGTGCCTCCGCCCCGCGGTGTTGAGGCGGATCGCACCTACACGGTCCGCAGGATTCTGGACGCTCGCCGCCGGGGACGAGGTTGGCAGTACCTCGTGGATTGGGAGGGGTACGGGCCTGAGGAACGCTCTTGGGAGCCCACGAGCTCGTTTGTCGACCCTACCCTGCTGACTGACTTCTGGGCCCGCCGTCCTGGGACTTCGGGAGCCGTCCCTCGAGGGGGGGGTCCTGTCACGAACTCCTCCAGCTGACTGCATTCCATTCATTCCTGCCACCAACGTGGCGACTGACGTCATCACGCCGGCACTACTTAAGGAAGTGCCGGCGTTTCATTCATTGCTCAGTCATCGTTTCTCACCAGACTTTGTATCGAGTCTCCAGGCTTACCAGCCCTCAAAACACTCAGACTACACCTACAGGAGATAACCACGCCGGCTATCTCCGTCTCTCCGCGTCTGGGCAACAGAACTCTCAGTCACGCTTCAGATCTGCCAACGAACCTGACACAAGCAAACATTCTTCAAATGTGTCATTTATAGGATTTTATTTACTAATTCAATTCAATTCAACTTTATTTATATAGCGCCAAATCACGACAAGAGTCATCTCAAGGCACTTCACATAATAAACATTCCATTTCAGGTGAGTTCATTAAGCCAATCAGAAAATTTTTTTTCTGTATAAGGAACCCAGCAAATTGCATCAAGTCACTGACATTAGTCAGTGACTTGATGCCATGGGTGACCCTACCAGAGGCAGAAAGCCTCAGACAACTTAGCTCCTAGGATCATTGAGACACTCAAACCCCTCCACCACGGTAAGGTGGCAGCCCAGCGTGACACACTCCTTCCGTTTTTTTAAGATGGCGACTTCGTTTCTGTTTATAAATGTGCTTCTGTAGCCGACAAACAGAGCTAAAACACATTGTTTTATGAGCATTATTCTCATGTGATGTTTTGTTCTCATATATTTATATTTTAGAGACTTGCTTGTCCGTGAAAAGTTCATCAACTCTGCATCAGCCGAGGTATTCCTTAAATTTGAAGCAAGTAAGTGGTAGTCTAACACCATTGGTTAGTTCTGGTCGGCAGTCAGTTTCCTATAGCTCGGGGCTCTGCGGGGCAGGGGGCGTGCATAGCAAAAAAAAAAAGACATATTGCTTACATTATATCACAGTACATGATAAGATAATCACTTTTATGGATTTCTGACAAGTCATACATAATTTCTGAAAGGGATGAACTCCGAAAAGATACTTTAAGAACATATTTTGTTTGCGGATGACATCAGCCTCTATTGTTCTGGGCAAGATATTGAACAGTTAACTCATACAGTTAAAAAAGAACTGGAATTATTAAAACAATGGTTTAACTATAATAAATTATTAATGAATGTGAATAAAACAAAATATATCCTCCTTGGAAACAGGGGAACTGATAATATCATGAAATTAAAAATCAACCAAATGGGAATTGAGAGGGTGAGTCACACCAAATTTTTAGGATTATAGGTTGATGAAAGACAACTGGAAAGTGCATTTAAATTATGTGAAAGCAAAAGTAGCGAAAACAATCTTGTGTAGAATTAAGGTAGTTGTAAATAAAAATGCACTCGAACTACTGTACAATGCCCTCATTCTTCCAAACTTAAATTATTACTTTGGGGTAATAATTATAAAAGCATAATCCTACCAATAATTTTAAAAAGCTATCGGAGTAGTTCACTACACAAATTATTATGCCCAAACAAACTCCTTGTTCATCAAATCTAAAATATTACAACTACACGATTGAACTGATCTCAGTGCAGCTATTGTTATGTATAAGGCTTATAAAGCGCCGGGGCAAACCCTGTAATCAGATAAGGTTTAAACTCCGAGACACTGTTTACAGGGAGTTTTCCTCTCCACTGTCACCAAATGCTTGCTTAGTAGGGGATTGCTGTAAAGACACTGACACTAGTCAGTGACTTGATACAATTAGCTGGGTTCCTTATATTCAATTCAATTCAATTCAATTCAAAAATACTTTTTTAATCCCAGAGGGAAATTGATTGCTGTAGTAGCTCAGGATAATAATAATAATCAAGTCATCAAAGAGTTGTTGTATATTACAATGGCTGTTGGCAGGAAGGATCTCCAGTAGCGGTCAGTGTTGCAGCGAAACTGAAGAAGCCTCTGACTGAAGACACTCTTCCGTTGTCGGACAGTCTTGTGAAGAGAATGCTCAGGGTTGTCCATCATGTTCTTGATTCTCTGGAGAATCCTTCTTTGCATTATCTCCTCCAGTGGTTCCACAGTCGTCCCCAGAACAGAACCAGCCTTTTTTATTAGGCTGTTGAGCCTTTTCAGGTCCCTGCTTCTGATGCTGCTACCCCAACAGACGATGGCTGAAGAGATTACACTCTCAACAACAGACTTGTAGAAGATATGCAGCATCTTGCTACAGAAGAAATAGAAAACTTTTTTCTGATTGCTTAATGAACTGACCTGTATTGGAATGTTAACCATGTGAAGTGCCTTGAGACGACTCTGGTCGTGATTTGGCGCTATATAAAAGAATAAGAAAAAAACAGTTTAAGAGGAACCCATGTTTACCCCAAAAATGAATTTAGGACTAACTTGAAAAGGAGATGCATATCAGTAAAAGGTGTAAGCATATGGAATAGTCTGGACAACACTTTAAAAAAACTACATCGCTATATGTATTTAAAAAAAAGTTTTAAAATAACGTCACTGGCAGTTATACAGCACTCGAAAATAAATTACAGATAGACTCTCCTGAGTAAGAATCATATGTTGATTAAATGTATGTTTAATTTAATTTAATTAACCTAGACTCTATGCCATCTGGTCCCGAAGCTTTAGAGTAAGAAGGTGTTTTTATTATCTGTGAAACATTAGGAGAAATTGAAAAAATAAATAAAATGAACTGGAACCGCTTTGGGGCAAGAGGCAGTTATGGCAGATGAGGATGGCAACTGGGGAATGTTGGCAAAATGCTGACTAAATGCTTCTGCAATTTCGGCAGGAATATTTACAAGATTATTATCAACTCTCATATTAGACACTGTAGTATTAGTTTTTCCACGTAAATTATTAACTGTTCTCCAGAAGTTCTTAGGGCTATTGAAATCAGCACTCAAGCTGTTCCTGTAGAAGTCTGCTTGTCACGATGTAGGTGTGGATGACGGTGGACCATGTGTGGCAGCGCTGACCAGGAGGTAAAAAATGCAGGCTTCAGTAAAAGTAAAATGGTTTTAATGGAGGACTGGGAACGACAGGAACAAAACACAAGGACTACAAGCAACAATGATCTGACAAAGGACAAGAGCAAAACAGGTGGTATAAATACAGAAGGCTAATTAGGGAAACATGGGCAGGTTAACGAGGGACAGGTGAGAACAATACGGACTAATCAGGGCAGGAGAGAAACACAGTCAGGAGGGCAGGGGCAGAACGTGACACTGCTTTGGCATTCCTGGTTTGAGTGGTACAATAATTTCTCAGTTTTTTAAATTCACACCAGTCAACGTGACTATTAGTAAGTTTAGCGGTTTTCCAAGCTTTATCACGCTGTTTGAAAAGGGCTATGAGAAGACTGTTATTCCATGGTAGATGATCACCTCTGACTTTCACACTGTAAAGAGGGTAATTTATTGTGTGTATTTGGGTGCTTTTAAGCTTAATATACTACTCTACACTTTGACAATATGATGTGAATTTCCATATAAATATGGAAATCCAGTCTGATTGGTCTTTAACGTTTAACCAGAAGATGTAGAATTCTATGATTAACTCATATGAACTGAAAACAGTCACTCTTACAACAGTCCAGTCCTGCCTAAGAGCAGGAATCAGTTGAGTGAAGTTTGAGCTGTTCAGGTTATGATCAGTGTAGCATTATAAATATGCCATTTCTGCCCTTAACAGCTGCCCTTTGACACAGTGACAGTGTGCATACATTGCCAAGGTTGTGCGCTTGCTTCTGATGTTTACATTCTAGCAAAGAAGACAGAAGAAGGACGAAGAACGCTTTTCATTAGTTAATCAAAGAACCTTATTTCTAATAAAGCTAATCAAAACAACTGTTGGTCAATAATAATCAGGTGACTGATCTGTGAAATCACAATGTTATGATTTATGTGTTTAATGAATAACAGGACTTGGGCTAACTGAGCTAGACATCCTGATCCACATAAGGTAAACACATGACACATTGCTCACTCATCCAATCAGAACTTCCTTTCTGATGCGTGGCAGAGCTCTGTGGTGTTTGGTTAACCTGTCCACTCTGGTTCGCTAAGAATCATAAACAACTAAGTTTAATAAAAGAGAACAATGCCATTTTAATTCAGTTTTTTTTCAACGTAGTTTCAACGCAATTCCACCGCAAGTTCCAACGTGAGTTCAACGTAGTTCAACTTGGTTCAACGCAGTTCTAACCAAGTACTCAACCAGCTCTCAAATCCATCTGATGTCCATCATCGCTAAGTGAAGTACAGACTGGCCAGCTGTATTTTCTACTTTTAAGCTGAGAACTGTCAAGCTGGAAAACTCTGTCGTTTTATCAACAAGACGACGGTTCCTTCAGAATAAAAGCTGAACTCTATGACCAAATAAGGGGGGTCTCTACGGGACGCTGAAACCCTGCCGTTGTACCGGGAGGCGATCCTCAGACCGGTTTGTCGAGCTGTCAATGCTGTTTCA
The DNA here is from genome assembly GCF_043380555.1 of Nothobranchius furzeri. NCBI lineage: Eukaryota > Metazoa > Chordata > Actinopteri > Cyprinodontiformes > Nothobranchiidae > Nothobranchius > Nothobranchius furzeri. Next base: position 65,943,023 of record NC_091753.1, on the reverse strand, counting down.
CCAGTTCCAGCACAAGGAGGGTCTGAGGGCCTGGCATCCGGATCTAACACGAAGTCTCCGCACGGTACGTAGATCGGCATAGATTGCGTCTCATGTCTTCCTCCTGAAGTCCGTCGTCGGTCAGTTAGGGCAAACAACATCTTGCACTCAGACTCGCCTCCACCAGATGCAGATTCTGAACTGACACACACATACCAACACTTCAGCATTACATTCATCTGCATCCATCATTAGAGAGTTAGTCCTGGAGATTGTTTCAAATAATTATAAAATAAATATTATTAAACGTCCCATCTCTCTCTCTCTCTCTTCTTGTCTCTAATTCAATACAAGGTGTTTGAATAAAATTCCCTGTGGTAAAAACAACCTCTTTTGATTCTAGATAATGATCCAGCCCAGGTTTGGATCAGTGATATCTCTGAACCTTAATAAAAGTGTAAGAATATACCAACTATATTCCACTACATTTAATGGCGAGCCTTGGGCAGATATCTACACAGTTTTAAAGCACTTTGTGTCGAGTTTGAGACAAATTTGGACTCTTTGAGCTGTCTGAGTTAGACAAAATAAACTTCTCTCGTTCAGCTAGTGGTAAACATTTGCTTCAAGTAAAGGGGGGTTGGACATTAATCACCCTCCACAGGAGGAGCTGTTTCATCACACCACTCTAACCCCCAAATTCCACTACCTCCGCTCCGCTGCGCTCCGCTCCGACACGAACGCCGGAGCAAAATCGGTCCCATTCTAGTCAATCAGAGCAATTCCACTACTGCGGCCGTGCTCCGGCAGTGCGGCGCCGTGCGCCGCCCTCTGTTCCGGCATCCGGCAAAAATAGAATCGATCCTATTTTTGCCGGACGCCGGAGCACCTCCGCAGTAAATGGACAGAAATCACAACCACCCAACAGGAAAAGGAGCAAGCACAACTTCCGTTTTTCACAATACATCGATAAACAAAAGGCATTTTTTGTTTTATATGCACAGGTTTAACAACTTTTAACAACTATCAATGGCGGCTGAAGTTTAAATGCACAAAAGTAAGCCATAAATACAGTTTCCACTATCAAAGTAGTCACACTTTGTTGATCCAAACACTGCCGATCTCTCAACACAAATGATGGGCAGATTAAACAGTTCATGCCGATGCTTCTCCCACACAACGGGTGTTTGGATCTAACTTCCGCGTTTATTGCTCGGACTGTATCGCAAGATCTCGAAAATCCCGCGCATGCTTGTTTGCCCACCTCAGGTCTCCGCACCAGAGCGGAGCCGTTGTAGAGCGGGTACCAAGAAAAATTGAGTTCAGAAGCGAGCGGCTGCGGAAGGCGGGGGCGGACCGGAGCGGAGGTAGTGGAATTTGGGGGTAAGGCTGACATGGCACATAGCGGCCATTTTAGGCCTACCACTGAAGGAGTATTTTCCTGTCTGGTATGTTGAATACTGTATGTTTTCTTGTTTGTCGCGTGTGTTTGTGACACTGTGTGCAATTGTTTGTGAAACCGGAGATAGAGATATCCCCGTCGGAAGTTACTTCCGTCTGGTAGCCGCTTGATCCCCGACTACCATCCCGGTCAACTCGGTAGCATTAATCCGCGGTTCCAAGGGTTGAATATTATTAATATTATTATTAAGGACCTAAAACAGAGAATACTGTAAGAGGAGCGACTCCACTGTTCGCCTCCGATGGCTCTTGATCCTAACAGAACCAGTGGAGAACTTGGCTTAAGAATCTGGGGTTACAATACGTAACCAACGTTCTATTTTGTCTAGTCTTAGCCCTTGAGCTAGCTGCTATTGGAATAATGCGCAGCTGGATGGGTTTACGCCACACTGGTTAGCTCAACCAATGGACACACCCAACATGTCTCCTTTTAGCGAGGGTCGCTCAGCCTCAGCCCAGGGCTTAAAAGGCTGAGGCAGTCAGAGAGAAGAGTGGGGCCCCCACTAAAAAATATCATCCACAAGAGAATGAAATTCATTCAAGTAGGGCTGATGTGGTGCTATAATGCTTTCACTCAGTCTGCTGAGGTCCAAGCACTGAACGAGTGATGGATCCTGAAGACTTCTTCGTCTTCGTCTTCCTCCGCTTATCCGGGTCCGGGTCGCGGGGGCAGCATCCCAATTAGGGAGCTCCAGGCCGTCCTCTCCCCGGCCTTGTCCACCAGCTCCTCCGGCAGGACCCCAAGGCGTTCCCGGACCAGATTGGAGATGTAACCTCTCCAACGTGTCCTGGGTCGACCCGGGGGCCTTCTGCCGGCAGGACATGCCCGAAACACCTCCCCGGGGAGGCGTCCAGGAGGCATCCTGACCAGATGCCCAAACCACCTCAACTGGCTCCTTTCGATCCGGAGGAGCAGCGGTTCTACTCCGAGTCCCTCCCGAATGTCCGAGCTCCTCACCCTATCTCTAAGGCTGAGCCCGGCCACCCTACGGAGGAAACTCATTTCGGCCGCTTGTATCCGCGATCTCGTTCTTTCGGTCATTACCCAAAGCTCATGACCATAGGTGAGGATTGGGACGTAGATCGACCGGTAAATCGAGAGCCTGGCTTTCTGGCTCAGCTCCCTCTTCCCCACGACAGATCGGCTCAGCGTCCGCATCACTGCAGACGCCGAACCAATCCGCCTGTCGATCTCCCGATCCCTCCTACCCTCACTCGTGAACAAGACCCCGAGATACTTAAACTCCTCCACTTGAGGTAGGACCTCTCCCCCGACCCGGAGGTGGCAAGCCACCCTTTTCCGGTCGAGAACCATGGTCTCAGATTTGGAGGTGCTGATCCTCATCCCAGCCGCTTCACATTCGGCCGCGAACCTACCCAGCAAGAGCTGAAGGTCAGAGCTGGTTGAAGCTAGGAGGACCACATCATCCGCAAAAAGCAGAGACGAGATTCTCCTGCCACCAAACTCGACACACTCCACACCACGGCTGCGTCTAGAAATTCTGTCCATAAAAGTGATGAACAGAACCGGTGACAAAGGGCAGCCCTGGCGGAGTCCAACCCTCACTGGGAACAGGTCCGACTTACTACCGGCTATGCGGACCAAACTCACGCTCCTCTGGTAAAGGGACTGAATGGCCCTTAACAGAAAGCCACCCACCCCATACTCCTGGAGCGTCCCCCACAGGGTGCCCCTGGGGACACGGTCATAAGCCTTCTCCAAATCCACAAAGCACATGTGGATTGGTTGGGCAAACTCCCATGCCCCCTCCATCACCCTTGCAAGGGTATAGAGCTGGTCCACAGTTCCACGGCCAGGACGAAAACCACATTGCTCCTCCTCTATCTGAGATTCAACTATCGATCGGACCCTCCTCTCCAGTACCTTGGCGTAGACCTTTCCAGGGAGGCTGAGGAGTGTGATCCCCCTATAGTTGGAACACACCCTCAGGTCACCCTTCTTAAAGATGGGGACCACCACCCCGGTCTGCCACTCCCTAGGAACTGCCCCCGATGACCACGCAATGTTGTAGAGACGTGTCAACCATGACAGCCCTACAACATCCATAGCCTTGAGATACCCAGGACGAACCTCATCCGCCCCCGGGGCTCCGCCGCTGTGTAGTTGTTTGACTACCTCAGCAACTTCTGCCCCCGAGATCAGACAGTCCATCCCCAGGCCTCAACAATACGTAACCAACGTTCTATTTTGTCTAGTCTTAGCCCTTGAGCTAGCTGCTATTGGAATAATGCGCAGCTGGATGGGTTTACGCCACACTGGTTAGCTCAACCAATGGACACACCCAACATGTCTCCTTTTAGCGAGGGTCGCTCAGCCTCAGCCCAGGGCTTAAAAGGCTGAGGCAGTCAGAGAGAAGAGTGGGGCCCCCACTAAAAAATATCATCCACAAGAGAATGAAATTCATTCAAGTAGGGCTGATGTGGTGCTATAATGCTTTCACTCAGTCTGCTGAGGTCCAAGCACTGAACGAGTGATGGATCCTGAAGACACATCTCATAAATAATAACGAGTAAAGGAACAGGGTGAAGCCCATGAAGCAGCCTGACAAATGTCTTCCATCGACACACCACTGTGGAGCGCCATAGAAGAGGAAATCCCTCTGGCTGAGTGAGCCCTAAGTGCCTCAGGAGGATCCCGCCCTGATGTTGTGTAAGCGAGTGAAATGGCGTCACATAGCCAGTGTAAAAGATGCTGGATCGACAGCGCTTGCCCAAGGGAAGAGTCTCTGTAGGGCACAAACCGGCTTTGTGAGCGGCGAATCCCTGAAGTGCGTGACACATATCGTGCAAGCGCGCGCACCGGGCAGAGAAGGTGGGAAGCCGCCTCCTCATCAGAATTATGGGGAGGAGGAAAAAGTCCAGCCAATGAAACTGACCTGGATTTGAAGGAAGTATTAATGTTTTTGGGCACAAAGGCTGGGTTGGGGCATAAAACAGCAGACCCGCCATCTTCCCGGATCCTGAGGCATGCGGGAGCCACTGAGAGGGCGGTTAGGCCGCTCACTCTCTTGACTGATGCCAGCGCCAGCAGCAAGGCAGTTTTGATTAACAGGAACTTGAGTGAGACCTGGTCCAAGGGAAACCCTGATAAAGGTGAGACGTGTCATAATCCCCCCCACTCCTCCAACTCCACCACCACAGCTGGAAAAATTCCTAGGGGAAACACTGGAGTGGTTGAGCCAGGAGGTGCGGCAGCCACGTAGTAATTTGCTTACGTCACGCTTTTCAGCTTAGCCATCAGCCACAGCTGATTCTAAATAAATGTAGAGCATAGATTTTAACCTGAAGATGGAGATACAATTAAGGTTTTGGGCTGAAATATTAAATTTAAAGTAAGTTGCACTAAAGTGCCACACTAATGATTACACATGTGTACAGCACCATTAGACACTCATCTATACAGGTTATCAGCAAAAAAAAAGTTAATTTAGGCGTTACTTGCTCTTTAACCCTCTGGAGGCAGGCGTTGCAGATCAGCAACATTAAAACCCTACCTACCTGGTTACTCCACATACGTATTTCATGAGCATTTTTTAACTCAGAAGTGCCCCTGAAGGACTTAGTTGTTCGTCCTTTAATAAAAAGTTATTTTGAGCCTGAGAGGGTTAACATACAAACATTATTTAAATTTTAAAAAGGTCATAGGACATTTGACATCACCATATTGAGGCAGATTCCTGTCATCTGTTACCATGGCAACACAGGTGCATAAGGATCACCTCAAACAAGTCTCACTGAAATTAATGTAAAAAGCCTAATACTGAGCCAATAACATACTGTTGTTTTCTGATCTTTCTGAGCTCTCTACACTACAAACTGGCAGCATGGTGGAGACATGGATAATGACAGAACGCGGGATGCCCCCCTCTTCCATCAATACTCTCTGATTGGCTGAGAGGTTGGTTTGAATCATCTTGTGGTCAAACGGAAATACGCACCCACACATATGAAACATCAAATTGACCGGCGTGGTCTCAGGAGTCTTGTATTAACTTTTAATTGATTCTGCATTACCATGGGGACGTGTTTAGCAACAACATTTATTGCAATTTAAGCAACTACTGTATCAACATACTTTAACATAGAAACATTATTCAAAATTTAAGAGTGATGTGAAATTTGACATCACTATTTTAAAGCAGACTCCTGTCATCCGTTGCCATGGCAACACAAGGAACTAAGGATCACTCTAACCAAGTCTCATAGAAATTAATATAAAAAGCTGAATATTGAGCCAGTAACAAACAGCTGTATCTGATCTTTCTGAACTCCCTGTATATAAAACTAGATACTTAACTTACATTTTATTGACCAACAGAAGGCGGGAAACCGCCCAAACCCCTCCCAGCCCTCTGATTGGCTGAGAGAGTTCAATCATCTTCTGGCGAAATTGAAGTACACACCCACATATATGATACATCAAATCGACCAACTTGGTCTAATGAATCCATACATGCATCTATCCCTATTCATCCATCCAATTAACCATCTAACATCCATCCATCTAACAATCCATCCATCATTTTATCCATCCATTACACAATCTGAACATATGTTAATCTGTCAGTTTCAGATATCAGCAAATGTTTCTAAATTCACAGTTCAGCTCATTGGGAAAATTTAACTATGAAACTATTCTTACTTGAATGCCAGGCATTTAAACATTTCAACTGTCTAGTTTTTAAACAATGATTTCAGTTTTCCACTGTTTAGCATTTTTTTCTCTCCATTCTTCACCTACATTTTTACTTTATTACACTTTTTGGTGATTTTTGCTTCTATAAATCTAAATCTTTAAATACATTCAGCTCATTTTGACAGTTTAGTTTAGTTTCAGCTTCACTTCAGCTATTTATCAGCTTCAGCAATCAGTTTCTCCTTGAACCGTCACCCCTCCTTGAACCGTCACCTTATCGTGGTGGAGGAGTTTGAGTGCCCTAATGATCCTAGGAGCTATGTTGTCTGGGGCACTTAGTGCCCCTGGTAGGGTCTCCCATGACAAATTGGTCTTAGGTGAAGGGTGAGACAAAGAACGGTTCGAAGGATCTTTCATGGCGGTTAAAATGAAGAGTCGGAGTACCCGGCCCGGAGGGTTACCGGGGTCCCACCCTGGAGCCAGGCCTGGGGTTGGGGCCGGTGAGCTAGCGCCTGGTGGCCGGGCTTTCGCCCATGGGGCCCGGCCGGGCCCAGCCCGAACCGGATACATGGGCTCGTCCAACTGTGGACCCACCACCCGCAGGAGGAACATGAAGGGTCCGGTGCAATGCGAATCAGGTGGGAGACCAAGGCGGGAGCCTTGGCGGTCCAATCCCCGGACAAGAAAACTAGTTTTTGGGACATGGAACGTCACCTCGCTGGCGGGGAAGGAGCCGGAGCTTGTGGCAGAGGTTGAGCGGTACCGGCTAGATATAGTCGGACTCACCTCGACACATTGCATTGGCTCTGGAACCCGAGACCTGGAGAGGGGTTGGACACTCTACTTTGCTGGAGTTGCTCCGGGTGAGAGGCGGAGGGCTGGGGTTGGCTTTTTGTTAGCCCCGAGACTCTCTGCCTGTGTGTTGGGGTTTACCCCGGGGGACAAGAGGGTAGCTTCCTTGCGCCTTCGGGTCGGGGAACGGGTCCTGACTGTTGTTTGTGCTTATGGGCCAAATATCAGTTCAGAGTACCCACCCTTTTTGGAGTCCCTGGGACGAGTGCTAGATAGTGCTCCATCAGGGGACTCCATTGTCCTGCTGGGGGACTTCAATGCTCACGTGGGCAATGACAGCTTGACCTGGAGTGGTGTGATTGGGAGGAACGGCCCACCTGATCAGAACTCGAGCGGTGTTTTGTTATTGGACTTCTGTGCAAGCCGCAGTTTGGCCATAACGAACACCATGTTCGAACATAAGGATGCCCACCGGTACACTTGGTACCAGGGCAGCCTAGGTCACAGGTCGATGATAGATTTTGTAGTCGTATCATCTGACCTGCGGCCGTATGTTTTGGACACCCGAGTGAAGAGAGGGGCGGAGCTGTCAACTGATCACCACCTGGTGGTGAGTTGGATCAGATGGCAGGGGAACATGCCGCGTAGACCTGGCAGACCCAAACGCATAGTGAGGGTCTGCTGGGAACGCCTGGCAGAAGAACCTGTCAAGACGGTCTTCAACTCCCACCTCCGGCAGAGCTTTGACCACGTCCCGAGAGCAGTGGGGGACATTGAGTCCGAGTGGGCCTTGTTCCACTCTGCGATTGTCGAGGCGGCTGTTGCTAGCTGTGGTCGTAAGGTGGCCGGTGCCAGTCGTGGTGGCAACCCCCGTACCCGCTGGTGGACACCAGAGGTTCGGGGAGCCGTCAGGCTGAAGAAGGAGGCCTACAGGGCGTGGCTGGTCTGTGGGTCTCCGGAGGCAGCAGACAGGTACCGGATAGCCAAGCGGGGTGCAGCAGTGGCAGTTGCCGAGGCTAAATCTCGGGCGTGGGAGGAGTTTGGTGAGGCCATGGAGAAAGACTATCGATCGGCTCCAAAGAGGTTCTGGCAAACTGTCCGGCGCCTCAGGAGAGGAAGGCAGCAACTCGCTCACACTGTTTACAGTGGGGATGGGGAGCTGCTGACGTCAACTGAGGCTATAGTCGGACGGTGGAAGGAATACTTTGAGGAGCTCCTCAATCCCACCAATGCACATTCCGAGGAGGAACCAGAGCTGGGAGGCCTGGGGATGGACTCTCCGATCTCGGGGGCAGAAGTTGCTGAGGTAGTCAAACAACTACACAGCGGCGGAGCCCCAGGGGCGGATGAGGTTCGTCCTGGGTATCTCAAGGCTATGGATGTTGTAGGGCTGTCATGGTTGACACGTCTCTACAACATTGCGTGGTCATCGGGGGCAGTTCCTAGGGAGTGGCAGACCGGGGTGGTGGTCCCCATCTTTAAGAAGGGTGACCTGAGGGTGTGTTCCAACTATAGGGGGATCACACTCCTCAGCCTCCCTGGAAAGGTCTACTCCAAGGTACTGGAGAGGAGGGTCCGATCGATAGTTGAATCTCAGATAGAGGAGGAGCAATGTGGTTTTCGTCCTGGCCGTGGAACTGTGGACCAGCTCTATACCCTTGCAAGGGTGATGGAGGGGGCATGGGAGTTTGCCCAACCAATTCACATGTGCTTTGTGGATTTGGAGAAGGCTTATGACCGTGTCCCCAGGGGCACCCTGTGGGGGACGCTCCAGGAGTATGGGGTGGGTGGCTTTCTGTTAAGGGCCATTCAGTCCCTTTACCAGAGGAGCGTGAGTTTGGTCCGCATAGCCGGTAGTAAGTCGGACCTGTTCCCAGTGAGGGTTGGACTCCGCCAGGGCTGCCCTTTGTCACCGGTTCTGTTCATCACTTTTATGGACAGAATTTCTAGACGCAGCCGTGGTGTGGAGTGTGTCGAGTTTGGTGGCAGGAGAATCTCGTCTCTGCTTTTTGCGGATGATGTGGTCCTCCTAGCTTCATCCAGCTCTGACCTTCAGCTCTTGCTGGGTAGGTTCGCGGCCGAATGTGAAGCGGCTGGGATGAGGATCAGCACCTCCAAATCCGAGACCATGGTTCTCGACCGGAAAAGGGTGGCTTGCCGCCTCCGGGTCGGGGGAGAGGTCCTACCTCAAGTGGAGGAGTTTAAGTATCTCGGGGTCTTGTTCACGAGTGAGGGTAGGAGGGATCGGGAGATCGACAGGCGGATTGGTTCGGCGTCTGCAGTGATGCGGACGCTGAGCCGATCTGTCGTGGGGAAGAGGGAGCTGAGCCAGAAAGCCAGGCTCTCGATTTACCGGTCGATCTACGTCCCAATCCTCACCTATGGTCATGAGCTTTGGGTAATGACCGAAAGAACGAGATCGCGGATACAAGCGGCCGAAATGAGTTTCCTCCGTAGGGTGGCCGGGCTCAGCCTTAGAGATAGGGTGAGGAGCTCGGACATTCGGGAGGGACTCGGAGTAGAACCGCTGCTCCTCCGGATCGAAAGGAGCCAGTTGAGGTGGTTTGGGCATCTGGTCAGGATGCCTCCTGGACGCCTCCCCGGGGAGGTGTTTCGGGCATGTCCTGCCGGCAGAAGGCCCCCGGGTCGACCCAGGACACGTTGGAGAGGTTACATCTCCAATCTGGTCCGGGAACGCCTTGGGGTCCTGCCGGAGGAGCTGGTGGACAAGGCCGGGGAGAGGACGGCCTGGAGCTCCCTAGTTGGGATGCTGCCCCCGCGACCCGGACCCGGATAAGCGGAGGAAGACGACGACGACGACGCAATCAGTTTCTAAATTTAGCATATGCTGCTAATTTCACATTTTAGCTAAATTTAAAAATTAAACTGTTAAACTAGTCCTACTCAAATAACTGGTGTTTAGACATTTTACCTGTCCAGTTTTTTAAACAATGTTCAGATTTCAGTTTTCTGCTGATCAGGATATTTTTCTCCATTCTTCACAAATTTTGTGCTTTATTCACTTTTTGGTGCTTTTTGCGTCTACATCTTTCAAAACATTCAGCTCATTTTGACAGTTTTCATTTGTTTCAGCTTCAGCTTACAGCTTCAGCGATCCAGCATTCAAACAGCATTTCTGCAAGAAATGCAGTTCATTTAGTTTAGTGATGAATCGCTCCTGTAGACACTAATGAAGGCTGAGAAGACATTTCACAGGTGTTAAAAAGACACATCACAGCATGGAGATAAGTTTCACTTTTACTAACAGACACAAGGGGGTGCTAAAAGCAAGACAAAACTGCCTAGTATTCCTTTAAATGGTTGAGTGGATGTGAGGGTTTGAGCCACAGATCTTTCTCTTGTCCAAGTGTGAAAAACACCCTCAAACTCCCTCAAAGGCAGTTCAAAATGTGGGCGTTGTGACTGATGACCAGCTGATCTTTGATGACCACGTTGCCCTGTTGCTTGTTTATGCTGATTTGCGCTGTATAACACACGAAAGATCAGAGCATACCTAACACAACATGCCACCCAGCTCCTAGTGCAATCTACCGTCATCTCCCACCTCGACTACTGCAATGCCCTTCTAACTGGTCTTCCAGCCTGTACTTTGAGACCTCTTCAAATGGTCCAGAACACAGCAGCGCATCTGGTCTTCAATCAGCCTAAAAGAGCACACGTCACCCCTCTGTTCACTAAGCTCCATTGGCTCCTGCTAGCTGCACGCATCAAATTCAAATCACTAACTGTCACGCTGAGCAGAAGGAGGTACGACCCAAAACGCAGAAGCCCAGAGCAGTTGAAAAAGGTATAATCATTTTATTAAGGCGGCAACAAAAATAACTTAGAGATGCAGGAGTCAAATCCAGAAAACTGAAAATCAGGAAGCCAAAAAAAAAAGAAAAAAAAAAAAAGCTCAATAATGAGCACAAAGACTAGAACCTGACGAGGGAACAAAACAACGCTGATTCACAACGATGGACCGACAAACACTGAGGGACAAGACAGGACTTTTAAACACAGAGCGAGGTGATCAGAGGAACAGGTGACAGGTGTGAGTGATCTGGAGGGAAGGCAGGTGCATTCAGTAAACTAAATGGGGAAAGTGCTAAGCAGGAGAACCTGGAAGAGAACAGGAGGAGGCTGGGGACAGAGGGACACAGAACATGACACTAACAGTATCATACAAAGTCCTGTATGCTTCAGTCTACCTGAATCCTCTTGCAAAGGCTCACGTCACAGCTTGGCCGCTCCGGTCATCAAAGGATCGTCGGCTAGCAGCGCCTACACCACGCTCAGGACAATGCAGACTCTTTTCATGTGTCGTTCCACAGATGTGGAATGACCTTCCAAGCACTGTCAGAACAGGGGCTTCCTTGTCGATTTTCAAAATCGACAAAACTCCTGAAGACCCAGCTCTTCAGAGAGCATCTTCTACAGTATACAAGCACCCTCCCAGCACCCGTCCCCCACTCTACTGTCCACTCATTGTTCACTTCCCTCTACAATTGATTACTGCAACCTAGGACTAACTGATCAGTGGTCGTTGTTAGCCTCAAGGGCAACCTGCTGGCTTCAGTATCACTTGTAAGTCGCTTTGGACCAAAGTGTCTGCTAAATACATAAACTTTCACTTAACAATTTAAATCTTTTCAACTACAATTGAATTTTTTTCTCCCCAGTCCTACTGCCACATTTTCCTTTTGTCATCTTCCTCTTCCAAGCTTACGCCTTTCATCCTCACAGCCACTTTTTCATTCATTTCTTTTGCTGTTCTCAATCTTCTTTTTCTTCTTTCTTATTGGTTATCAGCTCACCTCCCCCTCCTCTCTCCTGCTGCAGATGCATCCAGCTGGCAGGCCTCCCTCTGCAGAATTAATGGTTCCATTATCTGTAGCTTTCACACACATGCCATCTGTTCTTTGGGCTGCTCACACACAGGCTGTGTTTTAATAGTTTACATACACCAACAGTCTCCCTCTCATAAACTGTTAATATATGTTCCTTGTAATTGTAATGTAGTAGACAGTTCTAACATGTGAACACTGACTTTAAATAATTTTTTCTTTGCTGGAAAAGAGGTGGAAACACACATTTGATATGTACAATCATATCAGGTTATTCAACATTAAACTCAACACCATAGGCGTTTCTAGCCCGTTTTGGGGGGTGCTAAAGCACCCCTAAATTTAACCCCAGCACCCTTAAAGTTGGACTTTTTTTTTTATTATCTAGTTATTTTTACTGTTTGTGGTGATTTTTAACACATCAGTAAAACATAAAAACCATACAATAGGTCAAAATATTACATTTTAAAAACAAGAATACAGCAAATCTCCTCTGCCTAAAAAATGGTTTGATCCTGCTCACCTTGGCTCTGAGCCTTCCTTATTGGCTGCGACGCTGCCGTTAGGGTGACCAAGGTTCCTGCTTTCTGTGGGACAGTCCTGAATTTACATTATTTTTCACAGGTCCTGGTAATTGAGACACTGTCAGGCATCTTTAACCCTCTTGAGGCAGGCTTGCAGATTAGCTACGTTAAAACCTATCTACCTGGTTACTCCACAGACTAGGGCTGCACAATATATCGAAAAATTATCGTCATCGCGATAACAGGACGTGCGATAGGCCCATCGCAAAACACGGCAAAAACAGTGATAAATGTTTGGTTCAAACATTTCCATCCGTGTCGTACATCATCTTTTTGTAAACCAGCTGTTTTTTACACGGAACTATTATTTGACCAATCAAATGTAATCCTTCTGACATGCGGCCAATCAGATGGTTCCGTTCACGTAATACGCCCGCCCCCTACATAGACCCTTTTGGAAAGCAACACCCGAACAGAGTTAGCGGCGCCGTTCCCTTGTTCGTCATGCTGGCTCAGAACAACGAACGCACTTTGGGCTGAGGTTTCTGGAATCAGCGCTGCTTTCAAACGTGAACGTGACTCCGCTCGGTGTCGTTAATCATTTTTACCGGGCTGACTCCGACACGTGCCGGTGAACCAACCCACCGTTAGCCCCAGGCTCCGGTTAGCTTCCAGTTAAAAGGCTACAGCACTCTCCTCCCAGTCCCACCCTGCTAAAGAGGGCCTGGAAAAGTTTCCCCACACATCAAAGTGATTTTTCATTTATGAGCTTTTATAACCTTGTTAATCAGGATAGTTGATTTGCTGCTGCACATAAACTGTCAGTCAGAAGCTCTGCTAGCCGGTTATCTTAAGAGGAGCTAGTTCAATTTGTTAGCTTGTTATCAGAATCATAGTTGCAGTTTCATCATCTGAGCTGCTTTTTAAGATCTAGGTAAACTTGTTCAATTTGGGGTTAAAAACAAACGTTTTCACGTATTTTCCATGTAGTTTTTTTTTCTTGCCAGTTCCTCTTCTGAAAGGTAGACAATTGTTTTTCTCTTTCCCTCAGAAAATCTTAATGTTCTCCTAGTTTGGCCCAGCACAGTTCACTTCCCAATTACAGCAACAGCCTTATATCATAACCACATAAGTGGAGAAAATGCTCAGTAGCAATGAGAGAATTTGCTGTTGCATTTAAGTGATGTCAACTATTATTTAACATTTAAACTATTTATTCTAAAAACCCTGGTAAAGGATGTTTTTCTGTATTTGGAGCATCAGAAAAAGTTTTATGGTGGAGGTGACGTTTTAAAGTCACTGAGAAACTGCATGCATGCAGTTTGTTGTTTTGCTGCTAATACAGTAGCAGGTGCAGCTGCTAATACAGTAGCGGGTGCAGCTGCTAATACAGTAGCAGGTGCAGCTGCTAATACAGTAGCAGGTACAGCGCTAATACAGTAGCGGGTGCAGCTGCTAATACAGTAGCGGGTGCAGTTGCTAATACAGTAGCGGGTGCAGCTGCTAATTCAGTAGCGGGTGCAGCTGCTAATACAGTAGCAGGTGCAGCTGCTAATACAGTAGCAGGTGCAGCTGCTAATACAGTAGCAGGTGCAGCTGCTAATACAGTAGCGGGTGCAGCTGCTAATACAGTAGCAGGTGCAGCTGCTAATACAGTAGCAGGTACAGCGCTAATACAGTAGCGGGTGCAGCTGCTAATACAGTAGCGGGTGCAGTTGCTAATACAGTAGCGGGTGCAGCTGCTAATTCAGTAGCGGGTGCAGCTGCTAATACAGTAGCGGGTGCAGCTGCTAATACAGTAGCGGGTGCAGCCGCTAATACAGTAGCGGGTGCAGCTGCTAATACAGTAGCAGATGCAGCTGCTAATACAGTAGCGGGTGCAGCTGCTAATACAGCAGCAGTTGCAGCTGCTAATACAGTAGCAGGTGCAGCTGCTAATACAGTAGCGGGTGCAGCTGCTAATACAGCAGCAGTTGCAGCTGCTAATACAGTAGCGGGTGCAGCTGCTAATACTGTAGCAGGTGCAGCTGCTAATACAGTAGCGGGTGCAGCTGCTAATACAGCAGCAGGTGCAGCTGCTAATACAGTAGCGGGTGCAGCTGCTAATACAGCAGCAGGTGCAGCTGCTAATACAGTAGCGGGTGCAGCTGCTAATACAGCAGCAGTTGCAGCTGCTAATACAATAGCGGGTGCAGCTGCTAATACAGCAGCAGGTACAGCTGCTAATACAGTAGCGGGTGCAGCTGCTAATACAGTAGCAGTTGCAGCTGCTAATACAGTAGCGGGTGCAGCTGCTAATACAGTAGCGGGTGCAGCTGCTAATACAGTAGCAGATGCAGCTGCTAATACAGCAGCAGGTGAAGCTGCTAATACAGTAGCGGGTGCAGCTGCTAATACAGTAGCGGGTGCAGCTGCTAATACAGTAGCAGGTGCAGCTGCTAATACAGTAGCAGGTGCAGCTGCTAATACAGTAGCGGATGCAGCTGCTAATACAGTAGCGGGTGCAGCTGCTAATACAGTAGCGGGTGCAGCTGCTAACACAGTAGCGGGTGCAGCTGCTAATACAGTAGCAGGTGCAGCTGCTAATACAGTAGCAGGTGCAGCTGCTAATACAGTAGCGGATGCAGCTGCTAATACAGTAGCGGGTGCAGCTGCTAATACAGTAGCGGGTGCAGCTGCTAATACAGTAGCAGATGCAGCTGCTAATACAGCAGCAGGTGAAGCTGCTAATACAGTAGCGGGTGCAGCTGCTAATACAGTAGCGGGTGCAGCTGCTAATACAGTGGCGGGTGCAGCTGCTAATACAGTGGCGGGTGCAGCTGCTAATACAGTAGCGGGTGCAGCTGCTAATACAGTAGCGGGTGCAGCTGCTAATACAGTGGCGGGTGCAGCTGCTAATACAGTAGCAGGTGCAGCTGCATATTTTTACAATAAAAATGTTATGTTGTAATGGAATTCATGCATTAGTTTTTGTTTGCTTTGAACCCAGAGCAGACGTCACACGCCAGACGACATCAACACTGCATACTTTAGTATTTGTTCATTTATCGCGACTAATATCGATATCGCAATATTAAGCACTGTTATCGAATATCGCTGTTGTGAGCTGGGAGGTGAGCACTCCACACACACCATGACATCACCTGTCTTGTGAGGTTCTCTGATTTCAGGAGAGAGAGCAGCAGCTGTGATCAATCAGCTGATCAGCGGTTGGCCTTCATAAGGAGGACGGAGGACACTGCTAAGCTGCCGGATGATTACGCCTTACTGGTAGAGTTCCAGCCACAGTGATACCTCGATCTTTGAACTTGACTTAGTACTTTAGAAACGTGTTTTTTTTCGCTAGCGACCTTTGGCTCAGATTTTTGTTCTCGTTTTGTCTCAGGCTCTGTCATCTCGTCATACATCACATCCTCGCTGTGAGTTTTTGGATTTACAACCCGACCATACGACTTCTGGACTTCACTCCCGGTTCCCGTCCTCCTCACGGCACTAACTGCTCCCTGCGCTACTGCTCTCTCTCTCCCCCCTCCGGTTGTAAAACCTCGCCGCTCTTCTTCATCCCGGAACATTCATTCTCTCTCCCAGCTCACCCCTCCCTGGAGATCCTCCACCACGCTACGTCTGTAAGACCTCCTACCAATCTCATCCTCTACCGTACTACAGTATCAATCAAGGACTCACCTCTGTTTCCCTCCCCTCAGACGCTGCTCCCGTTAACCCACTCACTGGATTTCCAGTTCACCCTGAGTTCTAGTTACCCAATAAATCTTTATTTTTTCACGCCCTGTTCCAGTGTATTGATTCTGCATGTCTTGGGTTAAATCATTACCTCAGAACATGACAATCGCAGGTTTTCCTAATATCGTGCAGCCCTACCACGTACGTATTTCATGAGCATTTTTTAACTCAGATGTACCCCTGAAGGACTTAGTTGTTCGTCCTTTTATCAAAACTTATTTTGAGCCTGAGATGGTTAACAGTCTCCCATTTGGTCTTTGAATCTTGTATAAACTGATCGTGAGACAAATGTGAGTCAATCAAGCTAGGAGGCGGGGCTTAGGGTTAGGATTAGACTGAAGGGTTGAAGCTGCTCAGGTAATCAGTAATTACTGCCTGTCAGGACATTTATCCTTCTCATCATCCTTTATTAAAGCCTAATACAAGCCTACTAAACTGCAGAGACAATATATCTGTCCGGATCGCTCCAAAATGTGAAGTTTACCGTCAATATCTGTCTAATTGTTTGTTGTTACTCCGTTCGTGCCACTCTTTCCCCGTGAAGCGGCTCCTTTTTGCGCACATCTCGTTACTCGTGCGGCCTTCCTGTCTCTCTCAGCTACATAATGATACTTTTTATCAATTGAATATGTGAGACTTCCACCAACAGCAACAGGATCTCGTGTTTTTGTGGGTTTTTATGTTCACACGCACATTCCCGCTCACGGATTACTAAACTGCTGTTTTGACAAGTTATCAATTGTCTAAAAATAAGTCATTTTTTAGTTTAGTATAACTCCGCTTTTACGTTGCCTATTAACACAATTTAAAAACTGGGGTGTAGTTTATAATCTCCTTTTTAAAACTGAATTGAAACCGAAACTCAGGGAGGCGGAGTCTTGCTGCTACAGTGTCCCAAATCAGACCTGATCAAAAGACGCGGATACGCGTCCATGGACCCCAGAGGGTTAATAAAACACGATTCAAATCACACTATTTTCTTAGGCCTTTTAATAACACACATATGATTTTGTCCATGTGGAAAGTTTATGTGGTTAAATCCACCAACTACCGGTAAACACATTCTGAACTTCAATACAGCGCATCAGCGCAGCTGCGACCCAAAAAGTATCAGAACCGCTCACGGCGCATGCGCAATCATGCATCAACACTGCTCGCCCGCTAATTCCCTAATAGCACACGCTGTTCATTTTTATTTCTACACGTTTTTTTACTCACAAAGATTGTCAAGAAAGCGTGTTTGTCGTGTTCATGTCAAATTAAACCGATCACAAAACACAGATTTACTTTCTTTATTTCGTTTTCCTCATCCAACCCCCATAAATCCCTGTGTGTCCTCCTGCAGCACTCCCGGTGTACGCCCGGCTTTAGTAGGAGGGAGACCCGCGATTATCGCTTTGTCGCGCATGTCTCATTGAAAATGAAAGGAGGAGAGGCGAAGTTGCCTCCCGTGTGTCGAGCCCATTAGAAGAGCACGAGCCGTCAGCGCACTCAATGAGGAAGTGCACGTGCGCTCTAAACCAGGTCTGAACCAGGACTAGACCAGTAAAGTGAAGCATGCTTTTGGCTGTTTATAATTTTCACAATGTCTGGTTTGCACTGATGTGTTCCGAGTCCCGAGCCTGCACAGATGTTTTACCGCACCTGCGCCCTACAACCCGGTGCGCCGTTTGTATGTGTTAAATACCATAATTGAAGCTGCGCCCTATAACATGGTGCGCCCTACGGTCGTGAAAATACGGTAATGTCTGAATGCTGGTGACAAGCCTTACAGATTTACTCTCAGGTGGAGCATCAAAGCGTCTGCTTTTAATGTCACGCCTGATACTTAAAACGTTATTGTTATCGTTTTTGAATGCTTTGTAATTCCGACCAGACACGGAGACAGAGGTGAAAGAGAAAGGAACTCACAGTTTTCCCGGAGCGAAAGTCATGGGCATTGCCAAACGGATCTGTAACGTGAGGAAATATGGGTTTTCTGTCACAATGGTGGTGTTGGACTCAGCTGGGTCAAAGCTGGGTCGCTGAGAACTTTCACCCACAGATCAAGTCCTGAACGCCAGCGAGTCTGGGAGGAAACCATAACATCAGCCACCTGCAGTCTACCAGACGATGTGTTTCCATGAGTTGTACCCAGACCAAGTCAAAACATAAAGTTTAAACTTCTTTTTCTTGATTTTAATGTTAAAGTAACCATTATCATTTTGCTCATTATAAATGTGTTTAATCAAATGAATGACTATTATGCTTTGGGGTAATTATAATGGCTTAATGAATCCATAATTAGATAGTGTTGGGGATGTTTGTTGCTGACCTTCACACACAAACATTCACACACACCCACACACATCTTCCCACAGTAAACTCCAGACACATTTGATGACGCACACGTTTGCTTTGAGAAGAGAAAGGTTTTTGGTAAGTTTCAGTCTTATAGTTGCAGTTCGTGCTTGACAACGAAAGA
Organism: Nothobranchius furzeri; assembly: GCF_043380555.1. NCBI lineage: Eukaryota > Metazoa > Chordata > Actinopteri > Cyprinodontiformes > Nothobranchiidae > Nothobranchius > Nothobranchius furzeri. The sequence continues at coordinate 65,924,558 of NC_091753.1, read as the reverse complement.
GAGAGAACCTGAAAGGGGGGACAGAGCCTGTTGGCTCGTTTCTCCCCCCCCCCCCCCCCCCTTTTCTCACGCCGTTCCTGCCAAGCCAGGCAGAATAGCTGAATCGCGACTTCTAACGCAGACTCATTACCGAGTCTTTTGATTTCTGAGTGAATTAACTTAAGAAAGCGCATCGACAAAACGCTTTACCATCCACGTGTACCGAGGGCAACTCTGGACCGGTTCGCGGCGCATCTTTGTCTTCTTTGCCAGCCAAGGTGCCCTGGATGAAACATCATCCTAAGGTGACGTCCCGGGTCCAACAGAGGGTCCGATTTTCGGTGAGGCAAAACACGACAGATAGCGTTTTGATGCATCTTTTCCAACTAAACCTAAGTTTATTCAAACCATCACTTTTCACTCAGACACCTGTTTCTTCCTGAAGCAAATTCAGACTCACACACGCATCCATCTCACCTCATCTCACCAAACTTTGCACCCACACGCATCCATAATCACATCATATCACTCTCACAACTCACGACATTCTCAATCTTCATAAATTCACCGACAGAAGGTCTATTTGAGCAAGAACAGCATATCAACTGTTAAAGATTGTCCCACAAAGTTGCGAATGTTGATTGTTATTTCCTGTTTGTCAATTTCAAAATCATTAGTTTAATTTGAAGAATTAAAACTTTTAATTGTCAAACTGGTTTCCTCATTGAACTGAAACACAGACACTCAGATATTATCGGCAGTTTATCGATGAAAACAACCTTTGAGTCTTCTTAACAATAAAACTGAGTAAAGACAGTTTCTCCTTACAATATGACCAGCCAGCCAGTTTTACAATATAACTGAGCCAGTCAATATTTTCTTTACAGGATCCCAGACCTCATCCACAATCACCCAACAGTGAGGAAAATTATAATCCACGCCGGCACCAACGACACCCGCATGCAGCAGTCTGAACTCCTGAATTGGACGTTTTAGCCGAATTTTATCTTTGAACACCTGGCTTTCATCTGTCACTGTGCAGCACAACATTGCTTTTATTGAAAATTTTAACATTTTTTGGGGGCAGGAAGCATCTGTTTGGGCCTGACGGACTCCATCTAAATAGAAAGGGTACCCACACACTTAAAATGAGCCTGGCCTGCCCACGACCACCTTTACCCACCACACCACCCCCAGCTGCCCCCACGCCCCAACCTCCTCCCCCCACATCATGATGTCCCACTGGTCCAGGATCCTATGAACCCAGTTATGATTTTAACAGTAACCCACATACTGGACTTGGACCCTTGCACACCTCTCACATTCCTGTCATCAGCAGAGAGCGATCACATGAACATAAAACTAACCGGTCTAATCTTAATAATCTTAAACAGTTCTCAAGAATCTCACCCCCAGTAAATCATACAGTCACTCCATCTTTAGCTACTATCAATATGGCTCTTTTAAATGTTCGCTCTCTGCTGAACAAAACTTTTATTATAAATGACCTAATTTTAGATAATCACCTTAAATGTGTATTTTTGACAGAAACATGGCTGAGTTCGGATGTTCCTGCTGTTCTCGCAGAGGCCTCTCCACCAAACTTTAATTTTACTTATTCAATAAGAAATGGAAAAAAGGGAGGCGGAACTGCTTTTATAAGCTCTTCTACACTTTCCGCACAACCCGTTTTATTTGACAAACTTCACCACTTTCGAATATAGTGCAGCCATTTTTAGCGATCTTCAGATTTTATGTGTTACTGTTTATAGGCCTCCGAGGCACAGTGCACTTTTTATACAGGAATTTTCCGAGTTTTTATCAATTCTGCACAACTCTTTTGATAGTATTATTTTAGCTAGGGCCCGACCGATATGCTTTTTTTGGGACCAATACCGACATAAAACTTTTAACAAAGGCTGATAGCTGATATAATGGCCGATAAATCTCCCTCACAAAAAAAGAAATAAATACAAATGTTCTTAAGATTAAACCCTTCATTATCTGCCTTTTTGATGCTAACTTATTTCTATATTACACACCAAAGAACTGTCTAAACAACTCTCTAGGGTTTCCAAGTAATGCAAATAAGATTTATTTAGCAATCTCAAAAACAACAGAACACACAAACTACTACTGAAGATGAGCAGATGCTGCAGATGACATCACCGGATGGATCTTTAGTGAAGTAGGCCCACACCTTACTACGACCCTCTTTTTCCATCTGTAATCAGCATAAAAGAACAGTTATATATCTGTTGATGCCAAGACAAAGTAAAATACATTAAATGTGGCATTTTTGTTTAAAAATTATCATGTAAATAAATGATATCAGACATTGTGGCTCAAAACCAATGGCTCTGTTTTTGTTTGGTTCCCCAGATGTTAAGGTTTTCTCATTTAGTATTCATCTTTTTTTTCCCTTCCACTGAATTTTCTACTCCGTTTGTTGTCAGGTTGTTTTTCTAGTTATTCTTCTTTCCCTTTTAGAATTCTTTCTTCTTTAAAAATATTTTCATTTATAGTTCCTCCTATGTTCCCCTGCTGTCCTCTGCTCCCACTCACAGCTCCTCCTCATAACTATTCCTCTGTCATCTCTCACTCCTCAGTGCATACGGTTCAGTTTCAGTCACACTCTGCTGGTTTCAGCGTCCTAGCTACCTGTTTTTATTTCTGTCACCTGATTTTTGGCATTAAAATACTTTTGAGTTTTACACTTTTGTGTTTGATCCTTTCCAAAGCCGACAGTATTGGGAAAATAAAAATAAGATACGTTAAATGACTAGTATGTGGCAATATATAAGCCTTATGTAAAATATAAGGATGAAAAAATACAATAGATTTATTCTATTGTAGAGAGGAATGTTTATTTTCTCGTATTACCGCCCCTACTCCTCTCCCAGCAAGGGAGAGAAGGGGGGACTCCCTGCACAGCGTTTCATTGCTTTGTTGCCAACCCCCCCTCGCCCGTCCTCAGCTGCGACAACAGTCGTGTGCCGCCGAAGCTCAGCGAAACGGGGACCGCCTTCATTCGTCGCCCTTGTTATCCTATTCTATAGGCCACATGGGCCGCCGAAGCGCTACAGCCCGCGCCGTGCAGCCATCGTTTCGGCGTCTGCACTATTTTTTTCGTGAGCCGCGGGTGAACCGCGTGAGTTTGAAAAGACTGCTGAAGAGCGGAGGAAATTGTCTGAGAATATTCCAGAATGTCTACCAGAAAAAGGCCAGCAGAAAAAGGGGAAGCAGCGTGAGCTCTGCATAGAGCGTAATGCTGCGGCAGTTTTATTTTATTTTTTCAGGTTAGCTTTTTAATACGAGGCCACGAGGCACACAATAAACTTAGGAAGCCTGTTGAGGGGAAACATACTTATGTCATTGCTTATTTTACCATTCAACTTACCACTGACACAACAAATATGCTTAAAACTGAAGACTTACCTCCTACTTCCTCAACACCGTCGTCTCTGCTTGACTGAATTGATTCTGCTGCTCCGCTACATGTGTGCTGTGTGCTGTGACGGTGGCTCCACCCCCCGAGGAGTGGAGCCACACAACAAAAGTTCATAAAGCTTGTGCCATCTGCTGGATAATCACAGTGCATTTAGTGCCAACCACAGCCTTAAGACATGTGTTGAACGTGCTCAAGCCTATACTTATGAGCGCACCATGTGAGCACCTGTGTATGTACCCGCGCTTGTATATGTAAGGTTTCTCTATAGGAGCATCCAATAGAGAGTGAGGGGCCACAGATCTGCCCCCAAAGATGTGTAGGAGATGGAAGGATCTCCAAGTCTCAGAGATCCAGGAGCTGCCCCAGAGCACAGGGACCCCAGGGAGACTGCAACCAGAGAAGCCCCTGCCCCCTCTCGAGAGGTGCAGAGGATTGGGGGGCCACAACCAGCAGCTGGCAGAGTCCCGGGAGGTAACAGCAGCAAGCCCACAGGCCCGCCCACAGCCTCCCACCCCCAAGCCAGAACCCAGTGACCCGGGACCCAGGGGCGACCAGCCCTGCCGGGAACCCAACAGAGCCCAGGGGCTCAGATCCCACCAGGCAGCCACCGGGAACAATCAGACAGACGCCAAAAATCTTAAATCCCCTGACACGGGAGTCACGAACACTCAGGCAGACCAAGGCACCACACTCCACACCAAATGTGGCAGGGCCAACCCCCCCATACAGATGCGGCCCACGGAGCATTTTTATGTGGCCCGCGAGATAAATATCAAAAATATATTAAAACTGGCCCGCTGGTCGATTTTACCGCAAAGACTTCAACTCCCACGATGCTTTGCGGCGTCAGCGCGGAGCCAACGCGCCCCCTCCTTTGTGTTTTTTCCAGCGCCTGCTGCCGGTGTCTGCAGCTCCGCTGTCTCGGACAAACTACACTCCTCTCACTCAGCGCCGAGTTCACTCAGCTATTTTCTGACGTTGAAGCCCAGAAACTGAGACTCTAGCCGCTCAGTAACGTGTTCACGACTGAAAGAGAAAGTTTTCCAACTAACGTCCAGACAGAGCTGATATAACTCCAGCGACACGCTGAAACCAGCATTACTCTCTGGCTGCTGTCGTGTTTCCTCCCCGACACACAACAACGTGGTCAAGCTGCTCAGACATGTTCATCAGCACAAACCTATGTGAGCACCTGTTGTCATCTAATGTTGTCATTATCATGATGAAGATTAACAAAACAACAGGAGTCTCCTCCTCAGCTCAGATCAACCCCATGATGCAGGTATCTGGCTGGAACAGGTGAGCATCACAGTAAACCAGTGGAGCAAACTGAGCTTTAAATATGTTGGTTTTCTGCTCTTTTTCTGCTCCAAAACATGAAAGTTAACAGGTGAGATGTTGCATTTTCATTTAAGATAAAATGATATTTTTATTTTGTTGTTGGCCCGTGAGAAAAGATTTAACCTACAGTAAACAGGAAGTGGAAAGGCTGCAGATAGATGAATAGAATAGAAAATCCCTTTATTGTTCCTCAGTGGGGAAAGCTAGACGTCACAGCAGCGATGACACGTATTACAGGAGAAAAAAAGGAGAATAAAAAATAAGAAAAATGAATAAACAAGACAACATAAATCCTGAATAGATTTATAAAATGCTGATTCTACCACAAGTAATGAATACCACTGATGCCTTTTATTTAAAACTGACTTGCTCGTGTGTACTTTGGTTATTCCACATTCAGTGTTAATGCAGAAATATGTTTGTTTCCAAATTTAAAGGTTCAAAATTGCATTTATGTTGATAAAGAAAATGTGCACATTTGCCGTCACTTTTTCAAAAAATATTAAGTTTGGCCCTCGACTCCGTCCCAGAGTTTCATTTCGGCCCCGTGTGAGTTTGACTTTCACACCCCTGTGGCAGGGGGAGGGTAGGTGAAGATGTGTAGCAGAGACGTGTTCTGACTAAAGACTATTTTTGATTTGTTTGCGTGCATGTGTGTTTATGCGTGCACGTGTGGGGGGTCTTGTTCTGTGTTAAAACGAAGCAGTACAAGTGATAATGCTGCAGGATTTCATAATGTTATCCTCAGCAGCAGCACTGCAGGTGCTCTCCATGTCCAACATGTGCGTAAGACAGGTCCTTAGCCAACTTAAAGTTGTGCACATTTTTCTGCTAAGTTTTCAATCATAAATCCCAAAGTTTGCGTGGAAAGTTGCTTACGCAGTTTTCCAATCCCGTTTTGTGCGTAAGCAAGCTTGATAAATGTGGCCCCAGAACTGCAACTATGAATCTGCAAGTGGGATTACATGACCAGAGGGGGCATAGGGGCTGGGGAGCCTTTCCTTAACCCAGTAAAGTGTCATTTTAGCAAATCTGACTCAACAAAATTATTTTAAAATATGAAAAAGTTGCAAAGTATCTCTTTAATAACTGCAAATTTACCAATAACAAACCTTTTGTTATCAACTTATTCAGACTTAGTTTTTTCCAAAAGTCACATTCAGAAATAAAAAATTACCTCAACATAAAAACTAACCCTTTATTGTTTTCAAACTTTAAGAACAAAATTATAATTTAGTCTCCCTTGCTGGTTTATGTATGTAATGTTACCTCTTATTATGAAACACTTAAAATATATATAATAAAAAAGGTTTTTGGTCTTGAAAGAAAGAAAGAAAGAAAGAAAGAAAGAAAGAAAGAAAGAAAGAAAGAAAGAAAGAAAGAAAGAAGACATCTTTTATAGGCTAGCGCCTCAGAATAAAATCAGGTGGCGCTTCACTGCTTCTCTGGGTTAATACACGTAAACAGGTGAATGGTACGATCCTACCTTCTGTGGTGGAGAGCCCACGGACATCTCCACGTAGTAACCCTGGCCGGACTTCCCACGGAGGTTATCGATCATGTCCACAAAGCTTACGCCGCCCTCCGCGGCTCCTCTCCGCCGACGCGCACGGTACCTGCGTTCCTGGCTGGAGGCGGCAGCCGCAGCTGCGGCGGTGGCAGTTGGCTGTGACCGCTCGTCGCAAGCGCCTTGCCGCAGTGTCACGTGGATGGCTCGAGACAGGCCCGTGACGTTAGGTGCGGCGTGTCCACTCCCGAGCAGCCATAAGCTCGCCCATATGAAGACCCGTAACGTCGCCTTCTTCATGCTGAAACCGTGTTTTCTATGTGGAGACTTTCAGGCGCTTCTCTCGGTCCGCAGCAGCTCGGGAGGAGGAGGAGAAGCAGGTGGCGAAGACGCTAAAATCACCATAATGGACGTTGGCCCACACGTCGTCAGAAGGATGGGATCGCCGATTTCTCCTTTTTGTTGACACGGCAGGGATTAAAATAAAATGAGAAAGTCTAAAAAGCCCAGAGTAGACACCAAACCGCCTTCCTCGGTGTCAGCTGTGTCAACTCGCTGCGACGGTAAAATCTGGTCATTTCCTTCACCAGTAACCCGCAGGCCCGTCCGGTTCTCCGGACATCTTTGTTTCAAAGCACCGAAACCATCGTGGGACGGGAGAGCGGCGGAGAGCCACCGTAATCCGCATCCTTCTTATCTCCTGTCCTGACCAGTTGGTCGTGTTCTCTGCCTTCCAGTCACTCCCTCACCTCCTCCGTCTTCCTCCGCCTCCATCTGCTCCGCCGCATCCCTCAGATCTAGAGGGCGCGCGAGCATCAGTGCCGACACGTTTTTTTAGTTGAACATTTTCAACATAATACTCATTTATACATGCGAGCACAGAGCCCATTGCCCTACATTCATTATATTCGCACAGTTAGCTTAGATGTCGTCAAATATTCTCAGGTTATCAAATGAAGTAATACTTCTACATTGTTCTTCATGCATTTTAGAGCAGTTCTATCAGTTGCTTTTTAAATACCAGAACAGCTTTTCTTTCCTCCATCTTGAGCAGTGAATACAACATTTAAGGTAATACGAGTACGTTAACAACGTCTTGTAAATCCTCCAGGTGGATTCCAGATATGATGTCCTAAGTGAAAGAGCTGGATTTTAGAATAAAGCATATTTGTATAAATACTGTGGTTTCAGCATTAAAGTCACAGAAGATACAGTTGTTATGGTCATTGTTAAATTCACTGGAAGGATGTGTCCCATTCAAAACTGTAAAATGATTTTCTTTAACCTTCGGACTTACTGGGAATTTTGAATACTGGGTTCTCCATTTCGTAACCTCTGCTTCAGGGAATTTCTGAACAACAGAATGTCAGTTTAAACATTCTGGATGTATATTATTCAAACCATTATGACAAGTTTGAGTTCATATTTCTCAAAGTCATATTCCATGAGTGATGGTAGGTTGGGTGGAGATAAATATTCCTTTATAGCGTTCTGCACAAGTTGCTTTCTGGGGGATCGATTTACATATTTTTTGAGATTCAGGTTTTTTTTTGGAACAGAATTGTTGTTCATAAATCAACCAGTTACCCTGGTTATCTAAAAGGTGACCAGATTCCTGTTTGCATCCAGTGCTGTGGAAAGAGAGAGTTACACAGAACACCAGATTGGTGTTTGGTGAGGCGTAAAATTGTGGTTGTACACGAGATTCCATCACAACAGAACTTGTTTGTGGAAGGACGACAAATTCATTGGCAGTTTTTCTATTTTAAAATCACATTTAAAGTGAGGGTCAAGGCCTGGGTGGAGACATATTTCATCCACACTTCCTGTTACAAAAACACTTCTGAAAGAGGCGTCACCTGGCGGACCGAGAGAGCGGCACTGAGGCAGTGATAGACCGCCCACCCTCAACCACCCACCCCCCCCCCCACCCACCCCCACCACCCACGTGCGCTGGCGGAGTTTCTCAATCTAAAAACGAGTGCATCAGGTTTTGGTATTGTGTTATGAACGCTTGTTTCGGACTGGTGGGTAAAGTTAGATTAGCTGTCTCATTAAATACCTGAAAGAGGAGTGCCCTAAGCAGCTCCCAGAAGTGTCTGCAGAAATGAGCTTTTAACCCATCCGGACCAGGGGATTTGTGTAGTTTTAAACTCATTACTGCCTTGTCCAGTTCATCCATTTCAGTGTCTTTTTCACAGCTGTCCCTAAATTGGTTTTCAATCTCAGTTCATGCTCAGCAGCAGTTTGGGACAAACTTTGGACTCAGAGCTAAGGTCCAATGGTTTGGTAAAGGAGGCATGTGCTGGGGTGGTGTCCTTCCCAGGTTTTACTCTGAGGCATGGACGTAATTTTGGGGGGGGGGGGGGGGGGGGACAGGGGGGACATGTCCCCCCCACTTTTTCCAAAGTCAAGTTTTGACCCCTGCACCTTTTACCATCCAAAACCAACATTACGCTATATTAAATTGACACTGGTTGAGCTCTAGGACCAAGCGGAAAACAAACGTTTGTGTTGAAGCCTGTTTCCCATTAGAGCATACTGTAAAGATTACCCACCCCACCCACCCCCCCTCCCGTGTCCCCCTCACTTCTAAAGGGAAAATTACGTCCATGGCTCCCACACACGGTCCTCCAGATATTCTGGTCGTCCACGCTGATATGAACTTCTGGCTAGCTACAGAGGAACTAGCTTTGCAGAAACACAAAAACGGTGTCTGTCTGCATCAAAACCTGACAAGTTTCGTCAGATTCAGCCCTTTGAGGAACCAAGTGTCTTTTTCAAGACTGTGGACACCAGTGGAGGTTTAACATCCATCTCCAGCAAAAACTCCTCTGTTTTACGGGCTAATCGACAAGACCAAAGATATAAAACGCTGGCAAGGTACCGAGGAATTTCCTTAGTGGAGAAAAGACAGATGTCCTCTGTCCAACTCCAGGATACTCCTCGCATTCAGCTGTTGGGGAGAAGAAAGCGTTCGAGTGACGGAGGTCACCAGAACTCTGATTTCCCCAGCGCTGCTAAAAGGCCGAGGCTGTAAGAAGGCACACCTCAGCAGAAACGTCCCACTATGATCCGCCTCAAAGGTCGTAGGAAAGGGACGGATTCAGGACCCAAAAGTGTCTCCGAACCCCCCAAAACTGCATCTACCATCAAGTCTGAGCAGCCTCGAACCCCAGTAATCTGGATTATTGGATCCAGTTACATCAGACGGGGTGAAGAGGCGGCTCAGAAGCAGTTTGGGACATTTTTATTTGTATTTTTTAGTGGTCGAAGGTTACAATAATAGCTTACTGCCTATTTGTTATTATTTCTCTTCAAATTATTCTGGTGAGTGCTGGTGCTGCACTAACTAGTTAATTTCCCCACTGAGGGATCAATAAAGTCTCTTCTATTCTATTCTATTCTATATTAACAATAGCTTTCTGCTATGATTAATAATGTATCTTCCTTCAGTGCATGTAACAACTTTCAATTCAAGTTTATTTATAAAGCGCCAAATCACGACAAGAGTCGTCTCAAGGCACTTCACATAATAAACATTCCAATTCAGGTCAGTTCATTAAGCCAATCAGAAATAATGTTTCCTATATAAGGAACCCAGCAAATTGCATCAAATCACTGACTAGTGTCAGTGACTATACAGCAATCCTCATACTAAGTAAGCATAAAGCGACAGTGGAGAGGAAAACTCCCTTTTAACAGGAAGAAACCTCCAGAGAATCCTGGCTCAGTATAAGCAGCCATCCTCCACGACTCACTGGGGATCGAGAAGACAGAACAGGCACACACACACACACACACACACACACACACACACACACACACACACACACACACACGCACGCACGCACGCACGCACACACTCACAAAGACTAGTAATGTGTCTATAGTTATATTGTGATGTCTTAGTAAATATTCTATTTGGCGAGAGATAAACTTTATTGTATTTATCCTAGTGGATCTATAATTAAACAGATAAACTAGTATTAGCACATCCAACGTCAAGGAAGGCAAAAAGTTATCAGGAGCGGGATAATGTTTTAGTGGTTAGCAGCAGTGTGCTAGTCGATGGCCCCCTCCATGAGGCCACCGCAGCTCAGCAGAACATCGTTGTAGCTTCTTCTGGGGAGAAAAACACTTACAGAGAAAATAAAGTTAACAGCTGAAATTGCAGAAAATAATACTGTTAAAGAGCAGATTGTAGAAGAAAGTAGTAGAGTGTGAAAAGTGGTCAGTGTATCCTCCAGCAGTCTAAGCCTATAGCAGCATAACTACAGAGATAACTCAGGATAATCTATCCTATTTAGATGGAGGCATGTTGGAGTCAGGACAAGGGAGAGCCGTCTTTACCGACTGTACACTCCTCCTCCCTCTACTCCCCCACTTGTCCAGATTTAGGCTAACATCAGATCTTAACCACAGGCCCTATCAAATAAAAATGTTTTAAGCCTATTCTTAAAAGTAGACAAAGTGTCTGCCTCACGGACTAAGGCTGGGAGCTGGTTCCACAGGAGAGGAGCCTGATAACTAAAAGATCTGCCTCCCATCCTATTTTTAGATATTCTGGGAACCACCAGTAGACCTGCAGTCTGAGAGTGAAGTGCTCGGTTAGGAACATATGGAACAATCAGATCATTGATGTATGATGGAGCTTGATTATTAAGAGCTTTATATGTGAGAAGAAGGATCTTAAAATCTATTCTGAATTTAACAGGTAACCAATGTTGGGAAGATAAGACAGGAGAGATATGATCTCTCTTTTTAATTCTCATCAGAACTCTAGCTGCAGTATTTTGGACAAGCTGAAGACTTTTAACTACATTCTGTGGACTTCCTGAGAGTAATGAATTACAGTAATCCAGTCTTGATGTAATAAATGCATGAACGAGTTTTTCAGCATCACTCCTGGAAAGGATGCTTCTAATCTTAGCAATATTCCGAAGGTGGAAAAAGGAAATCCTACAAACCTGTTTAACCTGGGATTTGAATGACATGTCCTGGTCAAAGATAACACCAAGGTTCCTTACTTTGTTCTCGGAGATTAATGTAATGCCATTCAGGTCAGGTGATTGGCTAAGCAATTTCCTTTTCTGGATTTCTGGTCCAAAGATGAGAACTTCTGTCTTGTCTTGATTTAAAAGCAAAAAGTTTAGAGTCATCCAATTTTTTATGTCCTCAAGACAAGCCTGCAATCTACCCAACCGATTAGGTTCATCAGGGTTAATGGATAAATATAACAGTATCGTCAGCATAACGGACGTTTATCCCATGCTGTCTAATGATTTTACCAATTGGGAGCATATATATAGTAAAAAGAATTGGTCCAAGCACTGAGCCCTGTGGTACTCCGCAAGTAACCCTGGAGTATGAAGACGATTTGTCATGTACATTTACAAAATGAAATCTGTCAGACAGGTAGGATTTAAACCAGCCTAACGCTGTTCCTTTGATCCCTACAACATGTTCAAGTCTTTCTAAAAGAACATTGTGATCAACTGTGTCAAAGGCAGCACTGAGATCTAACAAGACTAGAACAGACACAAGATTCTTATCTGAGGCCATGAGAATATCATTTGTAACTCTCACTAACGCAGTTTCAGTGCTGTGATACTCTCTAAAACCAGACTGAAATTCCTCAAACAGAGCATTAGTGTTTAAATGCTCACATACTTGGATGGCCACTATTTTCTCCAGGACTTTGGATAAAAATGGAAGGTTAGATATTGGTCTATAATTCATTGGGCCATCTGGATCCAGAGAAGGCTTCTTACGTGAAGGTTTGATTACGTCGTCGTCGTCGTCTTCCTCCGCTTATCCGGGTCCGGGTCGCGGGGGTAGCATCCCAACTAGGGAGCTCCAGGCCGTCCTCTCCCCGGCCTTGTCCACCAGCTCCTCCGGCAGGACCCCAAGGCGTTCCCGGACCAGAATGGAGATGTAACCTCTCCAACGTGTCCTGGGTCGACCCGGGGGCCTTCTGCCAGCAGGACATGCCCGAAACACCTCCCCGGAGAGGCGTCCAGGAGGCATCCTGACCAGATGCCCAAACCACCTCAACTGGCTCCTTTCGATCCGGAGGAGCAGCGGTTCTACTCCGAGTCCCTCCCGAATGTCCGCGCTCCTCACCCTATCTCTAAGGCTGAGCCCGGCCACCCTACGGAGGAAACTCATTTCGGCCGCTTGTATCCGCGATCTCGTTCTTTCGGTCATTACCCAAAGCTCATGACCATAGGTGAGGATTGGGACGTAGATCGACCGGTAAATCGAGAGCCTGGCTTTCTGGCTCAGCTCCCTCTTCCCCACGACAGATCGGCTCAGCGTCCGCATCACTGCAGACGCCGAACCAATTCGCCTGTCGATCTTCCGATCCCTCCTACCCTCACTCGTGAACAAGACCCCGAGATACTTAAACTCCTCCACTTGAGGTAGGACCTCTCCCCCGACCCGGAGGTGGCAAGCCACCCTTTTCCGGTCGAGAACCATGGTCTGGTAAGGTTTGATTACAGCAACCTTAAAATCTTGTGGTACATACCCATTTACTAAGGATAGATTGATTATATTTAGAATGGGGGCAGTAACCAAAGGAAATGCTTCTTTAAATAATTTGGTTGGGATTGGATCCAAAATGCAAGTTGAAGGTTTAGATGTGATAGTGTAAAGATGGTGCCGGTGTGCGTGGCTTGCCGTCTGTCACTACCAGTGTTATGTTTGTTTGTTTTGATTTTATTGACTATTGTAGGAAATGCCAACTCTCTCTTGGTATATGATCGCCTAACCCTACTGGATCTCCGACCTTCTGCCAAAGGCTGGTTAAAATGGAACCAAACTGGACATAAAACTCTGCCCCCGCTAATATCGGAGATCTCGGCTCACCTGTGCCGTGTTCCAGATCCACCACTCCGGCATAAGTGCCATCGCCGGGGTCGCCGGGCCGGCTTCCTGGTGAAGCTGAAAGCTTCTTTAGGGTATTCTCACAAGCCCTTGTTTAGAAAACAAGGAGCGGTGCCAAACCTCCGCTTCTCTCGGCGATCGTTGGATCCTGTCTGTGCCTGGCTAGTACCTGTCTTCAGCCTGGATGGGACGTCCCAGTCCCGAAAACCCTGCTCTCCTCGTCCCCGCTGGCGTGGTGTGAATCCGCGAAACCTGCGGCCTCTGTGTCGGGCTTCTAGCGACAGGGACCCGCCGCTTACCGCCAGGTTTGGCCTGGTAAATGCTAGGTCTCTAACGAATAAAACATTTATTTTGAAGGATTTTTTTACTTCCCGAGGACTGGATTTTCTCTGTGTCTGCAAGACGTGGCTGAGCGCCGGTGAGTGCGGCATCTTCTCAGATCTTCTACCTGGCGATTGCTGCTATTTTAATTCCCCGCGTATGTTGGGCCGAGGAGGAGGAATAGCCACTATCTTTAAAAGTCATTTTAGATGTAAACAGCTACCAGCCCCGTCGCTTACCAGCTTTGAACTGTCTGTGTTTGAGCTGGGCTGCTTTCACACAGTGTTGTGTGCGGTGGTTTATCGGCCTCCTAAATACAATAAGGACTTTGTGGATGATTTTGCTGACTTTTTGGCTGAATTCATGCCAAAATATGATCGTATTCTTATTGTTGGGGATTTTAATATTCACGTGTGTTGTCCTGATATGCCTATGGCGAAGGGCTTTTTAAACCTCATTGATTTGTTTAATCTGGTGCAATGTGTGGCAGGTCCCACACATGAACATGGACACACACTTGATCTTGTTTTATCTCATGGCTTCCCTAGTTTTAACATAGAGATTTGTGATGCTGTGTTTTCTGACCACAGTCCTGTGATGTTTGAAGTTCCTCTTGTATGTGCCTCAGTTAAACCTCGCGCTGTTGCTCTGCGCAGACGTGTTTTTAACTCCTCCACTGCTGAACACTTTTTAACAGTCTTTGACCAGATTTGTTGGATCCCTGATTTTTTATGCAGCCAGACTGAGGAACTGAGCTCTTGGTTTGATTCCACCTGTCGGACTGCTTTGGACACTGTGGCTCCTTTAAAAACCAGGCGGCCTAAAACTAAATCTGAGCCTTGGCTGAACGAAATGACCCGAGCTGTCAGACGCGACTGCCGTCGAGCTGAGCGCAAATGGAAAAAGGACAAACTACAGGTGTCATTTCAGATGCTGAAGGACTGTTGGCGTCAATATCAAAGAACTGTGAAAGAGGCCAAAAGAAAACACTTATCGGACATTATTTTGTCTAACTGCCACAACCCGTGTGTTTTATTTAAAACTATTAACTCTGTTCTTAGTGCACCATATGCTGACTGTATCGAGCCCTCATTAGAAGCCTGTGAAAATTTGTTACTCTTCTTTATTGAGAAGGTCTCCTCCACAAGGGCTCAAATCTGTCCTTGTGCTCATGACCCCTCAGTCGTTGTTTCCTCCTCTACTGTCTTTGACAGGTTTGAACCTGTGACTCTGTCATGTCTACAGGAGACTGTTGGTCATCTTAAGCCTGCAGGGTCTCCAAATGATGCTGTTCCTCCTCGACTTTTAAAAGAGGTGTTACCTACAGTTGATCCTTTGGTTCTTGAGCTGGTAAACCATAGTCTGATGTCAGGCGTTGTCCATAAAGATTTTAAGCATGCAGTAGTCAAACCTCTGATTAAAAAACCTGCTCTTGATCTGCAGGATCTTGCGAATTACAGGCTTATCTCAAACTACCTTTTCTCTCTAAAATTCTTGAAAAGGTAGTTTATAGCCAAATATTGGCCTTCCTGGAAAAGCAAAATGTATTAGAGGTTTTCCAATCTGGTTTTAAACCCTTTCACAGCGCTAAATCAGCCCTTTTAAAAGTTTTTAATGACATATTTTTAGCAATGGATGCTGGGGACTGTGTTGTTCTTGTGCTTTTAGATTTGACAGCTGCTTTTGATACTGTGGATCATGCCGTTTTATTATCTCGTTTAGAGCACTGGGTGGGCATTAGCGGCACAGCTCTGGAGTGGTTCAGGTCCTATTTGGAGGGGCGAACATTTTGTGTCAGTCTCGGTGACTATGTGTCGTCCTCCGCTCCTCTCTTGTGTGGTATCCCGCAGGGCTCAGTTCTAGGCCCCCTCCTCTTCTCTTTGTATCTTCTTCCTCTCGGTTCTATATTGAGAAAGCATGGCATTGCCTTCCACTTGTATGCTGACGACTGTCAGATCTATGTCCCTCTAAAGAAAAAAGGTAGAAACCTCATACAGCCTTTACTTCAGTGTCTTGACGACATAAAGGCTTGGATGTCTGTGAACTTTTTTAAATTCAATGATAAAAAGACTGAGGTGATGATTTTTGGTAGTCCTACTGAGACCCCCAATGTGTTTGTAGATTCCTTGAGACAGTGATCCACGCTTTTGTAACCACTCGGCTGGATTACTGTAACGCACTCTACATTGGGGTCAGTGCATCATGTATTAGTCACCTACAGAGGGTGCAAAATGCTCGTCTTTTAACTGGCACTCGAAAGTTTGAGCACATTTCCCCTGTTTTAGCTTCACTTCACTGGCTGCCCATTTCTTTTAGGATTCATTTTAAAATCCTTTTGTTTGCTTTTAAAGGTCTTCATGGCCTCGCCCCCTCTTATCTCTCTGACCTGATACAGCCTTACACTCCCTCCCGCTCTCTCAGGTCTGCTGATCAGCTGCTCTTGATTGTACCCAGGACTGAGCGTAAACTTAGAGGAGATTGCGCTTTTGCTGTTGCAGCTCCAAAACTGTGGAACAAACTTCCATTAGAGATAAGACAGGCCAGTATCTTATCTGTTTTTAAGGCACTCCTGAAAACCCACCTCTTTACCCTGGCTTTTGATACCTTGGGAGATGTTGGTTTCTATTTTTTAATTTATTTTAGCTGTTTTAGGTGATTCAATGCGGTTTTATCAAGTTTTTATTTTTTAATATAGGGCTATTTTAATTTTATGTATCATGTGTTTTATTTATTTATTTATCTTTGCTGTTTTCTGTTTAGTCAATTGTTTTAATGTATTTTCTGTACAGCACTTTGTTCCTGTGCTGGGTCTTTTAAAGTGCTTTATAAATAAAACTGGATTGGATTGGATTGGAGATGAAACTATTATTTTTGATAACTCTGAAAGCTCAACTGGATCAAAACAGTTCAAGCACAGATGAGGTTCTACAGTCACCTCTGATGCTGCCTCACTTACTGAGGAAGAAGAGATCGCATTAGGGAGGATGCTAAAGATTTTGTTTCTAATAGAATTAATTTTACTTGTAAAAAATCCCATGAAGTCATTGCTGCTGAGGGCTAAGGGAATAGATGGCTCAGAGCTATGATTCTGTGTAAGTTTAGCAACTGTACTGAAAAGAAATGTAGGATTATACTTATTCTCCTCAATTAGTGCTGAGAAATAAGCAGTTCTAGTTTGTTGAAGCTTATTTTTATAAAGCACAAGACTATTTTTCCAGGATAGGTAGGCCTCCTCATGGTACGTAGAGTGCCATGTTCTCTCCAATTTCCTAGAATTTTGGGGTGGTTTTTGATTTTTTAAAAATTCATAAACAAGTTGACTCATGAGTCAAGTAGTTTTCATACCTCCAGATTTTAACTCAAGTTAAGCTCAGCTTTCAGCAGATGAGTCCAACAGGTTCCAGCTGAGAGCTGTTTTTATGTTTTGGTAACAATGACCAGCACAAATCATCACTTTGGAAAAGTCACACCGGGTAATCTAGAAATCTGATGGAGGACATGCAAGTGAAACTGGAAAAATGTAAATATTGTGTAAAAGTCCATCTATTTCAGTAATTCAACTCAGACTGAGAGACCAGGAGCGAGCCACCCCGATTATGTTGCCATGACATGTCGAGATGTGCAGCAAAACATGAAGTTAGGGGTCACGCTGACGTCACTCAGAAGACTCAGATGATTCAAAAGTAAGTAAGTAAATAAAAACATAAAATGAATAAATAATAAATTCAATCAAAATAACCCCTACCCACCCACTATCTCTCTCCCATGCTTATTTCTCAGTGTGGTCTCAGGGAGCTGCTACAGAACTCCATCAGTCAGTCCATCACGGGGACACGGGGACAGTCTAAGATCTTCTAGTCGTGGGCTGGTGTAGAAACTCCCACACCCGTTTTTCACACAACAGGAGATGTTTTAGAGCACTGGTCCCAGGTGGATGAATAGAATAAAACATTAATGTCAGAGTCAAGGCCCGCGGGCCAGATGCGGCCCGCGGAGCATTTTCATGTGGCCCGCGAGATAAATATCAAAAATATATTAAAACTGGCCCGCTGGCCGATTTTACCGCAAATACTACAACTCCCATGATGCTTTGCGGCGTCAGTGCGGAGCCGACGAAGCCCCCTCCTTTGTATTTTTTCAGCGCCTGCTGCCGGTGTCTGCAGCTCCGCTGTCTCGGACAAACTACACTCCTCTCACTCAGCGCCGAGTTCACTCAGCTATTTTCTGACATTGAAGCCCAGAAATGGAGATTCTAGCCGCTCAGTAACGTGTTCACGACTGACAGAGAAAGTTTTCCAACTAACGTCCAGACAGAGCTGATTTAACTCCAGTGACACGCTCAAACCAGCACGGCTCTGTGGCTGCTGTCGTGTTTCCTCCCCGACACACAACAACGTGGTCAAGCTGCTCAGACATGTTCATCAGCACAAACCTATGTGAGCACCTGTTGTCATCTAATGTTGTCATTATTATGATGAAGATGAACAAAACAACAGGAGTCTCCTCCTCAGCTCAGATCATCCCCATGATGCAGGTATCTGGCTGGAACAGGTGAGCATCACAGTAAACCAGTGGAGCAAACTGAGCTTTAAATATGTTGGTTTTATGCTCTTTTTCTGCTCCAAAACATGAAAGTTAACAGGTGAGATGTTGCATTTTCATTTAAGATGAAATGATATTTTTATTTTGTTGATGGCCCGTGAGAAAAGATTTAACCTACAGTAAACAGGAAGTGAGCCAATATTCTCCAAAACTGAACGGGGCAGCATGGAGCTCTACGGCATGCACCCAACACTACACCATAGTAGAAGTAGAAATGACTGTTTACAACATGGCATTCCAGCATTTTTAACAGCGTTCTCGTCTTTTCCGACAGTGCGAGCTATTTTTCTCCAAGAATTATTTACAACAACATGTTGATCACGGTGATCTCTGAGAGCTGAATCATACAAATGTCTGTATTTATGAAACTCTGCCATACTAGTTCTTGCCGGTCCGCCATGTTTTTCCGCGTCCGTCCGCGTGGTTAGAAATTTTCCGAGGTGTGCATTGCGGAAATCTTGGGCCGTGCGGAGACGCGGTGGAGGGGCGTGGTTGTTAAAATGACGCAAAATGACGCAACTTTTCCGCGCGGAGCCGTGCGGACCTCGCGGACGCGTCAAGCATAAACCAACCTTTATAGGGCAGGAGACAGGCCTCTGTACAAATCACTCAGGAACACGTTGAACAAGGAGATCAGAGCTGCTAAAATTAAGTATGCAGCAAAGCTGAAAAACCAGTTTACAGCCAACAACTCCACATCACTGTGGAGAAACATTCAGCACATTACCAACTACAGGAGACCATCCTTCATTTCTGATGCTAACATGGTTTGGTGTTTTTTTTGTTTTTTTTTTTTTTTTGGTGACTTGTACCATTTTGTTTGTTTTAATGTAGGTTTTGTGTTAGATTTAGTAAACAAGTAAAACTTACTTGTATAAAGGGGTAGGGACATATAAGTTCCCACTTCAGCCTACTCCTTTTCAAACAGAGAAGAAAGCCCTTTTCAGACAGACATTCTGGAACATTTGCGGACAATTCAATCCGGTTTTTAACCGGAACTGTGTTTTCAGACACACCACTTTTGTACCGCAACTTGTCCTTTCGGCTGCGTTCACACAGCAGGGAAAAGTTCCAGATGTCTGACGGCGGCGGGGGGAGAATCGGACTTATGTTAAGAAGAAGAAGAAGAAAATATCATTTCTATAGCGCCTCTCAAGATAAAAATCACGAGGCGCTTAAGCATAATTCTGCGCACACGAAGACGCATAAGAGTCCTGGATGATGAAGCTCATTGGTTAAAGGAATCACTGAAGCGGTGTGAAGCGCTCCGTCGCGCGTCTAGACGGTACCGTAGGAGGCGAGCTGCCGTGGTTCGCCGCATGCTACAGCAGCGGGCTATATAGGTGCGCACAGCGTCCCCCGGTCCCCTCCTCCTCCCCCTCCCTCTTGTCCGGAACTTTACCTCACCAGTCTGAAGCAGCCATCCTGTCCGTAACAAGTCCGGACTTGTTACTAGGGGCTTCGTCCGGATAAATTCCGGAACACGTTATCCGGATGTTTGTATTCAGACAGAAAGGTCTTACGGACAGATTCCGGAACATTTCCGTTTTTCATGGCCTGTCTGAAGGGGGCCGAAGGGATGATGATATGTATTTTTTCTGTTTGTGGTATTTAAAAAAAAATATGTATGTTTTCTTTGTTTGAAATAAACTAAACTAAACTAATCATGGCCTTGCTGAGGAGCTAAATGGCTTTTACTGTCGCTTTGAGGAAAGGAATGTCACACCCCTCCTCCACTCCAGCATAGCGGCAGCCGCCACCCCTCACCTGGACACTCTTACTCCTCTTTCCTCTAAATCACAAGCTGCGTTCCTTGTGAAGGAAGAGGATGTCTGCAACATCTTTAGGAGACAGATCGTACGGAAGGCACCAGGCCCAGATGGAGTAACTCCTTCCTGCCTCAGGACCTGTGCTGTCCAACTAGCACCTGTCTTCACAACGATATTCAACAGATCGCTGGAGCTGTGTGAGGTTCCACCATGCTTCAAAAGCTCCACTATCATCCCAGTACCGAAGAAATCCTCCCCTACCGAATTGAATGACTACAGACCCGTGGCTTTGACATCAGTAGTCATGAAGTCCTTTGAGCGCTTGGTGCTGTCCCATCTTAAAAGCACCACAGGCCACCAGCTGGATCCCCTGCAGTTTGCCTATAGGGCAAACAGGTCAGTGGATGATGCAATTAACATGGGGCTGCACTTCATCCTGGAACATCTTGATCAACCAAGGACCTACGCAAGGATATTGTTTGTGGATTTTAGCTCTGCTTTTAACTCTGTTATACCAGAAATCCTCACCTCAAAGCTTTCTCAGCTCACTGTTTACCCTGCCATGTGTCAGTGGATTTCCAGCTTCCTGACAAATAGGAGCCAGCATGTGCGGTTGAACAACGTTACGTCTGGCACAAGGTTGATCAGCACCGGTACACCACAGGGGTGTGTCCTTTCTCCACTGCTCTTTTCATTGTACACCAATGACTGCACCTCTAATGACTCAGCTGTAAAAATCCTGAAATTTGCAGATGACACCACTGTCATTGGGCTCGTCCAGGATGGTGATGAGTCTGCTTATCAGCGAGAAGTTGAGAGGCTGGTGGTCTGGTGTAGTCAGCACAATCTTGAGCTTAACACCCTTAAGACTGTGGAGATGGTCGTGGATTTTAGGAAGCTTCCCACAGTGCTGCCCCCCCTCACAATATCCAACAGCCCAGTGTCAATGGTGGACTCATTCAAGTTCTTGGGAACTATCATTTCCAGGGATCTGAAGTGGGAAACAAACATCAACTCCATCCTCAAAAAGGCTCAGCAGAGGATGTATTTCTTATGGCAACTAAGGAAGTACGGCCTACCACAAGAGCTGCTGATCATCTTCCACACTGCTGCAGTCGAATCCATACTTTGCTCATCCATCACTGTCTGGTTTGGGTCAGCCACAAAAATGGACAAATGCAGACTACAGCGTATTATTAAAACAGCAGGAAAAATCATTGGTGCCCAACTGCCCTCTGTCCAGGAACTGTACATCAGCAGGACCAGGAAAAAGGCAGTGAATATTGTCCAAGATGCCACACATCCTGCATCTACTCTCTTCCATCTCCTCCCATCTGGCAGACGCGATAGATCGCTGTACAAAAAAACTACCAGACACAAGAACAGTTTCTTTCCTTCAGCCATTTCTCTCCTGAATCTGTAGATTCTTTTACCGTCCTTTTACTATAGTTTTTAATACTTATTCAGTATGCTTATGGATATGTGTGTGTGTGTGTGTGTGTGTGTGTGTGTGTGTGTGTGTGTGTGTGTGTGTGTGTGTGTGTGTGTGTGTGTGTGTGTGTGTGTGTGTGTGCGTGCGTGTGTGGGTATGTATATATGTGTGTGTGTAAGTGAACATGTGTGTAGGTATACATTTTCTTATGTGTTTTAGGTATTTTTATTCTCATTTATTGTGGTTGTTGTATGTTTTAGAGAGCGAACATCTATCGAAGACAAATTCCTTGTAAATGTAATTTTACTTGGCCAATAAATCTGAAATCTTAATTTCATCTATGGTGCCTTAAGATTTATTGTGAAGCACTGTCAGTTTTTTAAATCCTGTACAAATAAATTTTAACACACGTGTCTCACTCCATGCTGCACGTGCTTGCGTCTGACTGGGCGCCATTAATGAGCAGTGAAAATGCAGACAGCGCCTCGCTGACCAGTGCGAGCCAGGGAGAGGAGATGTCAGAGATGGTTTTTACAACAGCGTGATGAAGATGTTAGGTTCATGGGTGTAATTTTAATTAGATCAAAACTGGTTTTCCAATCCAATTTTATTTATAAAGCGCATTCACAAGGCATTACAACCAAACAAGGCGCTGTACACTAAAAATGTTGGTTAATTAAACAGGCG
Source organism: Nothobranchius furzeri (assembly GCF_043380555.1). Classification (NCBI taxonomy): domain Eukaryota; kingdom Metazoa; phylum Chordata; class Actinopteri; order Cyprinodontiformes; family Nothobranchiidae; genus Nothobranchius; species Nothobranchius furzeri. The sequence goes on along the minus strand of NC_091753.1, from coordinate 65,902,578 downwards.
TTATATAAACATGTCGAACACAGATAAAAGATAAAGAGGAAATACAACAAAATTCCCAAAAATAACAGCTAAAAATCATTAAGACACAGGGTGAAGTAAAAATAGGAAAAAATCTGTTTTATTACAGATGTTTCGTTTTCTTTCAGAACCATTAGAATAATGTCAACATTTTAGGTGCAGTACCAGCAAACAGCCACAAGAGGGGGCGACATTGGTCCAACAGACGGTTTACATTTACCTGTATGTAACTCTCCAAGCAGGGAGAGGAAGAGTGGGTTGATGATGAAGAGCATCTCCACAAGGGGGCGCCAAAATGTAGTAACCCAGAAAAGATCTAAACGTTCTGACCAAACCACATCTTCCTAATTTAGAAGGAAATCAAGCAAATAAATAAGAAATGTTAAAACACACAACAGTGATCAGAGTGAAAATAACTCTCCTGCTGGTGTTTTTCTGAAACTTGAAGCGATTTACTCTGACTGGCTGATTTGAGGATATCTGATGAAACATTTCATCAGCTCCATCAGGGTTTCGACTCGTTTCAGGAGCAGCTGAATACATCCTGGTGTTTGTATCTCTGGACTTTCTCAGCTCCCCGGGTTCCGTTCCCAGTCCTCCCAGTGCCTTAACTCACTGGTCCAGTTGACTGCATCATGGTTTATACCCGCCTGCTGCTGCGTTCCCCTGAAAGTTTTTTTTAATCATTAAACACAAAATCAGTTTTAACAGAATCACAGCAAAATGACCCAAAAGTCTCCTAAAGGGGGTCTGAGCCGAGCTTTTCAAAGCCGTGAAACTCTAAACTCAGCTTCCACAAAAGATGCTTTTATTGTTCATCATGATGAAAAGACTTTCAGAGCTTGGAAGAGGATCCAGCTCAGCCCGCTGTTCAGCTGGGGAAGAGAGGACGACTGGATCCCCCAGGGATCTGGTCCAGCACCACATGGTGTCCTCTGCCATTGAGTCTGTCACACCATCTGTTGACCTTCAGCCTCACAGCTGATGGTTTTGGATCCAGACGTCCTCCCTCCTGTTGGAGCGTCTGAAGCTGATCTGGAGTCAGCAGACTGAGGTGTGATGAAGAGGATGATGGATCCGCTCTTTTCTTTTCAAAAAGGGTTTTTCTGATTTAAATTGTTTATTTCTAAAGCCCCTCACCACCCCCAGTCAAGAAGGCACAAGGTGTGCAAGAGAAGAAAGACCAATAAGAAGAAACACTAAAACATGAAAGTGATCTAAAGCTTTGATCTTAGGGAGGGATGTGGCCTGCCTGGTCTCTGATGGGAGTCAGGTCCACAGCCAAGGACCAGAAAAAGCACCATCAGCCCTGGTCTTGCGTCTGGACACAGGCGCCACTAACAGGTCCATCAGAACTGAGCGTAGAGGTCTAGGAGGGACGTGATGGGTCACAAGTAAAGCTGAATATGGTGGCGCTGATCCAGATAAGAACCAGCATCTCACTGGTAACCAGTCCAGGGCAGCCAGGAGTGGGGGAACTGTGAAAACTAACCAAATAAGTAAGAAAAGTTCTCTTCTGATTCCGGATGAACCTAGTTGTACTTTCTATCATCCCTGATGTGAGAGCAGGGACGGATCGTGTCCCTGAACAGCCTCTGGAGCTAACGGCTAGTTTAAATCCAGCCCAGACCACGGAGCTGCTGCCAGCAGCAACAACAGCTGTCAGCTTTTACTGTCAGTCTCAGACTTTGAAGTTCGCAGTCAGGATCTGTCCAGCAGCTTTGATCCCGCTCCTGTTTCCTTCCACTTTCACACCCAGGTCCTCCTCTCCGCTGCCTCCTGAGCTCAGTAATCTAATTACTTTTACTCTTTTAATAACATAAAATGACCGAAATCCCGAACATGTGCTGCTCATGAGACGTAAAGGATTAGATTTTAGTAGAGTGCTTGTTTTTATTTCAGCAGCCTGCATTTGAGTTGACCCCCGTGTGAGGGGGGCCACTGAGCAGCCAGAGCCCCCCCGCAAAAAAGGATCTCACAGGAACCCGCTAACAGTATGAGACCGAGGTGAGACTGACGGAGAGCACACGGTTCAGCAGAGCAGAAAAAGGTCATTTTAATCTTCGATGATTCTAAATCAGCACAAAAATCTAGGAAACTAAGTCTTACCAGCCCAGAGCGCTTTAGTTTTCATTTATCCAACAAAGACATTTCTAAACACATCAGGAGCCTAAAGCTTTAACCAACTACAAGAACATGTTTATATTAATCAGAGGTGAGCCTCTCGTGTGCTAAAAAAGAGCTTTTCCAGATTCAGTCACACACAAAACAAGTGTTAAACCAATTCTCTGTGTCCATCGTTGGGTTGGAAGTGTTGGGTGGGGGGAGGCTTTCATCCTCCAGGTGTGAAAGAAGTCTGAGGAGAGGACTCAACGGTGGGAGGTGGGGGGGTGGGTCCGGGCTGGAGCGGACCACAGCCAGGGCCCGGGAAGCTCAGCCAAACAGTTTCATGATGTCCAGAGGAACCCAGGCTGTGTTTGGGTCACATGGTCGTGGACTCTGATGTCCCTCAGACTGGATTTGGTCCCTTCATGTTTCAGTTGGAGTCTGTGTGGAGTCCAGAGGTTCTGAGTCAGTGCAAGTCATCAGCTTTCCAAACTGGATCAAGTCCAGGAAGACTGGAGAAGTAGGAGTGTCTCTTTCTGAAAGAAGTCCTTGGATCTATCCACTAAAAGTCCACAGGTCCACCCGGCTGTGTGGAGACCTCAGTCCTACCACGGCCTCCACATGAACTGAGGGTAGGTGATGGTGGGAACCCCCACCACTGCCCTGCTCTCAGCTCCCTCCACAGAGCTCTGGTTGTGCTCTCCGTCCGTCTCGTCTAAGTCGGAGCACAAGTCCTCACTGAAGGAGGTGGACAGGGCCGGAGACAGTGCCGAGGCCTCGCCACTGGACGAGCGCCTCTCATCCGGAGAGGCTGAGCAGCTGCCAGAAGAGTCCGTGATCAGGTCCATCAGCATGTCCTGCAGGTGGTCCTCGTTGAGGGGCATGCTCTCAAGCAGGTGGTTGAGGAGCTCGGCGGCCACGGCTGCATCGATGCCCGGGCAGCTGGACACGAACATGTGGACCTCGTGCATGCACTGGATGTAGCCGGCTGCAAACCGCTCGCTGGCTTCCCGGTTCTGGATCTCAGTCTCTGTGGGAGGACAGACGCAGTCAGCCATGTCCACCTGAGACAGCAGATGTGCTCCTTTAACCCTGACAGGCCGACCTTAGCCTCCTTACCTGACTAAAGCGTCGACATGTTCAAAAAAGGAGATTTATGAGTAAAAATGAAACATTATTACCTCCATCTTAAACTTCATAATAATAATAATAATGACTTTTTCTTGATGTGAACTCGTGAAAACGAGTTTTTACAAATGTGAGTGAAACATCACAGATCAAGAGGTCGTGACCCTCTGAGTTAAGACCCCTTTAACCTTTCTGCTGAAAACACAGATTTTTGCACTAAATGCAGAACCTGAAATGTCTAAAACAGAAAACGGGTTTATGGAAATAATCCAAGGCTGGTTCGACATCAGTGTGATGTCACGTTTGAAATCTGTTTAAACTTTAAAGGAGCAAGTAACATGTTTGATGATGCTCCATGTCTCCTGGACTGAGGTGACCTCCTGTCCAGCTGTCCCGGTCCCAGGAGCCACTCAGAGTAAATCTGACCTTGGGTTCGGTTCTTCAGGATGTCCTCCACTCTTTTCACTGTCATCTCCAGAACTTCAGCGTTCTCAACCTTTGAATGAAGCTGTGGAAAAGATCAGGTGCGGCATTAGCAGATCCGTGGAGGATCCAGGGTCAGAACCAGGATCTGGGGGTATACTCACGTGTGTGTCTGCCAATAAGCTGCGCAGCTCCAGCAAACTCTCATTGATGCGAGCCCGTCTCTTCTTCTCCACCAGAGGCTTCCTGGTCTGCGGGGACAGAAACAGCTGGTGAGAGGCAGCACTGACACTTCCTCCATCCTGTTCTTTAAAGGATCGTTTCATCCGGACCAAAAACGTCCCAGACTTGCATCCATAGAGACGCAGCGGGACGCGCGTCTCCATCCGTCCATCTGTACCTTCCTGTCTGCTTTCTGGATCCCGTAATGGGACTCGTCCTCCTCCAGGCAAAGTCCGCCGTTGCTGGGCCGAGCAGAGGGGGCCATGACGGTCGGACCTCGGGATTCTCCGGGAGCTCAGCTGGCAAACGGAACCGGTTCCGTTTTGTTCCCAAATAAAGATGAGAATGGATGAAGCGGCAGGCGAGGCGCTGTGCGGTTATTGTAAGATCCAAGGGGGTGTGGGTGCAGCGCTGGGGGGGCTGCTGGGAGCTTTTATAGCGGCTCATTAACATGTGAAAGCAGGCCGAGGCGCTGGCGCGGGGCGCCACCGGAGCGCACACGGCCGGAGCCAATCAGCGCTCGGTTCCTTTGTCCCCGGGTCTGACCCGGTCTGAGCCCAGAGCAACTGGACCGGCTTTAATCACACAAAAGTGTTTTAGAGGCTTTTCTCTGCGATCAGCTGCTGGAGGAAGAACGCGAACCAATGTCCCCGAGTCAGAACTCGTCTGACCTCCGGCATCGTTTAACCAGGTAACACGCGGACGAACTTCTGGTTAAGCCTTTGTTCCAATAATAATAAATCAGATGTGCTGGGACCCACCCCCTCCCCCAGCCTCAGCAGCTTTTTTCCGGCTGCAGGCGGATGTAACGCGATGCCTTCAGCCGGCAGCTGCTCCCGGCGGCCCCTCCGCTCAGCCCAGCCAGCCGGGGGCGTTAAGGGCCCTTCTCCAAAGAAAGCGACAGGTGTTTGCCCCCCCCCCCCCCCCCCCCCCGCGTGGGGAACGGGGTCGATGATCACCAACAGAATTCCTCTCAACTGTTTAGGAAAAATACGTGTGTGTGTGCGCGCGCGTGCGTGCACCGCTGCAGAGCTCCAGGTAGGGACGCGATGCGTTTTTACTCGCGCGTACTTCCAAGAACCAAAGGCTTCCCAAAAGAAGGAAAAGCTGCAGATCTTTGAAGTGCAGTTCTTTGTTTTTGGCACCTCGTGACTGGTTTATAGTGGGTGGAGTGGGGAGAGAGAGCAGCTGTCTCGCTTTTGTTGGAGCTCCTCTGAGGGACCAGGCGTCCCCTCACGTCTCTCCCTCCTCCGTCTGGGACTGAAAACAACGTTAAACCAGAGATGAATGAGTCTTAACAACTCGCAGCCAGCCTGGAGACTCTTTCTTCATTTCTTTGGACAATCGAATTAATTCCAAATGTTGCAACAGAAAAGCGAACGAGACCCGTTCTTGTCACACATAATTATTCCAACATCTTTAATTCATGCAGCCTTTTGATCAAGTTCTCCCAGGTTTTTACACCAAAGGTCACTGAGGTCGGGTGCAGATAACCACTCAGAGACCTGTTGTTCCATTTAACTCTAAACAGGAAGGACTCTTGGGACTAAACATCTCATTTACAGGGGACTCATCATCTGATGGTCACACTTCAGTAAAAATAAAGAACTAAATGTAGAGGCGATTAAAGCTCTTCAGACTCATCTTCTTGATTGTGTCATATTTCCTCTGAAACCCTCTCCTGCCTGCTTTCTGCTGACATCATTATTTTCTTTGACTGTTTTGCTTCTGCTCTGTATTTTTGGCCTCTGTCATTCAAAGCTGGAGGGGGTCATCTTGCTTCATTTGATCTGATTATGTGGAGAACATTTAATTCAACATCCACAGGTGATGCACACACCGTCATGCTGGGGGAGGTGGAGACCCGGAAACATCCTCCTTCACTCAGTTAACTTCATAGTTAACCCCCGTCCCTGGTTTCTAGGGCAACAGTGTCTCCACGCTCACATCAAGCGCTCCAAGCACGGTGTCCTTCAGCTGAGTTGTTGATCCTGAGTGGGGTAATTCTTTCTATTCTTTCTCCGTCAAAATTAATGGTCAAATACGGGAACTATCCGGTCAACACAAGCCTTGCTTTTAACTGTTTTGTTTTCTTTTGAAAATTGTTGGAAAGAGATCAAATTTAACTTGATTAACACCAGAGCCAGTGCGCTGTTATCTCTGTGACGGTAAACGAGGGAAAAACAAATTGATCGGATCCTGCACGTCTTTTAACACATTGGTCAGGATTGACGCACTTTGTTTTCATTTAGTTGGTTAAAAAAAAGTCAGGCTCGGGTCGGGCCAGAGACTCCTGAAAACCTTTTCGGACCGGGTCGGGCTGGGCCTCCGCCCCCTCGGGCCGGGCCGGACACGGGCTCAGATTTTAGGCCCGTGCAGGGCTCTACCACTCACCCTCTTGGGCCGTTGTTATTCTGCTCTGGATATCACCCCGGCTCATTCCTCTCCATACCCCACCTAAACTTCCGCACCATAAGTCCCTTCTTCAAACATCCCTCTCTGATTTACAATACTCACCTCTGTTTTCCCCTAGACACCGCTTCCCATTTCCTCCATCTGCTGGACCTCCAGTGCACCCTTAGTTCTCCTTTTTAAAAAATAAAGAATTTTTTTTCCCCTTTAACAAGTCTCCGTCTCTGATTCTGCATGTCTTGGGTTAGACATTTACCCCAGAACATGACAATAATGACTGGTACGATGTAACTGTCCCAGAAATGAAAGCGTTTATTGCCTTTCAGTTCTGCATGGGGCTTGTGGAAAAGCCTGAGATTGAGGATTATATATATAAAACAATTATAAACAAAATAAACCAAAGAATGGATGAGTGAAATGTGTTCATGACGCTGAAGCACCAAAAACAGTGTTCTTGATTGATACGCAGTAAACACAAAATACCAATAAAGTAATAAATATTATATATATACATACATAGTTATATATGTCAACATAGGAATATATGTATATATGTATCATAAACAATAACAACACTAAGAAAATAAGACAAAAACATAACAAAACACATATCTGCAAATGTGATGCAATCCAATATGGCTGCCACCTGATGGCGTCACAATATGCAAATTATGTGAGTGAATTTGTTCCCATCACAAAATTTGGCTCATACTGAAGATTTTTCTAATTTACAATATACCTCTCTCTCTCCAACCAGATTTAAGCTACAAGTTATTTAAATAGTGATATAAAAAAACTCATATTTTACTGAAAAAACTGTGGCGCCTAAAGGGTTAACATCAAGAAAAGAGAATGAGTCAAGTTTTAAAAGTTTAAAGATTTATTACTAAACAAATTAAACAAGACTAACTTTAAACACTAGGTGTATAGTGTAACTAAGGTGAAGTAAGACTGAGAAGGGTGTATGTGTGAAATGTTCAGAACCAGCAGATCCGGAGAAACGATTAGTTCTGATGGGAGTGAAGATGATGTTTCGCGCTAAGCTTTGGTTTGGAGATTTATAACACACATTAAGACGCCATTCTGCCGGCCTACGTACCCTTGGCGGAAGTCCCCTTTAGATCAGGAATGTCGAGGTTCAGCTCATCAACATATATACCGGACAATTCATTTCCATAGGCTCCAATAACACATTTTTGTGCTAAAATGGGAGGTGGCCACCACCGCCATTTTGACCGTGTCACAGGTTCCGTCAAGCCCAGACAATTCCATAAAAGGGAAGAGAGGAGGAGCTGAGGGTGGGGCTGTAAGGCTGGGATCAACTGACGACACCCGGTCGAACTAGTTACATCCTAACCTGAAGCTAACCCAAAGCTAATGCGGAGGTGGGAGCTAAGCTAACGGAGGTAGCAACCTAGCTACAACCGGAGTTAACTGTGCACAACACCAGAGCTTCTGAGTCAGAGATACGCCGGGCTGACCGCTGGGTAAAACCGGGTGAAACACAGAGGTCTCCGAGAGCTCCACAAGCCGGCAGCCGCACAACAGACAAGCGCCGCTGCGCAGAGCTGCCGCTGCGCAGAGCTGCCGCTGGTGAGAACCGGGTGGAAAGGTTTCCATCCCAGAGCTCCACAAGCCGTCAGCCCGCCGCAGCACACAGAGGCCGCGATCAGACAGATGTGCCGAGCTGCGGGGAGAAGTGGCGTATTTTGGCGGTTCTGGCTTGCCATAAGAACCAGCCGTCAGCCCGCCACAGCACACAGAAGCCGCGGTCAGACAGCGATGCGCCAAGCTGCTGGGAGAACCAGCCGTCAGCCTGCGCAGCTAACAGAAGTCGCGATCAGACAGAGATGGACCGGGCTGCGGGGAGAAACAGCCGGCATTCCGGGTGGAAAACATCGGTCTCCCGAGAGCTCCACAAGCTGATAGTGGGAACCCAGCTCCACCAACATGTTATATTTCAAGTGCAGCATTATATTAAATGCACTGGGTTTTACCCTATTACATTTAAATTTCATGGTTAAACAGTACATGTTAAAATCTAAGCTCAGCTCGGCAGTGACCTAAAATACATAAATATAATTTTACTTACCAAAAAAAATGAAGTGGAGACTCCTTGGACGCTCTATTAGTGCAATTAATGCCACAGCAAGTAATTTTGTCCAACAGTTGCACAAATAATATCCAAACAAGAATACACAAACACAGAGACTCAAAATCCCGGAGCAGTTTCCAAGCCAGGCCGAGGCGAGAGACAGCAGGAGCGATTTGTGGCAGCGGCAGCACGAGTGGCACATGCAGTGGCAGCTCTGACCCTGGGTGGTGCCACGGCTTTTAGTGGCACCTGCCACTGCTGCCACAGACAGGGCCAGATTAAGACTTCGTTGTACCCTGGGCAACAATATTAAAGGGCCTCATCATCACGACCCAAGGATCACCATAATATGGTCACATACAGAATATTTTACTGTAATATGCAGTAAATATACTCAATACTTGAATACCTGACATCACGTAACCCACTCAGGGTAACCTTTGACCCACCTCGTGTGTACTGACCAATGAGGAGAGGGTCTTAACTTGAGGCCCTCTCTTCATTGGTCAGTCTGCATGAGACTGACTCTCAACCGCTCTCAACTGACGTTCAGTCGTAGGCAGCGAAGCGTCTCTGTGCAGCGCAAAAGCCCGGGTGGACAGTTTGTTTAATACAGGGTGATCATATTTCCATTTCCAAACAAGAGGACAGGGGATCTGTGCCTATGACGTCACACTATGGCAACGCTACACAAACCATGTTGGGACCCATTTTTTGTAAGAACTAAATTAATATCAGATTCTGCCAATTAAAGGGCTCCAAAACAATTCATATATAAATATTTAGCATATTTATTGCAAAATCTCATTTTTCTGCTTGAGTGCTGCAACAAGGTTTTATTAATAATAAATTATTATACCTTTTGTTTTACTACAGCATCGGTAAGCTTCCTGTGCACAGATTATTAAGGATGCTTGTTTCAGCTGTGAGATTAGACGATAGGATCAATGAAAAAATAAGTTGTCACACACTCCATGGAAACTTTCAGAGAATCCACAAATAGTGGCTTTCACATGGTTTTGTTACTTTTTGCAAGTTCAGAAAAGCAGCAGATGAGACAGCATGTCTGATAATTTAGTTTTTCATCTGATAATATTAGAACATGTCAGTGATGTCTGAGGGGCTTTTATGAACACTGTATAACTAATACTCCTGGACAGGGTATGAATTACACAGAGGCTTCTGGGGTGGGGGGAGGGGGGTTCTGTTTTGCCTTGGCCCCCAAAATGTCTTGAAACGGCCCTGGGTGTGTGACTGAGTTTTGAAGGTGATCTGAATTGTATCAGATGTATAAACATTACATGTATATAACTTGTTTTATACAGGTAAAAACGTGTAGTGGAGATAAATCTACCTACATTTTACTTTTTGTTTTGTTTTCTTGTTTTTATTGAACTATTTCCTGTCCTGTCTGTCTCTCGTCTTCCTGCATCTCCTCTAAACTCTCCAGAAAAAACTGCTGCCTGGATTCTTACTTTTTCACCTCATCAGTTACTTCTGAGCAGATCAAAGGGATCTCCTGACCGCAAAGCGGAGAGCGCGTTTCGATGCTGCGTCAGTGAGGTGAAATCACCGCAGCACAGGTGATGAGCTCCGCAGTAGCAGAGCGCTTCAGGCGCAAATAAGACAGAAAATAGAGAACATGAGCGGACACGAACGATCGTGTGTTAATTATTGTTTTTTGGTTGCGCCACTTTGAGAATGGACCGTGCGCTGGACGCTGCCTGGAGTGCTGCGCTACAACGATCAGCGCTCTGCTGCTCTCTGTGCTCTCTGCTCAAAAGAGTCCATAAATGATGTAATATAGGTAGAAAAGGTTTTTTCCGGCTCTCCTGTATGTGTAGGATAAACAGCTCCGCCATAATTCGATCCCTGCTCCTGGATGAAAAGCCGGACATTTTCATCAATACAAGAACCCCCAGTCAGGACGTCCCGGACAGAGAGAGAAAAGTGGACATGTCCGGGGAAAACAGGACGGCCACCCTAGTTTAATATAAAGCGGGAGATTACAGATACAGTACTTTGCTCGTGCCCTTGCTGCCCAGGGCCCTTTAGAGTTCGTGGGCACTGGACAATTGCCCAGTTGCCCATATGGTTAATCCGGCCTTGGCCACAGAACCTGCCACGGCTGCCACGGTACCTGCGGCTGCCACAGGCTGTAGTGACCTCAGTAATTGCAGCACTTATTGCATCATCGGCCTCATTATGTCAACGTTTTTTTTTTTACTTTATTAACAAAACCAAAGCACAAGGCTGTCACCGAAAATATTTGAAATGTAATGTAATGCAATCAGAAGCGTTATTTATTTTTTACATCATTTTTATTGCTCCCCCAGACGAATCCGTGGCAGCTCTAGTCACAAGCATCTGGCTGCAGTTGAAGACCGGCGTTGGGTCACCGGCCTCCGGTACGGAGTCAGGAAGCAGTGGAGCACCAGAGGCAGATGGAGAGCGCCAGAGCAGTTCTGAATTTCTGAAATAATTTATGACAACTGCTACCAATGTGGATTGTAGAATAAAAAGAGAAAAACTGTTAGTTTTCTCTGTATTGTCAGTGCAATCGGGGCAGATATCGTCATCTGCCGGCTTAAAATGGGTATTGCAGTACATTTTTAACTTTTTTTTTAAACTTTATTTCAATCTGGTTTTCACATACATTCAGTTTACAATGTAACCTACATTCAACGTACTGAAGAATAAGCAAATACAAATGACCTCAGTTGAGGAAAATAAAAATTGCATTTAGAACTTGCAACAATTACCGCATGACACTACACCATAAAATAAATTATGATGCAAACTAATAATAAAATAAAAATAAAATATCATCAACAAACAAAAAATGTTCAGAGGTTGATATTTCAGTTTGATTCATTGGACTGTAATTTAAAGGAAGACGAAGACGAAGACTGTAATTTAAAGAACAAGAAACTCAGACATTGTTTCGTACAACTCAGTTATAGATTGGTTATTTTCTGATAATACTTTTAGAGATGTTATAAATTGTTTTATTTCATTTTTAAAATGGTTAATGTTAGGCTTGCTGTTTTTCCATTTAGTTTTATGTGTTTGGTATTTTCCCATGATGAAAATAATGTTCACCATTTTGGATATCTTTTTTGGCAGAGCATCCATGTAGATCAACACTTTAGATTTGTTAAGCCATACATCATTTCTCTCAATATTTAATAATCGATAAACATCCTCCCAAAAACCAGTTGTTACTGAATACGAGAAGAAAAGGTGCTCAATAGTTTCACATTCTGTCATACAAAAGACACACTGGTTCACTTCAAAATTAAATCTTTTTCTTAATGTTTCTGCAGCAGGATTGATATTATGTATTATTTTGAATTGAATTTCTTTCAACTTGGGTGCAATTGGCCATTTAAGATAGCTGCAATATGGCTTTATTAATGTAGTTTCCTTTCCTGTGATTTTTATTTTCTTTGATTTGTCAATATCATAGAATAACTATGTTTAACATACTTCCAATTACTTTGTTATTACATTTTTGTTCACCTAATTTAAATTTGCCAATTTTCAACTCCGGAAGTTTAATCACCACATTTGAATTAAGCAAGGTATTTTTAAACATGAATTTTAAGGGAAGTGGAAGCTCTACTGATTTGATTAAACTCTAACGGAGCACTTAAAATTAAATTTTTCGACAAAACATTCAAATTGTAACAAATTGCCATTTTTATCCATCAAATCTGTCACATAAACAATCTTTTTGTCATACCATTCTTTTTTTAATATAATCTTCCTATCCATGCTTTCGTTCTTTTTTTAAACACAGAAACAGTTTTGTTTACCTGTCGAAAGCATGGATTTACAAAGACACAGCAAGAACACACCTAAGATAATCTTCCTATTAATTTATAAATTTATAATTTAGCTTTATAAATAAAGCTTTTTTTTTATTACAATGGCTCTATTATTCCACAAGGTAGAGCTGTGTGGTGTAAAGTTGTGGCTGAATATCATTTTCCAGTAGAGCAGTATTTGTTTATGGAAGTCAGATAGTTTGATTGGTAATTTAGATATTTCAAAGTCACATTTTAACAGGAATTCTAATCCTCCAACCTTTTGGAAAATATATTTTCGTATGTGGAACCATATAGAATGTGGTTGTCTTAAAAAAGCTTTTATCCAGTTTAGCTTAAGTACACCAATCATGGCTTCAAAATCAGCAGCCTTTAGTCCACCATGTTCATAGTCTTTTACCATCACAGACTTTTTAAGGTAGTGTGTCTTGTTCCTCCATATAAAATTAAAAATGATCGAGTTAACTTTTTTTTATCAATTGGGGGGGAACATAAAGAGACTGACAAGGATAGATTAATTTTGATAAGCCCTCTGCTTTTGTTAATAAGATTCTGCCAATCATAGAAAGATCTCTCATGAGCCAGTGGTTGAGAGATCTTGTCATACCATCTATTTTATTCTTTATGTTTAGTTCTTCATTCTTATTTCTGTCTTTGGACAATATTAAACCTAGGTATTGTACTTCAGTTTTGACAGGAATGGAGCCTATATTTATCTCAACACATGGATGAAGAGATAGTATTTCACATTTTTTTAAGTTCAGACATAATCCTGAGACTTTAGAAAAGATTGATATTATATCTAATGCTTTTTCAATTAATGATTTGTCTTATAAGAAGATTACTGTGTCATCTGCAAATTGACTTATTTTAAATTCATAATCAAACATAGTGATTCCTTTAATTTGAGGGTGGTTTATAATTAGGTGTGCTAGCATTTGTGTACATAAAATGAATAATTTTGGCGAAATAGGGCAACCTTGTCTAATACCACGTGAAATCTTAATTTTTGGTGTTATCCCAGGGTTGAGCGAGATGTAACTATGGATATCATTATAAAACATTTTTATAATCTTACAGGAACCTTTTCCAAATCCGAGTTTTTTAAGCACTGTGAACATAAATTCATGTTCCACTGTGTCAAAGGCTTTAAAAAAGTCTATGAACAGTACGAGGTTATCTGGATGTGTGAACGAACGGTAATCAATCATATCTAATATCCGTCGAATGTGATTTTGAATATATCTTCCCTTAATAAAGGCTGATTGGTACTCTCCGATAAGTTTTCCAATTACATGTTTGAAACGATTTGCACTAAAGCCAGAAGTTTATAATCGTTACATAATAAGGTTATAGGTCGCCAGTTATCTAGTTTCAGTGGGTCTTTGTGTGATTTTGGTAGTAGGGTTATTAATCCTGTTTTCATAGTGGGGGACAAACATCCTGTTGTAATACATTCCAAAAACGCATTATATAGCAGCTTTTTTATGTCTGCCCAAAAATGTTTTAGAAATTCAGTTGTTAACCCATCTATCCCTGGTGATTTCTCATTTTTCATTTGTTTTAATGCATTTTCAATTTCTATTTCAGATAATTCTTCTTCCAGTATGTGCTTATCTTCAATGTCCACATTTATTATATCTTCATCAATTATTTCAAGTAGAAGGTCACAGTCTGATTTGTTGAATTTTGATTTATATAAGTGGCAATAGAAGAAAGAGATTTCTTCTTGGATTAAGTTCTGGTTCTCAATTATGTTATCATTCGTCCTAAATTTACTTATTTTTTCTTAGTTTGTCTTTGCTTTTCAAGTCCAAAGAAATATGTTGAATTCTTTTCACCCTTTTCAATCCATCTAGCTCGTGATCTAACATTAGGCTCCATTTGCCTTTTTTATATACATGTCATCTAATTGGGATTGCAGGGACTTTAATTTAGTAACATTATCTGAGGATAGTTGTGTACTAATTGTTATTGAATTAATTTCATCCATTACATCTTTTAGTTTTCTTTTTCTTAAAGTTGCCAATTTTTTTCCTTTGTCTATTGCTATTTGTTTGGCTTTAAACTTGAACCATTCCCCTTTACTGGCACTGTTCATATCCAGCATTTTAAGAAGAAGAAGAAGAAGAAAATATCATTTCTATAGCGCCTCTCAAGATAAAAATCACGAGGCGCTTCACAAAAACAAAAACAAAAAATATAAAAATTGTAAAAATATAAAAAAGCATTTCGAAAATGTTTAAAAATATATTTAAAATGAGCAAGAATAAGCAATTGGGATTTAAAAGAAAAAATGTTAAGAAAGAGAGAGAGTGAATAGGAAAGAGGGAAATCAGTGGATCCTGAGGAAGGTGGAATAGGTGGGGAGAGCAGAATAAAGAGAGAGAGGTGAAGAAGGTCATACAAAAGCCAGCTTGAACAAGTGAGTCTTCAGCTGCTTTTTAAAGGAGACCACTGAGTCCACTGATCTCAGGCTCAGGGGGAGAGAGGTCCAGAGTCTGGGGGCCACAGCAGCAAATGATCTGTCACCTTTGGTCTTTAGCCTGGTGCTGCACAACCAGTAGGCTTTGATCACTGGACCTCATGGACCTGCTGGGGTGTAGGGACTAAGAAGATCACCAATGTAAGATGGCTCTTGTCCATGTAAGGCCCTATAGACCAGAACCAGGATCTTGAAATGAACCCTGAAGTTGACTGGCAGCCAGTGAAGCTGGAGGAGAAGTGGGGTGATGTGGGTGTGTTTGGAGGACTTGGTCAGAAGCCGAGCACAGGCGTTCTGAACCAACTGTAGACGGTTCAGAGAGGTTCTGCTCAGACACGTGAAAAGAGAGTTACAGTAGTCTAAGCGTAAGGAGATGAAGGTATGGAGAACAGTCTCAAGTTCAGAGCGAGACAGAATGGGACTCAGCTTAGCAATGTTCCTGAGATGGAAGAAGGAAGAGCGAATAAGAGAACTGACATGAGAATCCAGGGTGAGAGCTGGGTCAAAGGTCACACCAAGATTCCTGACAGAAGGTTTGGTGTGGGAAGCAAGCTGACCAAGAGAGTCTCTGACTTTGGGAACCAGCTTGTCTGGGGCACAGATGAGGATCTCAGTCTTATCTTCATTCAGCTGTAGAAAGCTCCCAGCCATCCAGGTTTTGATAGAGTCTAAGCAGGTGTGTAACAGCTGCAGCTTAGACATCTCATGGGGCTTTAAGGAGATGTACAGTTGGATGTCATCTGCATAAAGATGGTAGGAGATTCCTGTGAAGGAGCTCAGGATGTGCTGAAGAGGAAGCAGATACAGGAAGAGCAGAGGCCCCAGCACAGAACCTTGTGGGACACCATGGGTAAGAGAGGTGGTGGAGGACCTAAACTTGGAGACGGCCACAGAAAAGGAGCGCTCAGAGAGATAAGAGGAGAACCACTCAAGAGCAGTTCCTGATAGGCCTACCCAGTCTCTCAGCCTCTCCAGTAGCAAATGATGGTCAACAGTGTCAAAGGCTGCAGTCAGGTCCAGCAGGACCAGAACAGAACTGTCTCCTGCATCACTGTGGGTAAGAAGGTCATTAGAGACCCTAAGAAGAGCTGTTTCAGTAGAATGAGCTCTACGAAAACCTGACTGGAAGCTATCATAGATGTTATGTTCATCAAGAGCAGCTGTGAGTTGTTTAGCCACAACCTTTTCCAAGATCTTGGAGATGAACGGAAGTTTAGAGATGGGTCTGAAGCTGCTATGGAGAGAGGGGTTGAGACTTTGTTTTTTAAGAAGCGGGTGGATTACAGCGTTCTTAAAGTAAGCAGGGACCTGACCAGAAACCAGAGAAGCATTAATTATAGAAAGCACGCTGGGACCGATGGACTGAAAAGCACTTTTAAACAAAGATGAGGGTAAGATGTGGAGGGGGCATGCAGAGGTCTTCATAGAGTTAACTAGTTTGGTTAGCTCAGGCAAAGAAACAGGAGCAAAGCTGTCTAGGATGATGGGCCTGGTTGGAGTCGGGAGAGGCAGCGATAAGGCTGAAGGAGAGATGCTAGATCTTACCTTATTGACTTTGTCCAGAAAGAAAGACAGAAAGTTCTCACAGTCTGCAACAGAGTGGATGGAGGCTGTAGGAGAGGCAGGAGAGACGATGCTGCAGATGGTGTTCAACAGCACCTTGGGGTTCCCTTTGCTCTGGGACACCAGGTTGGAGAAATAGGAAACCCTAGCGTCTCTGACTGCAGAGTTAAAGGATGTCAGAAGATCCTTTAGGTGCAGCAGATGGACGTGGAGATGGGTTTTCTTCCACAAACGCTCAATTTTTCTGCATTGGCGCTTCAGGCTGCGAAGGCTGTCATTAAACCAGGGAGTAGGGTTCACTGCAGGAACTGATCTGGTTCTGACAGGACAGATGTTGTCCAGAATGGAGAGGCAGTGCTCGTTAAACTGAGAAGTTAAGGAATCTGGGTCATTATCAGAAGAACAGGGTGGATAAAAAGCAGCAGAAAAATTGCTAGCTGTGCTCTCATTAAGAAAACGAGAACTAACCAGACGGCGAACAGGAAGTGGGGACGCAGAAACTGACAAGTTAAAGAAAATGCAATGGTGATCTGAAATATAAACATCCTCAGGGCAAACACTGTCAGCATTTAGACTCAGGGTAAAAACAAGGTCTAGAGTGTGCCCCCTGGTGTGTGTGGGGCCAGAAACATGCTGGGTAAAGCTGAAGGAGTCCATAAGGCTGGAGAAATTCATGGCAAAGAGATCGGAGGGATCATCAACGTGGATGTTAAAGTCACCAACAATCACCAGTCTGGACAGCTTCACAGTGGAGGATATAAAGTCACTAAACTCCTGAAGAACTGTTTGGACCTGGTGGATGATAAACCACTTCACAGTAGAACGGGTCTGTACGCCCGACTTTAATCAGCTGCAGTTCAAAGGAAGCAAAGTGACCAGAGGTTGTAGAGCTACATGGAAGATGGTCTCTGAAAACAACAGCTAGGCCTCCACCACGACCAGAACCCCGGGGCTGGCTAAGAAAAGAATAACCACTCGGGCAGAGTTCAATCAGACCAGAATAGTCAGATGTTTGCTGCCAAACTTCAGTCAGAAACATAAAATCCAGGTTTTTAGAGAGAATTGGATCATTGAGCAGGAAGGACTTATTGTTAACAGAGCAGGTATTTAATAGAGCCATGCTGAGTGAGGTGGAGGAATCAGAAAGTACAGAAACAGCTGGAGTTAGTGGATGTAAATTAGCAGGGTTAGATCCACGGTGTTTGTAAAAACCACTTATGGAGGGAACAGGAGGAGAAACCACTGAGGAATGAGGATAAACCGACCTTAAAAAACTTGGACGGATGAACCGCGCCGCAAAACGGCCTGGCGGGAATGCGGAAGTGGCGCTCAGGTCACCAAACAAAGGACAAGAAGCTAGAAGATTGTGCCGATGTTTACCAGATAAACCACGCTTTAAGAGAAGTCTTATTCTCACCTGGATTCCTGCTCGTTTACCTCTTTTCCTCTGACGTTTTCCCGGAACCGGACAAACATCGCTAGAGGTGCGCAGCTCTGGATCGTCGATTGGTTCCGGGCCGGTACGCCGCTCAGGTAAACAAACAGGATGGTAAATACTCGGTGCATCTTGGGTGATCGTGAACGAACGGAAGGACAAAAGAGTCTGGCGATCATAGGAGATGGTAGCAGTGACACTACTGAAGAAGATCGCAGGCAGGAACAAGGTGGAAAAGAGGAGGTTAGTGGAGAAAAGTTTGAAAAAGTGGCCGGTGACTGCGGCTAAGCCAAGCACAGGCGCCATCTTGCTGACCAGAAGTGGGTGGGTGGGTGGCACCTCCGATATAAGAGATTTAATCTGATTACAAAAATCATCATTTTGTAGTAGATCATTATTGAACTTCCGTATAGGGGAAGACTTAAATTGTTGCTTAGATGTTCTAATATCAAGACTGATCATGCAATGGTCCGTTAGCTGGGAGGCTGTTATTTTACAATCTGAAATGTCATTGCATATCTCATGTGATATCAGCCAGTAATCTAATCTTGAACACTGGCCATTTCCTGCCGAATTATACCATGTATACTGAACTGATGTTGGGTTTTGTGTTCTCCAATAATCAATAATATGTGTTTTTGTGCATAAGGATAGTATAGTGTCACTATAAATAGGTTGGGAATTTCTATGAGGCATTCGGTCTAACCACGAATCTGGGGCTATATTATGGTCCCCTCCCAATATTACGTTCTCTGTATTATACGTTACTTTCCATTCATTTATTTTTTGGCTTAGTTTTGAATAGAAGTTTTCATTAATTTCTTGGTTGTTATATCCATACACACACGTCAAAATATAACGTTTATCATTACACTCCACTAACACCATTAACCAGTCTCCTTTGTGATCAATTATGTTCCCTGAAAATCTATTGAATAAAATCATGACTCCTGCTGAGTGTGATGTTCCATGTACAAAGATGACGTAATCTCACATTTTAAACAACTTGGAAGTGAAAAGGCTGTTTCTTTCAGTCGGCTGATTTAAACCTTAAAAGGCTTGCAATTTAATTAAACGCTTTCCATCAACAAGTATTATAGGCTATTATAGGAAATGATATACAAACATATTTTATACAAACATATTTTAGTCCTCACAATACCCCTACATATTAAATAAATAATAACAAGCTTGTGAAAAGAATGTGGTTATGTTATACACAGAAATTATAGTATTTCAAACTTTCTTTTCTAGATTCAACGTGAATCACACAAGGCAGTAAGCTTATCAACGTCGGTCTTCAACCCGGAAGTGTCTGTGGATC
The DNA here is from genome assembly GCF_043380555.1 of Nothobranchius furzeri. Classification (NCBI taxonomy): domain Eukaryota; kingdom Metazoa; phylum Chordata; class Actinopteri; order Cyprinodontiformes; family Nothobranchiidae; genus Nothobranchius; species Nothobranchius furzeri. The sequence goes on along the minus strand of NC_091753.1, from coordinate 65,883,537 downwards.
TTCCACTAGAGCTGCCACAGATTTGTCTGGGGGAGCAATAAAAATGATGGAAATGCATTAACGCTTCTGATTGCATTACACTGTATATGCATGGAGTGACTGGGAAATGTATTTGTAAACCGCTTGAAATATGCTCTTGGGGCTTGGTAACCACTAGAGGGGTGAGGTCGCCCTCTAGTGGTTACGTTCCGTGTTGCCGTTACAGCCAGCGGCCACGGGGGGGGCGCCACTGCCCGCTACAGGGACCGAGTGACACAAGCCAGGCAGGCAGCCTCCGCAAGAACCAGGAGGTAACAGGGAGCGCACATTCATCAACAGTTCTAGATATAAGGGGAGGCGACGAGCGAGCAAAACAAAGCAGATCTTGTTCCAAAGACCACCTAAGCTGCCACTTGCAGTCTTAATCATTTTGGAGGAAAACAATAGAAGTACAGTTCGCAAGGTATTATTCTCTCTGTGTGTGTGTGTGTGTGTGTGTGTGTGTTAATGCACTGAATGTAATTAGAAGCGTGTCTTTCTCTACTGGAGGTGAATCTGGCCTGCCGATGGGCAGGCCGGGCTAGCGTCAGGCTAAGGTAGCAAACTCACCTTACGGGTTTTCCGTCGTCATTTAATATTGGTCATTTATAGGATGATAGAGTGGTTATAAAATGTTCGTAAACAAGAGGCCCTGTCGTGGCGTCGTGTGTGTCGAAATCAGACTTTCAGAAGCTAACAGCAGTAGCATTGTGTTTGCTAGGTACTGATTGAGGGCCACGTTAGCTTCCAAACAAGTTATGCTAAACAGTAAAAGCAACTAAACCTGTTATTTAGTCAATTGTGTTAGCATTACAGTGACCTAGCACCACCACAGAGCAGACGTGGGGTTTTAGCTTCAGGTAGTTCCTGTAAAACGAGACAAATGGCGTACCTGTCAGTAACGCTATGAGCCAGGTGCTCAGCTGGAGATTTCAGTGGCTGTGGATTTGTGTCGGAGCAGTTTTTTTTTAGTTGGAGGTGGTGGAGAACCTGCAGCTGTCAGGGGTGAAAAAGTTCAGGCAGGGCTAACTTCATCTGGCGTTCCACCGGTGTGATGCTAAAATGAAGGTGTGTGTGTGTGTGTGTGTGTGTGTGTGTGTGTGTGTGTGTCAGAAGGCTGAACAATAACCTGTAGAATAAATAAAGTCATCATGCTAGAGCAGCTTCTCTGCGGTGGACCACACCAGCTTCTGCCACAATAAATAATAATAATAATAAATAACATTTTAATTTCCTTTCTGAACTATTTCTGTTGATAGTTTTGATGTTTAAATCTGTTAGGTTGTTACTGACAGCAGCTACGTTTAAGTTTCACTTCCTGTTTGTGACTGAATGCTGCTGCAGCATGGAGGTGTAGTTCTCAGTCATCCTGGACGTGATCATCCTGAGAGTTTTAGCTGAAAACAGCTGGACGTTTCTGGATATGTTGGAGATATTTAGCCTCTCATCCAGTGGCGGCTCCAGAAATGTTTTTCTGCAGGTGCTATGAAGGAGCAAGTCTTTTTATTGAGGGTGCTATGAAGGAAGTGGTCATGCGTACCTATAGCTCTCTAAAACACCTTCAACACTAGCAGATACACATGCGTGCACAACACCTGAAACAATCATTAATAAACATCATAAACATATGAACAATCACTGACTTTTCCATGAAATCATAAACACACACAGCCACACAGAAAACCATCTATAGTGTTGCAAGGTTGGCTAACGTTAGTGTTAGCATTTCCAGCGGCCAAACCCTGGACTGCTGCGGCGGTTGAGGGTTGACTCTCTTCATCCAGATCCGAAGGTTTTTGGGGGTCTGAGATCACTTCCAAACATTCATTCATTTCTGACTGAACCCGTGGAAATGTGGGCAACAAACCCGATCCATCTTACCACTAGCTCTACCTTTCACTCGTTCACAGGTGGAAAATGAGGTCAAAGGTTAACATCAATTTCCCTTTTTGGTTGAAGTTTTTACTATCTATATGATAATTTACTGATTATTTTTGTTTTGTATGTTAAATATTATCACATCCACACGTTAAATTAAAATTAAATTGTAAAAAAAAATCTAATATTTACTTGGGGGTGCAATCAGGGGCGCAGATAGGATTTTCAAACTGGGGGGGCAAAGTTCCAATGTACCCTCCCCCAAACACACACACACACACACACACACACACACACACACACACACACACACACACACACACACACACACACAAACTATTCAATTCAAGTTTATTTATATAGCGCCAAATCACGACAAGAGTCGTCTCAAGGCACTTCACATAATAAACATTCCAATTCAGGCCAGTTCATTAAGCCAATCAGAAATAATGTTTCCTATATAAGGAACCCAGCAAATTGCATCAAGTCACTGACTAGTATCAGTGACTATACAGCAATCCTCATACTAAGCAAGCATAAAGCGACAGTGGAGAGGAAAACTCCCTTTCAACAGGAAGAAACCTCCAGAGAATCCTGGCTCAGTATAAGCAGCCATCCTCCACGACTCACTGGGGATCGAGAAGACACACACACACACACACACACACACACACACACACACACACACACACACACACACACACACACACACACACACACACACACACACACACACACACACACACACACACACACACACACACACACACACACACACACCAAGTAGTGTTTCTATGGTTACATTGTGATTTCTTAGTAAATATTCTATTTGGTGAGAGATAAACTTTATAGTATTTATCCTAGTGAATCTATAATTAAACGGGTAAACTAGTAGTAGCACATCCAATGTCAAGGAAAGCAAAAAGTTATTATCAGGAGAGGGAGAAAGTTTTAGTGGTTAGCAGCAGTGTGCTAGATGATGGCCCCCTCCATGAGGCCCCCGCAGCTCAGCAGAACATCGTTGTAGCTTCTTCTGGGGAGAAAAACACTTACAGAGAAAAATAAAGTTAACAGCTGAAATTGCAGAATATAATACAGTTAAAGAGCAGATTGTAGAAGAAAGTAGTCGAGTATGAAAAGTGGTCAGTGTATCCTCCAGCAGTCTAAGCCTATAGCAGCATAACTACAGAGATAACTCAGGATAATCTATCCTATTTAGATATAGGCATGTTGGAGGCAGGGCAAGGGAGAGCCGTCTTTACCGACTGTACACTCCACCTCCCTCTACTCCCCCACTTGTCCAGATTTAGGCTAACATCAGATTTTAACCATAGGCCCTATCAAATAAAAATGTTTTAAGCCTAGTCTTAAAAGTAGACAAGGTATCTGCCTCACGGACTAAGGCTGGGAGCTGGTTCCACAGGAGAGGAGCCTGATAACTTAAAGATCTGCCTCCCATCCTATTTTTAGATATTCTGGGAACCACCAGTTGACCTGCAGTCTGAGAACTATTGCAAGCGCCTTAACTAGAGCTCAGTCAGTTTGTGTAATTTCCTCCATGGTTTACGTAAAAACTAACACTTTTATATGCGTGTTGGAAGCCGTTATGCAACAAAGCTCTGCCTGATCAACACTATAAATGATAAATGATCCACACTTGTATAGCGCCTCTCAGAGTAAGGACTCCAAAGTCCTTTACACTACAGTGTATCATTCATCCATTCACACACACATTCACACACTGATGGTGATGAGCTACCATGTAGCCACAACTGCCCTGGGGCGCACTGACAGAGGCGCCCCACTATTTAATTCAGTCGTTTGTTATTCTTCCAATCCATTACTAACCAAAACCTCATGCTTTATGCAAAACATGAAATGATTTTCAGCATACCAATCTTTACAGAAAACATAAAAGCCCTAAAAAACTGCACATAAAATATATTTAAAAAACAAAATTCACTTATCACTTAGAGCAGTTGTTCCCAAATTTTTCTGCCTGACCAACAGATGTTCCTTCATATTTTTACGTTATTAATAAATTTTCATTATTTTTGGAAAGTTTTTATTTACTAATAAATATATAAATCTCTTTTAAAATTTTATATTTGACCTTTTTTATGATTATGTGGCACACTTGACTTCCATATTAACGCATCGGCATCTGCCTCTTTTTTACGACTTTTTTTTTTTACATTGTCGCTACATCTGTCACGTTAGCGGTGTTTTCCCATCATTTCTACATCCACCACGTCCCAGAGAAGGTTAAACCAACATCAAACCCAAAGTTTGGAGCTTGTAAACTCCACACACCTCTCGTGCAGCACCAGCTGTCTGATGCTGCAGCAGCATCAACCTTCCCGGCTGGATGAGTGAATTTCTTCATCAGAGTCAATATTCTGCTTCATAATCAGAGTCAGTCACGACCAGACAAAGTGATCAGTCAACAAAGACCAGACCTGCTGGCAAATATACGTTTTATCGAATATCTGCGCTCTTCATGCTTCTCCTCCTCTACCCGACTGGGAGTCTCTCAGCGGGAGGCGATTTTCAAACTCTAAAAACTCCCAAACTTTGCTCAGCCTGAAGGTTCCACATCTCCTCTATCTTCTGGTGTAAAGTAGTAACTTCATGAGGGATCATATTTGTAGATGAGACTTGTTAAAGTCAGCAATGAGGCTTTGGCGTTTATAACGAGTAAGTCCCAACATGACAACAACGTACTGAAACTAGAACCAACATGCATAAACAGACAGATCGGTCCCGCCTGCTTACACTGTTGGTCTTTTTTAAATACGCAGTATTTGTTGCCTTTTTCGCTTCATCCTGCATCCTAGCAGCAACCACTTTGGCGCCTCTGGAGTCAGTGTTTGTTTACGTCATGCTGCATTCAGTGTAATTGGAAAAAGGAGCTTCAAGCGCTAAACCTCCGACTTTGTTTTCTTTCTGGCCTTAGTTGGGGGGGGGGGGGACGGATCGGGGTCGATCTGAATCTGGGGGGGACAGATCCCCCCCGTCCCCCACCCTATCTGCGCGCCTGGGTGCAATGACTAATCCAGTGGTAGCTATAGCGCCCCCCTGGCACCGCCACTGCTCTCATCCCAGAGGCTTCTTCCAGACTTTGGTTGTGGTCAGAAACAAACACACTGGTCTTTTTCGTTTTTCCTCCAAAACATGTTTGTGTCTAAATGAAGGTGATGTTGTTGTTCACAGAGTTAAAATTCATGTTGAAGTTAAGATTATTTCATCAAGTAGGACCTGTGGTTAGCTGACTCATGTAAAGCTTGTCATGTCTTGAAAGAACCGGAATCTGGAATCGATAGGAACCGGAATCGAAACAAGGAATTGGAATCGGAATTGTTCAAAATCAAACGATGCCCAACCCTAGCTTCGTGTAAACCTGAGCTGGTCACCTGCAGCTTGTGCAGAATCAAATGTCTCTGGGGAGCTTGCTGAAGAGGGTTTGAGGTTCTGGACCAAGTCCAGCGGACCGTAGCCTCAGACAGACTCTTGGATGTTTAAATGTAGTTCTGGATGGATCCGCGCTCCGCTGACACACTCGAAGCAGGCACTGAATAATGAGCGCTGCTTCAAAGTTTTAAATCCGGAAACATTTCACCAAATCAAATAACGAAGTCTTCCAGACTCTCTGAAAGATAGAAGGGTTTCCACTTTCCTCAACACCGCGCCACTGTGCACAGACGCTCTCCGAGCTCCTCCTCAGCGCCACTGTCAGCAGGAGATGAAGGTGCTCAGATACGCTGATGGAGATATTTTCTTGATTGTTACCTCCGCGATGTTCTCTGTAACGTGTAAAATGTTTGTCAATAACAAACTAACTCACGGGCAAATAAACAAATTGCCTCCTGTAAAAAACAACTAACGGCTCAGCCCATCGCTGATGGTCGATGCATTCGTCCCATCGCCCAACCCTCGTTCAGAGTTGAAAAAGCAGTAGATATGAAGTCTCACAAGGTTTTGCTGGAGTGAAGTCTTATTTCTGACTTTACTATATTATAAATACATGAATGGGTTCATCCCATATCACAAACAAAAAAAGAAACTGAACATGAGAACACACCAACAACACCGTCAGTTTCCCATGCCGCTGACGTTTTTTTTGAAGATCTCTATATTCTTTTGTGGAAATGCTGTAAAGCTCTGGGAAATCCGACACGGCAAGTATGAACTGAGAAGCATCTAGGGCTATTTTAATAGTCGACCAGTCGTGTCATTTATAAAAGTTTAGCTTATTGCACAAGGATGCGCTAATATACCATCATTAGTCTGAAGTGTGATCAGCTCTGGGCCATCTTACCAAACAACTTTAACTTGTAACCTGCTAACCGTCAGCAGTCAGGGGATCAGTGACAGCTCTGAGGGTGTGCTTCACCAAAAAGATAAAAGATATTAAAGTTAGTTTATTTACCAGATTAATAATTCTCTTATATAAAATAAAATAGGCTAAGATTTAACACAAAGAAAAAAATGTATGCTTTAATATTAGTTTGCTCGTCAGCAACCTTTTCATTTGATCATAAAAGGCATTTTATTCTAATGTTTGTTTGTGTCCAGAGAGTAACACACACACACACACACACACACACACACCTTAAATGTTGTTTCATATTTCCTTTTCATCATGGTTGTGAAGTGGGACTTGTGTTTCCTGGGTTGAACGGCTTGATCATCTCTTTGAAACCTTGATACCAACCATGGACAGGAGTCTCATGACCAACATGCTCACAATGTCCTAGATTAGATTTGTGCATATGTAACGAGATGTGTGTGTGTGTGTGTGTGTGTGTAATTAGATGTGTGTGTGTGTAACTCTTGAAGTACGTGTTAAAACAATGTCAAGCATATGATTAGGGCTGCAACTAACGATTATTTTCATAATCGATTAATCTGTCGATTATTTTTTCGATTAATCGATTAATCGGTTTGTTATTGTTTAGCTATTTAACCTATACAAGTGATGAATACATTTCAGTTAAGAAAAAGAAAAAACATAAGAGAATTGTGCAGTTGACTGCAATCTATTTTATTGCACATGAACACAGTCAGCAGTGTAAAATGAGCTAAACAGTGCAAAATATCAGTCCAGAATAATTTTTTGGCATCATAATATAAGAGGTAAATTCCATAAAAAATAATGTAGAATCTGGAATAGAGTTTGTAAGTGGTATGCATTGCTGGGGGTGAGTGTCTTGTTCCCCATGTAGTTGTCCATCGTTGCTTGTTTTTTTCTGCATAAGAAACACAAATAAACTGAATTAAGTACACATATAAAATAAAGCAGCACACACACTACAACACTAAATCAATATTACATTATTTGAATTAATTAACAATATACAGTGATCATTTATTTTGACAAAAATGTGTTGTGAGGCGTTTTACAGCGTTAGATAGTAAAACAGCCTTTTAATAGTTAAAAAAAGGACTTTCTGAATTTCTCCTGTATTTAAAAATTGAAAGCGTACAACTATGCTGCGTTATATTCACCTGGACACAGCTCGTCTGTATATTTTTCTCCGCGGAGTTGTCCTTTTTTGAATGAGGAACACAGTTATGGGTTTGTGCCGTTTTTCTCTTAACGAGAACATTCTTATAAACAGACGTGCTAAATTTGGCAAGCGCATGATACACAACACGGAGATTCACGATTGCATCTAGTCAATCAGAAGTAGAACACCGTAAACTGACGCGGCAAAAAAAAAAAAAAAACATGTTTAACATCCACTATAACGAACTCAGCTAACACTAAGTCCCAAATGTGATCTGCGTTAGCTTGTTTATTTTCTGTTACTTACCGGACATTCCTCTGCTGCATCAGCCCCCACGTTTTCGTCTCAAATGTTCACTTAGGGACGTCGTGCTTCCGTCGTGCCATGGTTTTTGCATATTTTGTAGGTCACCGGTCTTTTCAAGGCATCTAGTGAAGTGCTCCCATACTCGTGAGGTTTTTGTCCGGGGTTTCTCTTGTTTTGTCGCTTCTATTTTTCTTCCGTATTTGTTGTTGATCCGCCATCTCTCACAGCAAGATGCGCGTCAGTAACGTGATACGTCATGAAAACCGAGGGCACTTATTGGCTAATTTCTTCTTCTACGGCCCCACTGGTAGATCAGTGGCTCATTACTGCCACACACTGGCGGCAAATTTAACAGATTGTAACCGATGTCAGATTGTGGTAAAAAATAGACTTTATGCGGTAAAATATGATTATTAAACAACTAATCGATGACTAAAAAAGTTGTTAACTATTTTAATAATCGATTATAATCGATTAAATCGATTAGTTGTTTCAGCTCTACATATGATGTATGTGGCAGATTGGTTTCACATGCTGTGGAGTCTGGCTGGCCTATGGGCTGCAAGGAGGCGCTGCCTAAATAGAGTGGTGTTGGTTTGCTCGTGAGATCTGGGCGTCTCTGCTGGGGTCTCGTCGTTTCCATCATGGCGTCGATCGGCTCGGTGGTGTGCCTGTGTGCCCGCGGTAAGCAATGGTCGCCTGGTGTATTGTCAGCTTGGGAAATTGGTGGTAACATGCAAACAGTTGTGCATGGTTTGTGCTGGCCTGGAGGAGGATGGGGTTTGTGTTGTCCAGCCCGGGTGGGGGACAAGAGCTCCGCCGCGTTGAAGGAAGGAGTCTGGTCTACAGAGCTTCCTCGGTGGCGAGGGATCGTTGGTCCCTGGAAGCATTTACCACATGTTCAGCTTCCAGCTAACTGCTGCCTCTGTCAGGCTGAAGGAGTGGTCCCGTTCTGAGGGGACACACTGAGAAGTCAGGCCGGCTAAAGCCTAGTTTATACTTCTCCGTCAGCTCCATGAGGGAGAGACACGCACGCATGGAGACGATTTGCAGTTTTTAATCTCTAAACTCCACAATATTGAATAGAAACACCCAAAAGTGTTGCTCAGACTGAAGTTACACAACTCCACTAGCTTCTGGTGCTAAGTAATAGCTTCATGAGGGATTATATTTGCAGCTGTGGCGCGTTAAACGCAATATTGCGACTTTGGGGTTAATTTAATAAAGGGTTAATTTTACAGTCCTTATGTTATGGTTCTAATTATTGACATGGTAATTTATTTTGGTGTTTTGGTTTTCGGCCTTGGCTTCCTCATTTTTGGTCTTGGCCTAGAATGTTCATGTTGGTGCGTGTCTATCTGGACCATATATCCATCCTGCCAAATAAATGTTAAAAAGACCACCTTCGGTTTTTAGGGATTTGGAGATTTCTTCATACTAGTGCAGTTGTCACTATATCCTTACTAATAATTTCTATTAGTAACAACAGAGCTACATAAGAATGTATAAAAATACATTTAGTACTACGATCAGTGAAAGTACTTGTGTGTATAGATACTAGGAATTACAGAGAGGTCCAATTGCTTTGCTTTCTGATTTCTGCAGCTGTCAAACTGTGAGAACCTGTTCACTAGGTTTGGGCATTCTTTGAATTTGAACGATTCCAATTCCAAATCCTTGGTTTGATTCCAGTTCCTATTGGTTCCCAATTCCGATTCTTTCAAGAGGAGGGGTCCAAAAACTTTACATGTTTTAAATGAGCCAGCTAACCTGATGAAATCATCTGAATTTCAACATGGATTTCATGAACAGTAACATCCCCTTCATTTAGACAAAAACATGTTTTCAAGGCAGGAAGAAAAAGACTTACAGCAAAATCAGTGTGTTTGTTTCTAACCACAACACACACCAACGAATGGGAACTGAAAAAGCTTCGAGGATGAGAGGCAAATGACTGTTAAATTAATAGTCTGCTATTTTGTTACTCAACATCGTTGTGACGCGTTGACTAATCGTGGCAATCCTAACGATGTCACATGCACAAATTAATCGCCCATTGTCTTTTTTAGAACTGTCGATTGGCAGTGGGAAAAATTATGCAAATCGCCTAACCCTAGTAGGATCTGTAGTAGCATCTGTAGTGGGGTTTAAGAGTAACTATACTGAAAAAGTTACATTCGGTTATCACAATAGATTACAACCACTGTTTGGCGTGCCGTGGCTTTGCCTGTTGCATCTTCCTTACATAAAAAAACACTAGCTCACATTTGTTCAATAAAGTTCTGGGGAAAAAGTGACTTGAAAAGATGTCGCACAAGTGCTACGTCTAAAAATAATTTATCGTACGGTGAGTTTTTTTTATGACACGTGTGACATAAGTTGCGCTGTACAGCCCTGGTGTGATGTCGTTTAGTCCGTGTGCACCAGGTGATTTGTGTGTATTTAATGATTTGTAAGAGGCAAGGCAACTTTATTTATAAAGCACATTTCAAACACTGGCGCAATTCTATGTGCTTCAATGTACCAAGAGCTTAAGTTGCACACAGAAATGTAAACACAAGTTACAAATCAAAAATTACACTTGCACAGATCTAGTCACACACACACACACACACACCTTTTGAGACTCGTTTCTACCAGTATTATGGTAAAATGTCATCTTCGCTATGTAAAATGATTTGCTCCCTTTGAGATTTCTTCAGCTTAATTTGTCTTCGTCACGCTTCAATTTTCAGAGCAACAAACAACTTTTACTCCCAAAGATAACCTGAGTAAATACAGAAGGCTGTTTTTGAATGACAGGTTCACTTAATAAGGGAAGTAAGTGATCCAAACCAGTCTGGTACTGTGTGACAAAAACAACAGAATAGTAAATACTTTGGCCCAGAGTCTATTTCTGTGAGGTTGCAGTAGACTTTGTGTTTTTTTCCAGCACAGTCTGTGATTGCTAATGAAGTAGCTGTGGGTTAGTGGTGACCTAACCGTTTTGAACCCAGCAAATGTGCAGCCTTCCGGCTTGCGTCACTGATGCTGAAGTGGGCCAGGAGGAGAGATGTGGTTCTGCAGCCACCTGAACAAGCGTTAGTCGTTGCAAAAGGCGGATTTGGTCACCTGGTTAAGTACAAGTGTGTGTGGTTTAGTAAAGAAGCAGGTAAGTGCAGAGCTCTGTAGTGTTGCAGCTGCTGAGTTATTCCTGACAAATCACATATAAAACAGGGGGACTGGACTTCCCACTGGGCTGCCTGGTTTTCATTCCTGGACAGGGATTGCTCTAGCTGTGGAGTTCCTGCCAGGGCGTGAGATAAAAGTGTGACAGCTCCTGGCTTTACATTTAGTCTAGAAGGTTTGTGTCTAGCTTTAAATGTGCTTTCAGTTAAGTCTCTTTAGTCAAAATGAGTTGTGTAAAAGACTGAAATGATGGTTCTTCTGTTGGACTTTGTCATTCTTCTTCTCTGGTTAGGAATATTTGGCCTTTTTTCTGAATTGTTTGAAATGTGGTTAGGTAAGTCATCCAGTTGTGCAGGTGAAAGGCCTTCTATACACGGAGATGTGATTTAGTTGGGTGTGTTTACTAGTCTAAAGCTGCTGAGGTGCATCAGCAGGGCTGGATCTGCTGGTGACTGCAAAGGGGGTTATACAAAGGTCTAGTATGATGTCATGGCAGGCCTTGCGTGGTTAATCATTCACCTTTTATGATCAGAAGATTTTATTGCTACTCAATGAGGCGTTAAAGATTAGAATTGATGTGTGTCCAGGTTTTAAAATGCTGCCGTGGGCCTTTTCTCACGCTGGAGCATCCTGTTTTCAGTTTGATGAAACCTGACTCTCGGCCTAAAAGAGTTTTCTGATGATTTTTCTTTCCTGCCAGGTGGACAGACCCCTGCTTGGTCACCGTGGTAACGCTCTGCCATGCCTTTCCCTTTTGGCAAGTCCCACAAGTCACCGGCAGACATCGTCAAGAATCTTAAGGACGGCATGACCGTGCTGGAGAAGCATGACATCTCTGATAAAAAGGCAGAGAAGGTATCTTCTAGAGGTCGAGTGATATATATTTATTACTGATGTTGATGTCAGCCGTAGGTCGATACGTACTTCAGATTTTCATGGCCGACATCTAGACAGTTTCCCCCTTATTTTCAGGCTAAAATGTCACTAATAACATCAGTTGATGCAGAAAAATTTTAGCCTGGCCTGCCAGACTCACACTCTCTGGATACTCGGAGGCAGAGAGCACCAAGAGGGGCGGGGCTAGCCAGCTCAAATAACCAATCAGAAAAACACGGAAATGACAACTGTATCGCGCAACGTGGTAGTTTTTTAGCTGTAGTCAAAGATTTTGTCTGGTGACAGAACAAATGTCTTACTCTAGAAGAAAGGCTTTTAGTGCTGCCCGAGGATATGCCCAACTTTAAATCGGCTTTACTAAGGACAAATATCCGCCAATGTACAAAAATGGTAAGTATTGTCCAAGCAAAAGGCCTTCTTTATAAACCTACTGAGGATTTGCTTTCCTAAGTCACAGACATTTGGGTATTTCTCCGCTTTAAATGGGTCCTTCACTAAGAAACCATTTTGCTTATTATTTTTTAAATCAGTCGGTCATTCTGAGTTTAACATGTTGATGTTTATGTATTTAGCAGACGCTTTTGTTCAAAGCGACTTACAAGTGATAATCAGCATGTTGCCCTTTAGACTAACAACAACAACAACAACAAACAATTTCCAGTCAGTCGTAGGAGGCTGTGAGGCAGCATGATGAATCATGGAGAGGAGGGAACAAGGAGTGGACAGCAGAGAGAGGGGACAGGTGCAGGGAGGGTGCTAGTTTAGAAGATGCTCTCTGAAGAGCAGGGTCTTCAGGAGTTTCTTGAAGATTGAAAAGGAAGCTGCTGGTCTGGTAGTGCTTGGAAGGTCATTTCACATTGAGAAGAGTCTGGATTGTCCTGAACGTGGTGTAGGCACTGCTAGCCGACGATCCTGTGATGACATGCATGAACATGCAGGCTCAACATGAAAATGGTCTCCCACACCTATTTTTTGCATTAGCTGCTGATGGAATATGACCTAAAATCTATACGCAATGCATTTTGAAGCACATGCGATGACAATATATTTCACAATATAATCTTTTCTTCTGTTTACACATGTCAAAATGACAACATTCTAACATACAGTGGTGTGAAAGACTCTTTGCCCCCTTCCTGATTTCCTATTCTTTTGCATGTTTGTCACACAAAATGTTTCTGATCATCAAACACATTTTACCGTTAGTCAAAGATAATACAAGTAAACACAAAATGCAGTTTTGAAGTGATGGTTTTTATTATTTAGGGAGAGAACAAAATCCAAACCTGCATTGCCCTGTGTGAAAAAGTAATTGCCCCCCTTGTTAAAAAATAACCCAACTGTGGTGTTTCACACCTGAATTCAATTTCTGTAGCCACCCCCAGGCCTGATTACTGCCACACCTGTTTCAATCAAGAAATCACTTAAATATGAGCTGCCTGACACAGAGAAGTAGACCAAAAGCACCTCAAAAGCTAGACATCATGCCACGATCCAAAGAAATTCAAGGACAAATGAGAACAAAAGTAACTGAGGTCTATCAGTCTGGTAAAGGTTATAAAGCCATTTCTAAAGCTTTGGGACTCCAGCGAACCACAGTGAGAGCCATTGTCCACAAATGGCAACAACATGGAACAGTGGTGGACCTTCCCAGGAGTGGGCGGCCGACCAAAATTACCCCAAGAGCGCAGAGACAACTCATCCGAGAGGTCACAAAAGACCCCAGGACAACTTCTAAAGAACTGCAGGCCTCACTTGCCTCAGTTAAGGTCGGTGTTCACGACTCCACCATCAGAAAGAGACCGGGCAAAAATGGCCTGCATGGCAGATTTCCAAGACGCAAACCACTGTTAAAGGGACTTTATGGAGTTTTGAATTTGTATGCTCGCGATTGCCCCCTCAGGCCAAAAGCGTAACGGCAGCTTCAATAGTAGGCTCGTGCACGAGGCGCGCATGCTGTAAGTGCACACTCCTTAACGAAAATAACAGCTGAGACAGTCCCGTGTGTGTGTGTGTGTGTGTGTGGCCCGGAGGACAGGAGAACGCGCAGCTAATTAATTAAATAATTTGGTTCTGTACCTTTCTCTTCAGCACAGCCGACAAAGGTTTATGATGGGTCAGTCCTCCTGCATGCTCAGATCATTCCCTTCCCTTGCTTGAAAAATTGTTCCAAAATGAAAGTTGAACCCACATCTTTTTTATCTGTGAATTCAATGTCGTTCGGCGAGTCTCAAATAAAAATTTGGGCATCTTACTGTAAAAAAATAACATTAATGTAAATAACAAACTCTAAATAAACTATGTTCATGTCCAGAATCGAACCCAGGTCTTCTACACGAGAGTCCGATGTCTCACTAGGTGAGCTAAAGCACCAGTGATGTCTTTTGTGTCTGTAACATTTATATCCTTGATGACAGCTGAAACAACGTTCAAAGAATGGTTCGGAGTGAAAATGGCTATTTTGTTGCTAATTTGTAGGAAATATCTAGAAGAAAGTAGCTAAGGGTCCTCAGAAATGTTGCTAGGTTCATCACTAGGCGTTAGGAACAGCGACAAAGTCGCTGAGTTGGCACTACCTCACACTCTGCTGCTAAAGCTACTGATAGCAAACGCTACGGGCGATGCCTGAGCGTGAACGCGCATGAAGCAGCCTGCTCGACCCGAGCATCTCTCTTTTTCTGTGATTTTACAGAAAAACAGGCAATCACAGTAAAAATGCCAGGGCTCATTCTACAGGACCAGGGCATTGCAGGAGAATGTATGAAGAAGACATTTATTATTTCTATACATGTATTGGCTGTCAAACTTCCATAACGCCCCTTTAAGCACAAAGAACATTAGGGCTCGTCTCAATTTTGCTAAGAAACATCTCAATGATTGCCAAGACTTTTGGGAAAACACCTTGTGGACTGATGAGACAAAAGTTGAACATTTTGGAAGGCAAATGTCCCGTTACATCTGGCGTAGAAGTTACACAGCATTTCAGACAAAGAACACCATACCAACAGTAAAATATGGTGGTGGTAGTGTGATGGTCTGGGGTTGTTTTGCTGCTTCAGGAACTGAAAGGCTTGCTGTGATAAATGGAACCATGAATTCTACCGTCTACCAAAACATCCTGAAGGAGAATGTCCGGCCATCTGTTCGTCAACTAAAGCTGAAGCCATCTTGGGTGCTGCAGCAGGACAATGACCCAAAACACACCAGCAAATCCACCTCTGAATGGCTGAAGAACAACAAAATGAAGACGTTGGAGTGGCCTAGTCAACGTCCTGGCCTGAGTCCTATTGAAATGCTATGGCATGACCTTAAAAAGGCGGTTCATGCTAGAAAACCCTCAAATAAAGCTGAATGACAACAATTCTGCAAAGATGAGTGGGCCAAAATTCCTCCAGAGCGCTGTAAAAGACTCGTAGCAAGTTATCGCAAACCCTTGATTGCAGTTATTGCTGCTAAGGGGGGCCCAACCAGTTATTAGGTTCAGGAGGCAATTACTTTTTCACACAGGGCAATGTAGCTTTGGATTTTGCTCTCTCCCTAAATAATAAAAACCATCATTTCAAAACTGCATTTTGTGTTTACTTGTATTATCTTTGACTAATGGTTAAATGTGTTTGATGATCAGAAACATTTTGTGTGACAAACATGCAAAAGAATAAGAAATCAGGAAGAGGGCAAACAGTCTTTCACACCACTGTACTTCTAAATACTTCTAGAAAGTATAGAATGCCATTTATAAAACATTTAAAGGAGACCTAGAATATTCTTGTTGTTTTTGAATGAAGACGGCTTGGGTGGTCAAAAGTAGCATGCCAAAGTGTGTGACCTTTCTTGCAGCAATGCTGTTTGAATGCTGTATTCTGAAACTGATTGCTGAAGCTGAAACTAAGCTAAATAGTCAAAATGAGCTGAATGTATGTGAAGCAAAAATCAGTAATAAGCTGAAATATTTTAACAGCTGGTGTTTGAGTAGGACTAGATAGAAATATTTGTGACTTTAGCAGCATATGCTTAACAGCATTCAAAAATAAAGGTGCTTGTGGGACATTTAAGAGTGAGAGTGATGGGTGATTTATTTATTTTTCTTTCTTGGGCCTGGATCGTTTCAATGAAAAGAAATGCAACCATCTAAAAATATGTTTTGGTTTAGGGTGATCAGGAAGTGAAACAGACTGGAGACTGTGGTGGGGGGGTCAGTGCTTCCTAAACCATGGCACAAACACTAGTGCAAGTGTAGTGGTTTTAATATCTCCAAAAATGATATTGAATGTCATTTCAGTCATAGTCCAGGGTAGGGTCCTGTGGGTCAGTGCCGCATTGCAGGGCTTTGTGATAAACTTTGTTAACATTTATGCACTTTATCAAGGCACTGCAAGGGAAGGGCTGTTTACCTATTGGGATAAACTGAGTAGTGTTAATGCTGGGGAATGTGCCGTTCCGGGTGGGGATTTGAACTGTTGTACTAATTTTACTCTAGATAGATCAAGGGTAGGGATGCACCGATGGATCGGCATTTGATCGTAATCGGCCGATAGCGCCCCTATCGGTTTTGATCGGAATTTTCAAAATAGATCAAAGCAAACCGATCAGGTAGGGTTGTCACGGTAACCAGTGTAGCGCTAAACCCCGGTAAAAAAAAAAGTTGACAATAATAACCGTCTTGTTTTTAAAAAACTATATTGTCTTGGTGGGTTTACCGTGGCTGCGGTGTAGGCGCGTTGACCCTTACCAGCCACCGTATCACCTGCTGAAGTTGCCGGCGGCACATGCACGCTTTGTTTACAACAAAACTTTCTTGAAGCTAAAGCTGAAATAATGGTCAAAGGAGGAGACGGCAGCGCTCAGGAGGACATTTATTATCCCTCAAAGAAGACAAAGTCAGAAGTACGGGCATATTTTAGATATTTGAAGAATGCCGAGGAAGTTTATAGAAGACGGGCGGCTATCCTGTTTGCAGCACGAGCAGAAAAAGTGTCTGTGAAAGGCAGAAACGCTTCAAATCTCATGACACATCTGCGTGACCATCACCCACAACTCTACAGTCAACGCAAGGCAAGCTAACGTTAGCGTTTTAGCTAAAATGCGTGATCCGAGGATTTGGGTTGAGGGAGAACGCAACGAGTCGCTATATAAAGCAGCCGCAGCGCCGCTACCTGCATGTAAACCGTGTCGCGGACACCCCCATATTGAAATGACGCTATGCATTACGGGGCTTCCAGGGGCAGATAAGAGTTGGTCTCTCTCCGAGAATAATTATGAATTTAACAATGATTACTGCCTGATGACATTTTCCCACATCTGCAAAGCTCACTGGAAGGACACAAACCGAGGACAATATTTTCCTGAAATACGGATTGCTCAAGTAAGGGTAAAAAAAAAAGTATCTGAGTAGAAGGCTACTTGAGTACTGAGTATCATCTGGTCTAATATTTTTAAATGATGACATCAAACAGACATAAAATACGAAGTTATGGGCAAATATAGGTGTTTTAAAGACTAAAGGGGAAAAATGTAAACAAATAAACAACATAATTACAAATTAACACATTTTAGGCTAAATTTAGACACAAACTGAGGACAATATTTCCTGATATACAGTGTTTATTTAATTGTGTGAAAATGTAGCACGTTTAAAAAAAATACCGTGATAATACCGAAAACCGTGGTAATTTTGGTCACAATAACCGTGAGGTTAAATTTTCACACCGTGACAACCCTAATACAGACCATTTTAGATTAGGTTACATTTCCTTTATTCCCAGATTATGTAGTTTGTAGCACTCATTATAATGTTGTAGAAAATTTCTGGCCAATCCACGTGATCGGTATCGGTGATCAGCATTCTTTGATATCGGTATCGGTGATCGGCAGCAAAAAACCTGATCGGTGCATCCCTAATCAAGGGAGGAACCACATCTTTGGCCCGCTATTCCTTTGTCACAAATAGCGACAGACAGATGTATCTGATGTGTGGCGATTAAAAAAATCCATCCAGTAGAGGGTACACATGGGTTAAAAGGTCAGGTGGTAGGTAGTTAGTGCTGCTAGATTAGACATGGTTAGGGTGAGAGCACACAGCCCTGCTCCAGTTTGGTGCACGATTAAAGAAGAATGTGGAGATTGTAATGTGGACGGACGTGTTCTGCATCAACAGCAGTTAACTTATCACTGCTACATAAACAATAAGCACTGCTGAGGACAGCTAAGTGATCTCTTCTTGTCTGCTAACAGCTGCCAGCACTATACATGGTGAAAATCACCAGTAAACTCAGTCACATGTTAGAGCAGAACACCGGTTTGCTCATATCTGCTTCAACCCCTCCTAAATATGGGCTACTGCTTCTCCATTTGCAATAGTTTCTGTTTGAAGGTCTGTAAAGGAAATGTTCATTTGTCTTTTTCCACATATTGACTTATGACAGCTTAGTTTAAATAGTCATTAGCCTATTGGACTGCATGGTGGCGCAGTGGTTAGCACTGTTGCCTTGCAGCTAGAAGGTTGCAGGTTTGAAACTCGGCTGCAGCCTTTCTGCGTGGAGTTGCGTGTTCTCCCCATGCATGCGTGGGTTTCCTCCGGGTACTCCGGTTTCCCCCACAGATCACAACACGCCCTATAGGTTATAAATTGTAAGCTGCTTTGGATAAAAGCGTCTGCTAAATAAATAAACATAAACATAATTAATAGGGCTGTAGCGAAGCCTCGACGAAGTCGACGGCTCGATTCTAAAAATTTGTCGACGTCAGATCCGGAAGTCGACGCACCGCGCCCACTTGTTGCATCCCCAGGAGTTTGTAAACAGAGGTGAAATCTGCCTGCTTTTCCTCTAGTTCGCCCTCTTCTCCGCCTTCACTAACATCTCCGCCAAATACCGAAGACCCGGAACAACGTCCGTCCACTACTAGATTATTTTCCTGTTTTGCCCGCCTTCATCTCCCGGCAACGGACAACAACTTCCGGGGTCAGATGCGCTGCTTCGTCTCTACCGCACATGTAGAAAATCACCGGGAGCGCTTCTCCCTTCATTAAGGAGCTTCTTTCAGACATGAGGAGAGCTGTTTTGGTGGTAGCAGTCTCTCCTCCGTGCTGGTCTGTTTGCTGCTGGGTGTTTTTGGTTTATTTTAACTTGGTAACTTGAACTTAACGTTGGTAAAGCTACTGTTAGCATCTTCGCTAACAGCTTCTTGCGTTGGGATAAGCTGTTACGTTTTGGTTTAGAGTTCATCTTTTTTGTGGTGCAGATCTCCCTTTTATTACATTTAGAGTGTTGTGGGTTTTTGGTTTAGTGTAAAATATCACCTGAGTTTGGTTTAACCCGTAAGACCACTCGCCTCACGCACATAAGTGACCAAAACAAAGCAGCATGGAGACACTCCATCTTCTACCACCTCTCAGGCAGCAGCCTGCACTCCCAAGTTCTACACGTCACCAGAACATAACCAACCGCAACACAATAAACGCAGTGTTATACAAAATGGAAGGCCTGTAGTGTTTATTCTCTTACAGTAAGAATTTATCAATTTTTTTGAGGAATTTATTTGAGATTTTCTGGTTTTTGTTAATTGTGCAATAGAAAAATAATCATTAGATTAATTTTCTAAATAGTCATTAGAATAGTCGACTATTCGATAAAATAATCGTCAGAATAATCGTTTTAAAAATAATCGTTTACCCCCAGCCCTAATAATTAACCCCTAACAGCATACCACTAGAGGGAGCTCTCACTCTACTATTAGACAATGACTGGTCTAGCTGCTGTTTGTCTTTTATGTCATGTTACACTTTACCTGAAACAAGGTGAGCTCTGCTACATCTTACTGATCAGTAACAAGTCCATATGGGCTAATCAGAACTTCTTACAGGCTCCTTCTTTTGATTGTGATGGCTACTTTGTGTGTCTGTAATGTGTGTGTGTGTGTGTATGTGTGTGTGTTCCTTCAGGCTGCAGAGGAGGTGTCAAAGAGCCTGGTGGCCATGAAGGAGATCCTGTATGGCACAAATGAGAAGGAGCCTCAGACAGAAGCAGTAGCCCAGCTGGCCCAGGAGCTCTACAACAGTGGATTACTAAGCACCCTGATAGCAGACCTGCAGCTTATTGACTTTGAGGTGACACGTGCTCCAGACTAGAAATTATTCTCTTAAATGTGTTAATTTTTCACATAAAAATTTCATGTCTTTTTTTCATAGCAGATTTTAGCAGTTCTATTGAAAAATCTCTAAATGTTCATTTTAAAATAGAGCAAACAATTGTCATGTTGTGGTGTAGAAATCTAACCCACGACCTACAGAATCAGCATAGAGACGGGGGTAAAGTGTTTAAATAAGAATTTATTATAAGGGAACCCAATGAAGCAGCATAAACATAGCAGAGTTCTTTCACAAGGGAGCCGGTGCGGGAAATCTGTGGACAGTTGGGAGTTAGATCCAACTCGAGGAGGGAACAAGGAATCTGAATTGTGCGGAGGACTTACAGTCTGGAGAGGAGGGACCTAGCTCGAGGGAGGAGTGGTCCGGTCTGGGCTGAGATCCAAAAGGTGAGATGTGGAGGGAGCCGAGTTTGTGGAGATCCGGGGAGCTTAGGTGGGCAGCTGGAGGTGGCTCTGGCCAGGGAGAGGCTGAGAGACAAGCAGGTTGGAGTTCCAGAGTTCAGCCAGTCAGAGATGAAGGTGGAGGTTTTATCTGGTGAACGAGAGCAGGAAGGGTAAATGCAAAATCCAAAACACATCTAAAATCTTGAAAGGTCCAAAGAGCTCGAATATAATATGAAGAGGTGGCTTACCCCGGCTTTCCACCGGAGCCGTCAGCAGCACGTTACTGCAGCAGCGTGTCATAGCTGCTGATAGGAACCGCTGTGGTCAACAGAACCTTTTCCACCGGAGCCGTCAGCAGCGCGAGTCGGCCGCGTCTCAGGAGCAGCATGTCGCGGCCTTTACGCGCCGGTTCTATTTTCTACGAGCGACGCCTCTGAAACGGGTCAAGTTCGACGTTTTTGGGGAAGGAAAGACAGGAAATCGGACGCGGAAACGGAGCAAAGCTCCCGAGATTTTCAGAATAAAGAAACGTACTGCCTTCCGGTTGCTTTACTTTAAAAAAGTTACTAACTGTGCGGCCCCGTGAGAAGTTATCACCTAGCTAGCGGTCTCCTTTGTTTTTCAGGTCCGTATTGGCGATTATAAAACGGACAGAACATAAAACACAAACCATGTTGTAGTTTTCTCCTGCTTGTTGTTGTGTTTACTGACGTGCTCGGTCGGTGACAGCTGCTCCCCTGCTGCTTCGCGTCTCGTGGGAAGGGCCAAGCAGCAGCTTACGCGAGCAAGACGTGCTGCTGCAGTAACGTGCTGCTGATGGCTCCGGTGGAAACCCGGGGTTAGAAGGTACCCGGGTAGAGTAATCATCCAGCGAAGTGTAGAAGTCTCTCAGCTGCTTAAATACACCTGGCCGGCTGATGAGCAGATCTGCTGCAGCTTGGTCAACCTCCAGACACGCCCACCTGCAGAGGGAAAACTCAGAGACAGGGAGTGACAGCAGGAACACACCTCAGACCGTGACAACAATTAATGCTTTATTAAAGTGTTTAAAAGTCTACCCATAGATTATTAAACAAAACAATAAGCAATGAAATCATTATTATTATATTTTGTATCGGCTTTGCCCTTTAAGGCTGGATTGGGTAAGCGATTCTTGATACGCCTCTCACTGACGAGCTTCTAAAGGTGTAGTTCACTAAAAACATTTCTTCAGGATTATTTCTGATTATAATCAGCAGAGCTGTGGAATATTCGATGCATCGAGATGGAGGCATAAAGATTATGAATTGTTGAAGAAGCCCACCATAGGCAATTATTGTCGAATGCAGTTTGGCTTTTTAACCAATTCTCAAGCCATTATATCAGAGTGGGATGTGACATTTACAGAGTGGGAAATGTTGGTCCGCCTTTATGTAGTGTTGCAGGGCTCAGCGCTGGAGTTCTAACCTGAGACCTAGGGATGGGTACCGAATTCAGTACTTTCTAAGGCACCGGCCGAATCCCACAGTACTGACCGATTCACGCCACGTAAAACTGTGCCTTGTTTCGGTACTCGTGCCGCGCGGCGGCGCAAGAGTGTAATGTCAGTCACTGTGGACGAGCTGTAAACAAAGCAGCATGGCAGAGAGGAAGTGTTCTGAAGTTTGCGCCCACTTCACTAAGTGGGATGAGTAACTGGGTGATGATGAAACCAGCAACAACCATCTAAGTGAGGCATCATCATCTTAATTTGCTCCGGTAGGTAAATATGACTTCGTATTTGAAGTATTCCCATTTCTTCCCCGTATAATCAAGATGAGGATTTTCTGTGACAGATAAAAGGAGTTTCTTAATCATTTCACAGTATTCTTCATCATTAAAAAATAATACATTAAACTTCCAGTACCCATTTCTACCTATATTTTCTTCGTCTTCGTCTTCGTCTTCCTCCGCTTATCCGGGTCGCGGGGGCAGCATCCCAATTAGGGAGCTCCAGGCCGTCCTCTCCCCGGCCTTGTCCACCAGCTCCTCCGGCAGGACCCCAAGGCGTTCCCGGACCATATTGGAGATGTAACCTCTCCAACGTGTCCTGGGTCGACCCGGGGGCCTTCTGCCGGCAGGACATGCCCGAAACACCTCCCCGGGGAGGCGTCCAGGAGGCATCCTGACCAGATGCCCAAACCACCTCAACTGGCTCCTTTCGATCCGGAGGAGCAGCGGTTCTACTCCGAGTCCCTCCCGAATGTCCGAGCTCCTCACCCTATATTTTCTGTCTTAGGAATTAATTTTATAGAAACAACACAATGATCCGTAACAGGGGCTGCCGATATTTCAGCGAGAGAGATAAGACCTAAAATATTTTGAGATACTAGCCATAAACCAATTCTTGACTTATTATTACTATTTGTACGTATCCATGAAAATTGTCTAATATACGGGTTAATATGTCTCCAAGCATCTGACAGAGAGTTGTTTGCACAAAAACTACTCAATGTTCGATTATAAAAATGTGTAGAGAATTTAGTGGGATATCTATCCATCCATTCATCAGGTACGCAGTTATAGTGTCGTTGTCCCCCCCCCCCCCCCCCCAAACCAGTATATTATCTGTTGGGTATTTAAGTTTAGATTCTCCAATAATTTTTGTAATTTCATTTATGAATATTTTGTTTTCTGTGACCGAACTATATCCGTATACATTACAAACAATCCAAAAAAACACCATCGAAATTCAAAATCGCAATTATCCAATGTCCCCTTGAGTCTGCTTTATATTTCATAAGCTTACCCGGACAGCTGTTAAAACGGATCGCCACACCTCCAGATCTGTTGGATCCATGACTAAAAAGAACAGTGTCCCCCCACTGAATCTTCCAGAATGCCGTGTCGTCTTCACATGAATGAGTCTCTTGAAGAAAGATAACTTGTGCCTTTTGTTCCTTACAAAATAGAAATAATGCCTTTCTTTTGGTAATGTCCTTCAGTCTGTCACAAACTCCTCCCGCTGACTGCATTCCAATCATTCCTGCCACCAACGTGGTCGCTGACGTCATCACGCCGACACTACTTAAAGAAGTGCCGGCGTTTCATTCATTGCTAGTCATCGTTCTCACCAGACTTTGTATCGAGTCTCCAGGCTTACCAGCCCTCAAAATCTTCTAACTACACCTTCAGGAGATAACCACGCTGGTTACCTCCGTCACTCCGCGTCTGGGCAACAGAAACTTTCAGTCACGCTTCAGATCTGCCAACGAACCTGACAGGATGACTGAGCCCCAAGTTGACCCAGCGGAGTTCGCGCGTCTGCGTGTCGAAGTGGCTCAACAGCGCGCAACCTTGGATCAGCATACGGCAGAAATGAACCAGCTCCGTGCCGTAGCTGATCGCCAAGCCACCAAGATCGAGTCACTCACCGAGCTAGTACTCCAGCTGACCACCGCTCTGTAACGTCAGATCGCAGCTGTTTCTGACAGGATGGAACCACGCCTCAGCCTTCCAGAGAAGTGGGATGGAACCAGGGGATCCCCGGAGAGCATGTTGGCGACCCTGGCCATGACTTTTGAGTGCCCGCCGGCACGCTACCCCACATCCTGCTCTCGTGTCACCCTGCTTACCTCACTGCTGACAGGTCGAGCAGGTGAATGGGCGGCGGCTCTTTACAATCAGAAATCTCCTGCCTGCAGTGACTATGAGACTTTTGTAAAGGAGATGAAAAAGACTTTTGTGCACCCCAGCAGCGAGGTTTCAGACGAGACTCGGCTGCTTCAGCTTCGCCAGGGCTCCCAGACGGCGGCTCAGTACACCTCTCGCTTCCGGACGACAGCAGCTCGGTTGAGTTGGGATGACGCCGCCCTAAAGGCCGTTTACCTGGAGGGACTGTCACCGAGAATCCGGGAGGGCATGATCGGGCACGAGGTCCCAACCTCCCTAGACCTGGCAGTGGATCTGGCTCTCCAACTGGACCGCTGCATCCTGAACCGGCCGAGCACCATGTCGGCCCCCGTACACACCAGGACGTCACCCCGCCGGCCGGCTCACCAACCGACGGAGGAGCCGATGCAGCTCGGACATCTTCCCCTTGAGGAACGGGCACGGCGCTACCAGGAGGGAAGATGCGCTTACTGTGGGGATTTGGGTCACCACCGTGGCACGTGCCCAAAACAACCGGGAAAAGGTCCCTCCGGGTCGGAGTAGGAGCTGTCCCGCCCGGATTCTCCACTTTTCCGGCTCCACACCGAACCACTCTCCCGGTCTCCCTCCACCTGGACCAAGGCCCGACCAGACTGGAGGCACTTTTAGACACGGGGGCTGCGGAGTGTTTTATCGATCACAGACTGGTTACTTGGCTCAAGATACCCCTCACCGCCCTCGACCGACCCATTCCCGTGACCTCTGTGGACGGCCGGCCCGTCATGCCGTACCCTCTCACCCACCAAACTCAGGGTCTCCACATGACTATTGACCAACACCGGGAGACCCTCCACTTCCTGGTCATCCAGGCCCCGGCTATGCCTCTCATCCTGGGTCATTCCTGGTTCTGCCGCCATGAGCCTCACATCTCCTGGTCCACCAGTAAAGTCCTGGCCTGGGGCACGGGTTGCCATAACCACCGGGGCTCCCCTGCACCTCGGACTGGAGCAGCCCCTCCCACAGACGTAGACCTGACGCTCATCCCTCCTCAATACCACGACCTTGCTTAGGTCTTCGCTAAAGAACCCACTACCAGGTTACCTCCTCACCGACCCTACGACCTGGAGATCAGGCTCCAGCCCGGCACCCCCCCCCCCCCTCGGGGTCGCCTGTTCTCCCTCTCTCCGGCGGAGACCCGGGCTATGGACAGTTATATAACTGATGCCCTCCAGAAGGGATTCATCCGTCCCTCAACATCCCCCGGGGCCGCGGGGTTTTTCTTTGTAAAGAAGAAGGAGGGGGATCTCCGGCCCTGCATAGACTATCGAGGGTTAAATAAAATAACGATCAGGGACCGTCACCCTCTCCCTCTCATGGGCACCGCCCTGGACGCCATCACACAAGCCTCAGTGTTTACTAAACTGGATCTGCGCAGCGCCTATAACCTCATCCGTATTAAGGAAGGTGAGGAGTGGAAGACCGCTTTTATCATGCCCACTGGCCACTATGAATATTTGGTGATGTCTTTTGGCCTCTGCAACAGCCCTGCCGTCTTCCAGCGGTTCATTACAGATGTGCTGAGAGACATGTTGGGCCGCTGGGTCTTTGTCTATCTAGATGACATCCTCATCTACTCCCGCTCGGCCGAAGAGCACATCCGTCATGTTCGAGCTGTTCTGTCCCGCCTCCTGGACCATGGAATTTACTGCAAACTGGAGAAGTGTGCGTTTCACCAGGAGTCCACCTCCTTCCTGGGTTTTACCATCTCCTCCCGGGGCCTGAAGACTGACCCCCGGAAGGTTCAGGCAGTAGCTCAGTGGCCTCTATCCACGACCCTGAAGCAGCTGCAAAGCTTCCTGGGTTTCTTGAACTTTTATCGGAGGTTTATACGCAACTTCAGCTCCCTCGCAGCGCCACTGACCTCACTCACCAAAACCACCAATCAGCCTCGCCCTTTTCGCCTTACTCCAGAGGCTGTCCGTGCTTTCCATGAGCTGGTCGGACGTTTCACTAAGGAACCCATCCTCCTCCACCCGGACCAGACCCGGCCTTTCGTTGTGGAGGTGGACGCCCCTGATGTGGGAGCGGGAGCCGTTCTCTCGCAATGGGGTCCGGACTCTAAGCTCCACCCATGTGCCTACTTCTCCCGGAAGTTTTCCCCCACCCAGCAGAACTATGGGGTCGGCGACAGAGAGCTGCTGGCAATAAAAAGGGCTCTGGGGGAATGGAGGCAGTGGCTCCTGGGGACCACCGATCCCTTTCTGATCTGGACCGACCACCAGAATCTCATTCATCTACAGTCTGCCCGCCAACTCAACCCTCGTCAAGCTCGGTGGGCCCTCTTTTTCGAGCCGTACCACTTCCATATCGCCTACCGGCCCGGCTCCAAGAACCTCAAGGCGGACGCTCTCTCTCTGCGTTTCGCACCAGATGCCGGCCCCCCGGAGCCTCGGACTGTTCTACCGACCCAACGCTTCCTGGCCTCCCTCCAATGGCCGTTGGAGCAGTTCATACGGGCAGCACTTCCTGGCTATCCGGCGCCGCCGGAGACTCCACCGAACCGTCTCTACGTTCCCGCCTCCTGCCGACAAGAGGCGCTCACGTGGGGGCATTGTTCACGGCTCGCGGGACATCAAGGACGAGCCCGTACCCTCCAGTTCCTCCGTCGGGCTCTCTGGTGGCCGTCCATGAGGAAGGACGTCCTCGAGTTCACAGCTGCGTGTGATGTGTGTGCTCGCTCCATGTCCTCCAACCGACCGGGCGCTGGAGAGTTACAGCCTCTCCCTGTGCCCAAGCGGCCGTGGTCACACATCGGGCTGGACTTTGTCACGGGACTGCCGGCGGTCGACCACCTGGACACCATATTGACTATCACGGACCGTTTCTCCAAGGCCGTGCACTTAGTGGCCCTAGCCGGCCTCCCCACAGCCAAGAGGACGGCCGAACTGCTCCTGGAACAGGTGGTGCGTCTCCATGGTTTCCCTCAGGACGTGGTTTCCGACCGAGGACCCCAGTTCGTCTCACGCTTCTGGAAAGCGTTCTGTCGCCTGGTCGGTGCTTCCACCAGTCTGTCCTCTGGATACCATCCGCAGACAAACGGTCAGACAGAGAGAGCTAACCAGCAGCTTGGACGCTACCTGCGCTGCTTCGCTTCGTCCCAACCTACCACCTGGCCCCGCTTTCTCCTGTGGGCGGAGCTGTCACACAACCTCCAGACCTCCTCTGCCACGAGTCTGTCTCCCTTTGAGACCTGTTACGGTTATCAGCCTCCTCTGTTTGACCATCAGGTGCCAGAGGTGGAGGTCCCTGCTGCCCAGACGCTGGTTCGCCGCTGTCGGCTCGCCTGGATCCGGGCCCGTGCGTTCATCACCCGGGCCAACACGGAATATGCCCGTCAGCATCGCCACCGGCCTGGCCCCATCTTCTGGTCTGGCGACCAGGTGTGGCTCTCCTCCGCTAACCTGAGGATGCCGGCTGGCTCCCGGAAGCTCACTCCTCGCTTCCTGGGTACGTTCCCTGTCCTCAAGGTCATCAATCCAGTCACCTACCGTCTGCGCCTCCCGGCTACTCTCCGGATTCACCCGGTCTTTCACGTCTCCCAGCTTAAGCCTGTGATCTCCTCTCCTCTCCACCCTCCACCGGTCCGGGTGCCTCCGCCCCGCGGGGTTGAGGCGGATCGCACCTACACGATCCGCAGGATTCTGGACGCTCGCCGCCGGGGACGCGGTTGGCAGTACCTCGTGGACTGGGAGGGGTACGGGCCTGAGGAACGTTCTTGGGAGCCCACAAGCTCGTTTGGCGACCCTGCCCTGCTAACTGACTTCTGGGCCCGCCGTCCTGGGACTTTGGGAGCCGTCCCTAGAGGGGGGGGGGGGGGGGGTCCTGTCACGAACTCCTCCCGCTGACTGCATTCCAATCATTCCTGCCATCAACGTGGTGGCTGACGTCATCACGCCGACACTACTTAAGGAAGTGCCGGCGTTTCATTCATTGCTCAGTCATCGTTCTCACCAGACTTTGTATCGAGTCTCCAGGCTTACCAGCCCTCAAAATCTTCTAACTACACCTTCAGGAGATAACCACGCCGGTTATCTCCGTCGCTCCGCGTCTGGGCAACAGAAACTCTCAGTCACGCTTCAGATCTGCCAATGAACCTGACACAGTCCTCTTGCATTTAATGAAATAAATGATAATCTTGAACTCATAAGGATTTCAAAAAATGACCTAAACACAAAAAAAAAAACATAAAAATTTTAACTTTGATTTAACAGGAATGTAAGGCTTCACCAAAGACTAGCTTAGTGAATAATAGTTGAACTGTCCCTCTAAACGTCTTCACAACTCATTCAGAAAGCCACCACCTCCTTCTTCAGGGGAAAATCTGGGTGTTTTCAATTAATGCAAACGGTCCTCTGAAGTACGCTCTCTTGTTCTTCTCCCGCGCCTCCTTCACCTTCGGCCACAGCAGCCTCCTCGCTTCCCTGTCTTCCTGAATCAGATCTTCTGCAAATCTTAAACCATTTTTCTTGCAAACTTCACAGTTCTTGGAAAGCTTCCAGATGAGGTCTCTGCACTCTCTCTTCACGAACTGGATAATTAATGTTAAGTTACATTCGCTACTCGCATGTGCATTCAGTGCAGTGTGTGTATGTGCGTCACTCATTGTGGTCCGGGTGAAACATGACCCTTTGCAATTCCAAAGCCATGAATTAATTAAACATGAATTTAACAAATTCTTGAGGCAGAGAATTTGAGGCTTTCTTGTACTCGAATTATTCGAGGTACTCGAGGAATTGTTCAGCCCTAGAGACCATTGAGTCCACTGATCTCAGGGGGAGAGAGGTCCAGAGTCTGGGGGTCACAGCAGCAAATGATCTGTCACCTTTGGTCTTTAGCCTGGTGCTGCACAACCAGTAGGCTTTGGTCCCCGGACCTCAGGGACCTGCTGGGGGTGTAGGGACTAAAGCCGGGCGTACACTGTGCGACTTTTTCACTCGCAGCGTTCAGCTTCAGCTCAAACTGTACGACTTCCTCGCAGAGCAGATCTCACGAGTCATGCGCTCACACTGCACGACCCAGTTCTCGCATGCGACCTGACTGCTCACACTGTACGTCTGGTAGCAACACGTCGGCCCTAAAAATATGCTAAAAATAGCAGTTTTTACTCAACACTTCAGACTTTTTTTGTCTTGTTTTCACTGTTGTCCTTCGGGAGTGCTGCAGGAGGACACACAGGGATTTATGGGGGTTGGACGAGGAAAACGAAATAAAGAAAGTAAATCTGTGTTTTGTGATCAGTTTAATTTGACATGAACACGACAAACACGCTTTCTTGACAATCTTTGTGAGTAAAAAAAACGTGTAGAAATAAAAACGAACAGCGTGTGTTATTAGGGAAATAGCGAGCGGCGTTGATGCAGGATTGCGCATGCGCCGTAAGCGGTTCTGATACATTTTGGGTCGCAGCTGCTCGCAGCGCCGCTTCAACAGTGCGATACCCTCACGAGGGACGAGCGAAATATTAAACACGCCAGAAGTCCGTGCGAGCTCACGACTGCTGATCGGCAGCTGGTCACGTGGTGTTAATCGCCTCTCGTAACCCGCTGTACACTACACGACCGCTCGGCGCAAAACTCGCCCCGATGTCGTGGATTCTCGCACGAGTGGAAAATCGGCTCAAAAAGGACGGGCGTAGTTCAAGCCTTTTATTGTTTCTAATATTGATGATTTTGGCATACAGCTCATGAAAACCCAAAATTCCTATCTCACAAAATTTGCATATTTCATCCGACCACTAAAAGAATGGAGATGTCAGAACGTTTGGAAGTCTGCGTGAGTTTATTGTGTTGTTGTGTTGTATTGTGAGCGGCATTTAAGGGAATTGGTGTTGACAAGCTTTTACTGAGGATGTTTTTCTGTTCAACGTCACACTCCCAAAACCAAAATTAGGTCAGGATAACTAACATTACTGGATCAAGTGCATCTGAAGCCACGTGCTCCGCGCTGCAGCAACAGTCTCTAGTCCAAGGCTGACACAGCTTGAAAAAATTCCTGCACAGTTGCTAAATAGATGATTGCTAATATGACACTGTGCATTACTTTATTTGCATATTCATCAAGCATAACCCATTAGCCCAATGTTTTATTATTGTTTTTTACCTGGACACAGCCAGTGCTGTCATCATCTGGGTAATGAAATATACATTTTTCTGCGTACCCCTGTAATGCTCTCACAGACCACTAGGGGTACGCGGACCTCTGGTTGGGAATCACTGCACTAGAAGAATCATCTCCTCTATGGCGCTGTGCAGAGGCATGTCGGTGGTGGACATTTGTCTAGCTTCATCTTGGTCCTCCCCTTGCTCATTTGTCTACTTTATCACTTTTGTCCCTGTGGGACATTTCCTTCTCTCACTCTGTGCTCAGGGTTATTATGAGCTGATTTCAGCGCACCTGTTCACATTGTGAGTGCCTATGGATCATGCTGACATGTCAATTGGAGTTGCATGCCTTCGTCACCATCCCTGATGGGTTTACTTTTTCAGATAATAGCCTCCATTACTCCCCTACTGTTTTCGCTAGGTCTTCTTCTCTGCATGCTTATCATCTTACCCCCTGTGGAGTCGTGTTAAATACCCTGCTGGGTCGGTCACTTGCTGCCAGCTGTTCCCCTGCTGTGTGAATACCAATTGTGACGTTTTTCACTTTCATCACCCCTTCGCTTTGGCTGCTCCTTTTTCCTTCTGCCATTCGCACAGCAGTCATACAGGAGGGGAGAGATTTTTCTGTGGTTTGGCAAACAGAAGCCCTTTTCAGACAGACATTCTGGAACATTTGCGGACAATTCAATCCGGTTTTTAACCGGAACTGTGTTTTCAGACACACCACTTTTGTACCGGAACTTGTCCTTTCGACTGCGTTCACACAGCAGGGAACAGTTCCAGATGTCTGACGGCGGTGGGCGCGGGGGGGGGGGGGGGGGGGGAGGAATCGGACTTATGTTAAGAAGAAGAAGAAGAAAATATCATTTCTATAGTGCCTCTCCAGATAAAAATCACGAGGCGCTTAAGCATAATTCTGCGCACACGAAGACGCATAAGAGACCTGGATGATGAAGCTCAATGGTTAAAGGAATCACGAAGCGGTGTGAAGCGCTCCGTCGCGCGTCTAGGCGGTACCGTAGGAGGCGAGCTGCCGTGGTTCGCCGCATGCTACAGCAGCGGGCTATATAGGTGCGCACAGCGTCCCCCGGTCCCCTCCTCCTCCCCCTCCCTCTTGTCCGGAACTTTACCTCACCAGTCTGAAGCAGCCACCCTGTCCGTAACAAGTCCGGACCTGTTACTAGGGGCTTCGTCCGGATAAATTCCGGAACACGTTATCCGGATGTTTGTATTCAGACAGAGAGGTCTTACGGACAGATTCCGGAACATTTCCGTTTTTCACGGCCTGTCTGAAGGGGGCTTAATATGGTCTGATGATTCGATTTGAACCAGTGAGACGCAGTGACTACAGCCAGCTTTGCCTTTAACCCAATCCAGCCTTAAAGAGCGAAGCTGTGGTTACGTACTTTTAGGTTACAATTGTGAAGATTATGGCTTACAGTTTATGAAAACCCCAGATTCAAAATCTCAGGCAATCAGAATATTGTGAAAAGTTTCAACATCCATTACTTCTGTTGTAGCCTTTATATTTCATTTTGCCTTCTGGGCCACCGTATTCCTCTGAGTTATGTTTTTTATGAGATCATCAAAATTGGCACCAAATGCTGCACATTTTCTTTTGGTTTACTAAACTAATCACAAAGAAAGTGAAACACCTGGGGTAAACATGCATTCTACGTTTGATCCAGTTGAGCACCGGTGCAGAACATCCATGACCAACAACTGAACTAACGTCAGAGACAAAGACACCACTGTTGAAACGTTAGTTCTTTTATTTGTACTGAATCAATACTTTTTAAGAGTGCTCAAGCCTTCTTCTTCTACTTCATAAATAAAACACTGACACTTTTCCTGGTTTCCACCCTTATGTGCTGCTGAGTTGGGAGTGAAATACTAGGCCCATTGTCCACTCGTTCATTGACGTGACTGTGTTATCTGTGTTACCAACAGGGTAAAAAAGATGTAGCACAGATCTTCAACAACATCCTGAGACGTCAAATCGGCACCAGAACACCAACTGTAGAGTACCTCTGTACCCAGCAGAATATCCTCTTCATGTTGCTCAAAGGGTAAGAACACACACACTATTCCTGTTTGCTATAATATTCTGTAGGTAAGTTTTCTGAATGTAGTTGGAGCTTTGTTTATTGTCCACATTCAGCACTACAGAAGCGCAGAGCTTTCATGACTCATGTGTGCGGTTAAGGCTGGGCAATAAAATGATAGCAGTATAGATTTCAAAGTACATTTTCCTCGATAGACCTTTGAGAACGGGTCTTTAGAACCTCAGTATAACTAGAATCCCGTAGCTCAGTAGCAGCCAGATGGGCACACTGCTAGTGACTAATGTTAGTGTAGCATTAAGCCGGGCGGACACTGTGCGACTTTTTCACTCGTAGCACGCAGCTTCAGCTCAAACTGTACGACTTCCTCCCAGAGCAAATCTCACGAGTCATGTGCTCACACTTAGGGCTGTCGCAATATTCGCAAGAACAATATATCGCGATATTAAGAAACCCACCGCGCTGCATGACGTGCCACCGCAATTACCGCACTTGATTAAATCTCGCGACAGCGCATGCTGAGAGGTAAAGTCCGCGCTGATCGAGGAGACAGTAGGGCACTTTTTTTTATTTCTGTTAGATGTTGCAGCCAAATTTGCATTTCAAAGTTAGACCTCCTGAATGTTGTTTTTAAGTTCAGTCTGAGAATGCCGTTACTGCCCTTTGATCTGCATTCAATAAAGTGTTAAAAATGTATTTTTTCTAACATTTTTAAATGTGTAAGCACAATGTTTCAAAGGAAATATTGCCATGAGTTTAGTAATTAACAAACAAATTTGCTAAGTACATAAATAAAAACGGGGTGCAATAATATCGCATATCGCAATATTGAGCTGCCCTGACTCACCGTAGGGGGAATTCCTCAATCGCGACAGCCCTACTCACACTGCACGGCCCAGTTCTCGCATGCGACCTGACTGCTCACACTGTACGTCTGGTAGCAACACGTCGGACCTAGAAATATGCTAAAAATAGCAGTTTTTACACAACACGTCAGACTTTTTTGTCTTGCCTGTTGTCCTTCGGGAGTGCTGCAGGAGGACACACAGGGATTTATGGGGGTTGGATGAGGAAAACGAAATAAAGAAAGTAAATCTGTGTTTTGTGATCAGTTTAATTTGACACGAACACGACAAACACGCTTTCTTAACAATCGTCGTGAGTAAAAAAAAAACGTGTAGAAATAAAAACGATCAACGTGTGTTATTAGGGAAATAGCGGGCGAGCGGTGTTGATGCAGGATTGCGCATGCGTCGTGAGCGGTTCTGATACTTTTTGGGTCGCAGCTGCTCGCAGCGCCGCTTCAACAGTGCGATACCCTCACGAGGAACGAGCAAATATCAAACACTCCAGAAGTTCGTGCGAGCTCACGATTGCTGATCGGTAGCTGGTCACGTGGTGTTAATCGCCTCTCGTAACCCGCTGTACACTACACGACGCTCGGCGCAAAACTCGCCCCGATCTTGTAGATTCTTGCACGAGTGGAAAATCGGCTCAAAAAAAGTGAAAAAGTCGCACAGTGTACGCCCGGCGTTAGATAGCTGGTAAAAAAATAGAAAATACGAATGCTCCGAACTGAAAAAAAAGATGGAAAAAAGAGACAGAGGACACAAACATGGCATTGTTATAAAAAAAAGGGGGGGGGACCAAACAGTTCAGACGAATGGACGCCGTTTGGCTAGCGTCATAGCTACGAAGCTAATGTGGCGTATGCAGGTTCTAACAAACTCAGGGGAAACCATTGATATGTTTGAGGTCATAAACCAGCTCTACTGGCTGGAGCGGCAGGATGTAAAACTTAATAATCCCAGATTAGAGCGAGTGTGAAGAGAATTACTTACCATGCATTTCATTTTTATTTCACTCCCCTACATGAGGCTCTCCTAAACCAAAAGTCTTGAGTTTAAACCAAGCCCCCAAAAAGCAGCTCAAAAATTGGTCCCAACCCGGAAGTACCAAAAATTGCAGTTCCACCCTCATCCACTAGGGGCTGGTGTCAGAAGCGAGCAAATCCTCATTGACTCCCATGTTAAAAATACCAATTTCACAGCAGAAATAAACATGTTTACAGCCTGGTACCAGAACATGTTTTAGGTTTAAATGATCTAGTTTACACTCATGACAACTCTGAGGGGGGTGGATTTTTTTCTCACTCTTCTGTTTAAGTGTATTAAAAGTCTAAAATTCTGAATAATTAATGAGCATCAGACCCACGTGACCACAGAGCTAGCTCCGTGGAAAGGCCTCAGTAGAGCCTCGGTCTGGCTTGGAAACTGCTCCGGGGAATTTTGAGTCTCTGTGTGTGTGTATTCTTTTTTGGATATTTTTTGTGCAATTGTTGGACAAAATGACTTGCTGTGGCATTAATTGCACTAATAGAGCATCCAAGGAGTCTCCACTTCATTTTTTTCTGTAAGTAAAATTATATTTATGTATTTTAGGTCACTGCCGAGCTGAGCTTAGATTTTAACCATGAAATTTAAATGTAATAGGGTAAAACCCAGTGCATTTAACATAATGCTGCACTTTAGAAAATGGGTTGAAATATAACATGTTGGTGGAGCTGGGTTCCCACTATCGGCTTGTGGAGCTCTCGGGAGACCGATGTTTTCCACCCGGTTCTCCCCTCCCCGCAGCTCGGCGCATCTCTGTGTGATCACGGCTCCTGACTGCTGCGCGGGCTGACGGCTTGTCGAGCTCTGGGATGGAAACCTTTCCACCCGGTTCTCCCCAGCGGCAGCTCTGCGCATCTCAGATCGCCGCGGCGCTTGTCTGCTGTGTGGCTGCCGGCTTGTGGAGCTATCGGAGAACTCTGTGTTCCACCCGGTTTTACCCAGCGGTCAGCCCGGCGTATCTCTGACTCAGAAGCTCTGGTGTTAACTCCAGTTGTAGCTAGGTTTCTACCTCCGTTAGCTTAGCTCCCACCTCCGCATTAGCTTTGGGTTAGCTTCAGGTTAGCTTGTAGCTAGTTCGACCGGGTGTCGTCAGTTGATCCCAGCCTTACAGCCCCACCCTCAGCTCCTCCTCTTCCGTTTTATGGAATTGTCTGGGCTTGACGGAACCTGTGACACGGTCAAAATGGCGGTGGTGGCCACCTCCCATTTTAGCACAAAAACGTGTTATTGGAGACTATGGAAACCCATTGTCCATATATGTATGTCGATGGTTTAAACCAAATGGTAAATGGCCTTATTTGTATAGCGCCTTGTTAGGGTTCTACAACCTCTTATGGGAGAGGACTTCTCAGAAGTCCCACCCACCCGAAAGGGTTGTGTCAGAATTGCAACCAAAAACTCAGGGATTGCAAAGGAGAAAGCCAGACAGTGTAAGTGCAAATCTGGTAGAGCAAAGCTGTGAGTAGCAAGAATGAAGCAAAGGAAACTGATAACAAAAACACATAGAGGCAAACAGGAAAAGGAAACATACTTTGTTACTCATTTTAAGAAGTTGATTCACATAGTAAGTTTTACTTTTGAAACGATTTTTTTCTTTAGTCAATATTTTTGTTCTGTCGATTTCTTAATATTTGTTTGATCTTCAAAGTGTTTTTCTTGATCTTATTGGCACAAATCTAATCCCATAGAACATCTGCTCGGCTCTGAAGCTCAAATTTCTTTTATCAATGTTAGCTTGAAATCTGTGTGTGTGTGTGTGTGCGTGCGTGCGTGCGTGCGTGTGTGATGAATATATGAGGAAAATTGAAAAAAGCATTTGGGTTTTTACAGTTTCTTCTAAGAATGAAACAGTTTCTCTTAGAGCTGCACGATATTAGGAAAACCTGCGATTTGAGATAACAGTGATTAATGCTGTGATGATGATATTACTTGTGATAAATAAAAACTTAACTCCGGAACAAAAATAATCAAAAACAAAGAAATAAAAAAATGGCATAAAAATCATAAAAATGAGAAAAACAAAAGATGCGAGTGTGATCAGTGGATCCCGGGAGAAGCAGAATC
Organism: Nothobranchius furzeri; assembly: GCF_043380555.1. Taxonomy (NCBI): domain Eukaryota; kingdom Metazoa; phylum Chordata; class Actinopteri; order Cyprinodontiformes; family Nothobranchiidae; genus Nothobranchius; species Nothobranchius furzeri. Next base: position 65,847,439 of record NC_091753.1, on the reverse strand, counting down.
GGCAGAAAGAGCAGAACAAAGCTAACTCAGGTGTTTGCTAACCATCAAAAGTGTCTGACCCATGAGAACCCTCCCAATTGGCCAAATGGGTGAAGAGCTCTATTTGATTTGTTAAAAAAAAAACATGCTTCCGTTTGACAGAATAAATTATGTTTAGTAAACATTAGAGCTGACCATTCATTGTGATATTTGTCTGTTCTTTGTGATATGCATATTGTGCATGCTGATATCGCAACGACGATATATTTGCGATATATTGTGCAGCCCTAGTTTCTGTAAATGTTAGAAAGGATTTGTGTCTTGACACAAGTCCAGCAACAGTTTTTTTAATCTAGATTATGACTTTAGTCTTTGGGCATCCGTCTGCTCCCGTGCACCAGGAGAAAAAAGAAGCCACAGTTGAAGCCTCACCACCATACAGGTTTGTTGTTTGTGTTCATGCTGTGAATCTGATGGTTACAGGTACGAGTCTTCAGACATTGCCTTGAATTGTGGAATCATGCTGAGGGAGTGCATCAGACACGAACCACTGGCCAAGATCACACTGTCATCGGAGCAGTTCTATGACTTCTTCAGATACGTGGAGATGTCCACTTTCGACATCGCCTCAGATGCGTTCGCCACTTTTAAAGTAAGACAGCTGTTGGAGTCTGGAGTTGAGTGTGTGGAGTCTCTGTGACTCCCTATGTTTTCATGTTCCTATCCCGGAAAATCCCAAAATTCTAGATGAAACGGGATCTAAAGAACATGGTGTGATGGAGCCGTGTTCATGTAGTTGGAGGTTTGTGACTGAGGGTGGTAACACCTGTTGGAGTAAAATCAACAACACTACGACAGCGCAGCTGCTGTTTGTTGCTGTCTGAAACAACAATAAATCTGATGCTCTAAGCGTTTATTTCTCATGACTCTAGTTTTCCAGGAGCACTACTCAGAGTAACTCAGACCGGTGCAGCTCGGCCAGACCACAGGTTCCAAAGGCACGGTTCAGTGTTTTTTCCTCTACTTTGTCCCACATTTTTAGTCCCTGCTCTGTTGACGTACCTTTTTCTACAGTCGCTGGGTACCTGGCAAGGTTGAGTCGAGCCAACGTCGTGATTCTGGCCGCTGATTGGCTACGGGGTGTAGACTGGTTCCTCTGGAGTTCTCTGCCTTCTGCTTCACTGCCTTCAGCCATGTCCTGGTTCAGAGTCTGGCAAAAAGCCATAAAACTGAGCAAAATGTCCAGCTACACCAACGTTTTTCAGCTGAGTTGTGTTTCTGCGGAGCATACGGGTCACTTCACACACTTTACTGATCAGCAGTGTTGGGCATCTTACGGTAAAAAGGTAATTACCGTATTTTCCGGAGTATACGGCCTAGTCCACACATAGCCGTTTTTTATTTTAAAAACGAATATCCCCCCCCCCCCCCCCCCCCCCCCAAAAACTTGCATCCACACCACCTCGTTTAAAAAAACAAACTCTGTCCACACGTACCCGGATAAATACGTTGTTAAGGACATGCCAGACCTGTAGGCGGCAGTACTTCCCCCGTTCTTAACCTCGTCCTTCGTCTGTGGTCTTCCGCAAGGAGCAGTAATTCCGCTTGCAAAAACAAACAAGCAAAAAGCGCTTGGACGACTGATAAAGCGAGCGCAGCTCTGAGGGCATCCATGCTGTCGGCTAGTGTAAACACAGGTCGCACACGTGATGTCAGCATTTTTTTGTCGCGGAAAGTGACGTTGCGGACCTTAAAACTCCGGTTTTGTCTGTCCACACGCAGACACCCAAAACGGAGAAAAGCAGATCTTCACTTTGGCCGGAGATTTTAAAAAGATCCGTTTTCGTGTGGATGACAGGCCAAAACGTAGAAAAATATCTACGTTTTGGCAGATCCCCAGCTACGTGTGGACAGGGCTTAAGTCACACCATATTTTCCGGAGTATAAGTCGCACCAGCCATAAAATGTATAATGAAGAAGAAAACAAAAACATATATAAGTCACACTGGACTATAAGTCGCATTTTGGGGGGAAATTTTGGCATTTTTCTTACAAAATCTGAGACCAAGCATTTCACAATGCAAGACAAGTACCAGTAATAATAACAGAATAAACAATCAGGGTGCAACAGCGCACCACGGTCTCCAGCAGAGGATGGCGGTGTTTCAAACCCTCCCAGCGGGGCAGAGGAGCTGAAACCTGGACCGGAGCGGCCCGCAGCAGCGCGGTATACATAATTTGGTATATAAGTCGCAGGACCAGCCAGACTATGAAAAAAAAGTGCGACTTATAGTCCGGAAAATACGGTAGGTATTACTTAATCCAAAAAAAAAAAATTGAGTTACCTCTCGGTTACCACATTGTATAAGTAATTAGTTACCTAGCAAAGTAACAGTGACATTACTTGTATGTTCTGTAATGCAGTTACAGTCTATAATATCTAAAACATGAAAGATGATTCTTACCAGTGTTGGGAACGTTACTTTAAAAAAGTAATTAGTTATAGTTACTGATTACTTTGTCAAAAAAGTAACTCAGTTACTAACTGAGTTACAAGATCATAAAAGTAACTAATTACCAACAAAAGTAACTACTTAGTTACTTTTTCATTAAAGCATGCAAGAATTACTACAATAGTAAAATATAAATGACTAATGACTGAACATAATAAAATGTATGTCCAAATGTTTTATATAAACCTGAATAATTAAAACAAATAGGCACTTAACAGGAGGAACTACTAATAGGAACATTACACTAATCTAGACTATTAAAAGGTCACTGTGTGATATTTAACAAGACCCCAATCAGCTCAAATTTAAAATTGCAAATAGAAACACCTGTAAAGGTTCCCAAGCCTTTAAATGGTCTCTCAGTCTAGTTAAATTACAGAATAAATGTAATTTTGCACAGCATTCTAATTTTTAAAGCTTCACATAATTGTGTCTTTTTAGTAGCATTTCTGTTGCTACTAATCTAGTATCGGTTAAATAAATAAATAAATATCCTTTAAAATGACACTAGAAGAGGCACAAGCCTAGGACTTAAATGTACTAACATGAGTCAGACCCAAACACAGAAGAGCTGAAGCTGGGTGGTAAACACACACAGGTAGTTCTAATAACACCTGAGCTCCATGACGTCTGAGACTGATGCATCAGTGTTACAGCGGGACTAAAGACATGATCAGAAACAGGTTACAGCTGGATGATCTAGGAAGGCAGAAGATCAGGACGTCTGAGCGGTGAACAGGTGAGCGGACCTTCGGGACGTCCCGCTGTCATGCTAAGGGCACGGCTGCAGACCCGCAGATTCGCTGCTGCAGCAACAAATCTGCGGGTCTGCAGCCGTAGACTATTCATCACGTCTTCCTCGTTCTTCACGGGCCATGATGCTCTTAAACATCTGCCTCTTTAGCTCCTGATCAGCTGATGATGACAGCTTCAACACACCGCACTGCTTAACGCACGCATTTCCTTACCAGTAACAGGAACGACGTTTTGATAAAAGAAGCGGGTAATTAATTAGTTTGCTTGTTACAGAAAGACATATTTTTTATTAACGCGGTTATTTTAAACGGAGTTATTACCGTTGTGTCTACAGAATGCAGTGACTGAGACCGTGAGGGTCTCCGCCCACCCGGCCAATCATCATCGTGTTTGTAAGCGCGTTACCGACACCTCTCTCTCCCTGGCTGCAGCTGAAGTGTGGCGGTCGGAAAGCCTCACACTGTTGCTCAACGTTCGACAAGCACATAGTAACGCACAACCTTCCGTCCCCAGTAACGGTAACGGCGTTGCAACGGCAGGAAAAGTAATTAATTAGATTATTCCGTTACCTATAAAAGAACGCCGTTAGAAACGCCGTTATACTTAAACGGCGTTACTCCCAACACTGATTCTTACTATCTAAGAATGTTCTTATGGACCTCTGGAATGATCATTTCTACCAGAAAAATAGAATTATAGATATCTGGAATACATATCCAGTCTGCCTAATAAATGTTAAGTTTAGCTTTTTAAGGATTAGGAGATTCTCAAACTTAATTCCTGCTAGTGCTGTTGCTATCCTGGATATCCTTAGTTGTAATTTCTACTAATGACAACATAACTGTTGATGTCTTCAGTTGCAATTTAGACTGATAAGAATACAATTAGTACTAATCTAGGATAAATTAAATTATTGCTATATAAAAAAGGCAATTATAGAGGTTCGATTGTTGATTAAATGTTAAAACAGCATGCCATAACTGTATTGTCCTGCCTGTACTGCTTTCACTCATCTCCTCACCTTTCTGAAGTGCTGTTTATGCTTCTTTCTTCATCATTTACTGATTTGTCCACACCGATATTTACACATCCATCGTGTTAGTGTAATAATTGTCCCAGTCATGTTGTGCATGTCAACCTCCTGCCTGCTTCTTAGCAATCGGAGCGGCGAGCATGTGCAGCGCCACACCCTTATGTGTTCGGCACTGTGTGTTCCTTTTCGCCATTTGTAACACCGACTCGGGGCGGGATGGCGGATGCCGGTAAAGCCGGTGTCATTCAAAGCAGATTTGAAGCACCTCGTGATTTTTATCTTGAGAGGCGCTATAGAAATTATATTTTCTTCTTCTTCTTCTTCTTCTTCTTCTTCTTGTTCTTGTTCTTGTTCTTGTTTGCTCGAGCTGTTTCATGCGTGCATCACTGGTGTGTGTGGCTGTCAAACAGCCCGATAGTGATGGCAGTAACGCGCCACTTGGCGTGCCCAGTAACGGTAATGGCCGTTACCTAAAAAATAATGCTGTCATACTTATGCGCCATTACTCCCAACACTGCTGATCACATCTGCTGCAGTAAGCAAATAAATTCTTTAAAAATCCTGCCATGTGAATTCATGGATTATTTTATCACATTCTGTCTCTCACAGTTGAAGTGTACCTATGATGAAAATTACTGACCTCTGTCATCATTTTAAGTGGGAGAACTTGCACAATCGGTGGCTGACTAAATACTTTTTTGCCCCACTGTATATATATATATATATATATATATATATATATATATATATATATATATATATATATACATACATCTACATATATAAGGGCTGCACGATGTTAGGAAAACCTGCGATATTCGATAACAGTGCTTAATATTGCGATATCGATATTACTCACGATAAATGAACAAATACTAAAGTATGCAGTGTTGATGTCGTCTGGCGTGTGACGTTTGCTCTGGGTTCAAAGCAAACAAAAACTAATGCATGAATTCCATTACAACATAACATTTTTATTGCAAACATATGCAGCTGCGCCTGCTAATGTATTAGCAGCTGCGCCTGCTACTGTATTAGCAGCTGCACCCGCTACTGTATTAGCAGCTGCACCTGCTACTGTATTAGCAGCTGCACCTGCTACTGTATTAGCAGCTGCACCTGCTACTGTATTAGCAGCTGCACCCGCTACTGTATTAGCAGCTGCACCCGCTACTGTATTAGCAGCTGCACCTGCTACTGTATTAGCAGCTGCAACTGCTGCTGTATTAGCAGCTGCACCCGCTACTGTATTAGCAGCTGCACCTGCTACTGTATTAGCAGCTGCAACTGCTGCTGTATTAGCAGCTGCACCCGCTACTGTATTAGCAGCTGCACCTGCTACTGTATTAGCAGCTGTACCTGCTACTGTATTAGCAGCTGCACCTGCTACTGTATTAGCAGCTGCACCCGCTACTGTATTAGCAGCTTCACCTGCTACTGTATTAGCAGCTGTACCTGCTACTGTATTAGCAGCTGCGCCTGCTACTGTATTAGCAGCTGCGCCCGCTACTGTATTAGCAGCTGCACCCGCTACTGTATTAGCAGCTGCGCCTGCTACTGTATTAGCAGCTTCACCTGCTACTGTATTAGCAGCTGCACCCGCTACTGTATTAGCAGCTGCACCCGCTACTGTATTAGCAGCTGCGCCTGCTACTGTATTAGCAGCTTCACCTGCTACTGTATTAGCAGCTGCACCTGCTACTGTATTAGCAGCTGCACCTGCTACTGTATTAGCAGCAAAATAACAAACTGCATGCATGCAGTTTCTCAGTGACTTTAAAACATCACCTCCACCATAAAACTTTTTCTGATGCTCCAAATACAGAAAAACATCCCTTACCAGGGTTTTTAGAATAAATATGTTTAAATGTTAAATAATAGTTAACATCACTTAAATGCAACAGCAAATTCTCTCATTGCTACTGAACATTTTCTCCACTTATGTGGTTATGATATAAGGCTGTTGCTGTATTTGGGAAGTGAACTGTGCTGGGCCAAACTAGGAGAATATTAAGATTTTCTGAGGGAAAGAGAAAAATAATTGTCTACCTTTCAGAAGAGGAACTGGCAAAAAAAAACTATATGGAAAATATGTGAAAACGTTTGTTTTTAACCCCAAATTGAACAAGTTTACCTAGATCTTAAAAAGCAGCTCAGATGATGAAACTGCAACTATGATGCTGCTAGCAAATTGAACTAGCTCCTCTTAAGATAACCGGTGTAACGTGAGGAAATATGGGTTTTCTGTGCCAAAGGTCATTTGACTCGGCTGGGTCAAGAGCTGGGTCGCTGAGAACTTTCACCCACAGATTAAGACCTGAACGCCAGCGAGTCTGGGAGAAACCATAACATCTGAACACCTGCAGTGCCAGAAGATGTTGTTCCCATAAATGTAGTCATAACATAACAAGTCTTAAACTTCCTTTTCTTTATTTTAATGTTAAAGAATAATCATTATCAATTTGCTCATTATAAATGTGTTTAATCAAATGAATGATTATTATGCTTTGGGTAGTCATAACTAGAATGAATCCATACTTAATTAAATAATGTTTGAGGATGTTTGGGGATGACCTTCACACTCGCTCACACACATCTGCATTCACAGTAAACTCCAAAACACATTTGCTCTGACGCACACGTTTTGCTTTGAGAAGAGAACTGGGTTTGGTAAGTTTCAGTCTGATAGTTCAGTTCGAGTTTGACAACGAAAGAGGGAGGACTTGTAACAACGCCAACGGGGAACGGAGCTGCGGCTCCTTTCTTTCGCCCCCCTCACGCTATTCCGGTCAAGCCAGACAGGAATAGCTGAATTGCAACCGCTAACGCAGACTCGTCCAGAGTCTTTGATTTTCTGAGTAATTAAACTTAAGAAAGCGCATCTGCAAACGCTTCATCACGTGTACCGAGGTCATCTCTAGACCGGGTCGCAGCACACCTTCGTCTTCTCTGCCAGCCGAGGTGTCACCCCTGGATGAAACATCGTCCTTTGACGTCTCGGGTCTAAAAGGAGGGTCCGAATACGGTGAGGCAGTCCACGAGAGATAGCGTCTGATGCATCTTTTCCAACAAAACCTAAGTTTATTCAAACCATCACTTTTCACTCAGACACCTGTTTCTTCCTGAAGCAAAATCAGATGCACACACGCATCCATAATCACATCACATCACTCTCAATCTTCAGCACCTCCAACACAAGGTCTATTTGAGCAAGTTTACAATATCAACTGTTAAAGATTGTTCAACAAAGTTGCCAATGTTGATTGTTGTTTCCTCTGCTTGTTATGTCAAAATCATTAGTTTAATTTGAAGAATTAAATCTTTTAACTTTCAACTTGTCTCTTCATTGAACTGAAACACAGACCCACGGATATTATCGACAGTTTATCGATGAAAACAACCTTTGAGTCTTCTTAAAACTATAAAATATGTAGGATGGTTCCTCTTTCATAAAAGAGCATAAATCATTACTCTACAAAATTAAAAGAGCCTAATCAGGTTCACTACACCGGCTAGCAGAGCTTCTGACTGACAGTTTGTGTGCAGCAGCAAATCAACTATCCTGATTAACAAGGTTACAAAAGCTCATAAATGAAAAATCACTTTGATGTGTGGGGGAACTTTTCCAGGCCCTCTTTAGCAGGGTGGGACTGGGAGGAGAGTGCTGTAGCCTTTTAGCTGGAAGCTAACCGGAGCCAGGGGCTAACGGTGGGTTGGTTCACCGGCACGTGTCGGAGTCAGCCCGGTAAAAATGATCAACGACACCGAGCGGAGTCACGTTCACGTTTGAAAGCAGCGCTGATTCCAGAAACCTCAGCACAAAGTGCGTTTGTTGTTCTGAGCCAGCATGACGAACAAGGGAACTGCGCCGCTAACTCTGTTCGGGTGTTGCTTTCCAAAAGGGTCTATGTAGGGGGCGGGCGTATTACGTGAACGGGGCCATCTGATTGGCCGCATATCAGAGGGACTACATTTGATTGGTGAAATAATACTTCCGCGTAAAAAACAGAGCTGATTTACAAAAAGCTGATGCATGACACGGATGGAAATGTTTGAACCAAACATTTATCGCCGTTTTTGCCGTGTTTGCGACGGGCCTATCGCACGTCCTGTTATCGCGATGACGATAATTTTTCGATATGTTGTGCAGCCCTAATATATATGTATGTATATATATAATATAATATATATGTATGTATATAATATATAATATATGTATGTATGTATGTATGTATACACACTTTAAGGCTAGTCGCGACACCTGTGGATGATTGGCAGCATATTTACACCAGAAAAGTGCGTTGTTGTCTCTTTTACTAACAGGCTCCAAACAGCTCCGGCTCGGACCTGCATCTGTCCTGTCACCTTTTGATTGCCTCACCAGTGGTCACATGATCTCCTTTCTTCTCCGTTCTCCGTTTTCTTCAAACTCAAAGTACTATGTTTTTTTAACCAAGTCAGTTGGTGCCTGACCTGCCATTTTTCTCCCCGTCTCTCGGTGCGTCTCCTTCGCTGTGTCGCGTGATGATGTTATAAATTTTATGGAACAGCTCTAAACGTTGGACAAAGCATTTGTTTTATACATGAAATGAGTTTTATTTATCTTTATTGGTGTATTTTTGTTTTTTATTATTTTAATACTTGTCTCCTAAGTGCACGGCTTTATTTCATGATGGTATTGGAACTGATAGTTACTATTTTTAAACACAGCATGTATACGGTATTACCGCAACACTGCCCAAGCCTAATGCCGACCCAGGTCAGCCATGGGAATCTCAAGGAAGCGCGAACTGGAAAGTAAGGGGGGGGGGGGAATACCGAAGTGTGTTTTTGGGAAACGCAGCGAGGCCGAACTGCGCCGATCTGAGAGATGCTGAGTATTGCTGTTTTTAGTGCAGTATTTCTGTTAAGGGTTTTTACTTCAATTACAAATAATTTCTGCATTTCTATTTCAAAGTTTGTATTAAAACGACTTTCTTCCTCTGGATAAAAAAAACCCTTTTATTTAATTTATTTTAAATACATTTTATTTATTACATGTAAAGCAGGCAAATTAAGCTCTTTTTAAAACTCATTTTAACTTATATTTACTTAATAGCTCATTATCACCATTTTCTGATTCCAGGACCTCCTCACAAGACACAAGATCCTGAGTGCAGAGTTTCTGGAGCAACATTATGACAGAGTAAGTCCACCTTAGATCAGACCTTAGACCTTGGGAAGTGGGTTCCACAGAAACACGTTTGGGTGGATTTCAGTTTTTAATGTAGTCCTACCTAGAAAGACGTGTGGTCTTACCTTACTGCATGTAACTTAGACCCTTTTGATGGTTTCTAATCTATGATGTGAAAAAGCTATTAGAACTGTTCAACGCTTAAAAACATTCTGTATCTTTCAAAAATCAATAGGTTCCTTCCAAAAGTCATTTTTTTTCTGAATACCAGCTGATTGGCTTTTCCAGGTCTGCACAGAGAGCTGCAGACTGCAAAACTTCAGGCGCGGGTATGATTTGAGCGTTTATCCGTAACACAGTAAGTGTGAGAAGCTCTTTGCCAGCTGTGTCGTCATCACTGCGGTCACAGTTAACCTTTTCTGATGGTATCAGAACAATGTGGTTGGGAAGATTTCATTTGTAAGACATGTAAATGATTTTATCAGGATATTAAAGTAGCGTTCAGATTCATGCACTGCCATTCCTGCAGTGCCCCTCTTCAACAGTAGGTGTCGCCACTGGGAAAATATTACAGCTGCCTGAATGGTAGCAGGAGCAGAGATAACAGAAAGCACATTCCTAAAATAAAAACATCACTTAAAAGGGTGGGGGTTAAAATAGTTGGACTTTTTAGGGAAAGCGTTAAAAGAAATGCTGTTGCTACTTCCAAACACCGTACGGGAGCCTAAGTCTCCTCCCTCTCCGCTCGGCTCATGGGTCCCCGGAAGAAGGAAACAATGAATGCAAGAGAATGGAGCTAAAAAAGCTATTTTCTAATCCGCTTTGCCTTAAGCCCTGAATCACACATACGTTGCACTGCAATTTAAATAAAAAATAATGTTTCGACCATACCAGTCATGTACTTAGAGAGTTATCAGCAGTAAAAATTCGTAATTACTATGACTACAAATCAGACGTCGGCACATTGAATACGTCGTCACCACAACATCTCCTCTGCTCTGCTGCTTTCCACATGGCCAGATTTATGGCGGTTCTTTTATCCTGAAGTGTAATTTTGGTTAAGGGTATGTGTCTTTAACTCATTCACTGCCAATGATGACTAAAGTCATCATTTGCATTTTTTTACTGTGTGGGCGTCGGAACGAGCCCCGCGCCGAGAGAACAAACATCTCAGCTCTGAAGCCGATCGTCATCACTCTAAATTCCCTCTGGGATTAATAAAGTATCTTTGAATTTAATTGAAATCCGCGTACGTCACACTGTAAAAAAAGTGAGGCGTGAACCGGAAAAGCTTCTGCTGATCACAATTCAACAACGGATTACGAAAGAAGGCGCTATATCAAATACAGGCCATTTACCATTTTACCATTTGGCCGCGCTCGGGAGCTATTTGGTGGTTTAGCCCTCCAATCCAACCCCTTAACTCATTCACTGCCAGCCGTTTCCTGATCGCTAACGGCCTTCGCTGCCAGCGTTTCTCACCCTTTTTACTGTTTTTTTTAAGAGTCACAGAACGTTGCGCGCTAGCATGATGTCGATGCCAAAACAACCAAAACAAAGAGTAGACTCACCTCTTGCATCAGGAAGAAGCCGCGTGTTTCGAGCGTTATCCGTTCTTTCATAATCCGTTGTTGAATTGTGATCGGCAGATGCTTCTCCGGTTCGCGCCTCACTTTTTTTACAGGAACGGCCCAAAACGATCTCCAAACACATGGATGGTCTGCTTCCTGATCATGTGATCTGTGACGTATGCGGATGAAGATCGGCTTCAGGGCTGAGATGCTTGTTCTATCAGCGCGGGGACTCGTTCCAATGCTCAAACAGTAAAAAAATGCAAATGACGACTTTAGTCGTCATTGGCAGTGAACGGTTGGATCTAAAATGACGACTTTAGTCGTCATTGGCAGTGAATGAGTTAAGGCTGAGTGTCAAGCAGGGAGGCATTGGGTCCCATTTTTTGGTCTTTGGTATGACCTGACCAGGATTTGAACCCCGATGTCTCCGTCCCAGGGCGGACATTCTTCCACTATGCTACTGCGAAGGTTGCAGGTAAAACAGCAGGTTACTGAATTGTATTCGGGCCCGGATGTAGCCATGGGCAAGGAGGGGCAATGCCCCTCTAAAAATAGTGATTGTCCCCCCAAATGCGATGACATGTAGAAATCTCAAATTTGGAAAGATCTGATGAAAAAGGGTCAGAGTGCTCTCTCTCTCGCTCTCTCTCTCTCTCTCTCTCTCTCTCTCTCTCTCTCTCTCTCTCTCTCTCTCTCTCTCTCTCAAAGTAGCTGCTGATTGGTAGATGCATAGGGAGGGTGTGGCCAGTCACTGCACTTCGTTCTCTGTGTCTCACTCAGTGTTGCCAACTCAGCGACTTTGTCACTGTTCCTAACGACTTTTTGACCCCCCTCAACGACTTTTTTTCCAAAAAGCGCCTAGCGACAAACTTAGCGACATTTCTCAGGACCCGTTGCTACTTTCTGTAGAACTTTCATGTAGATATTCCCTACAGATTAGCAACAAAGAAACCATTTGCACTCTGAACCGTTCTTCCGGGAGTAAGGAAAGAGAACGATAATCTGCGCATGTGCACGAGGACTGACCAATCATAAACCGTTTTCGGCCGGGCTGATTTGCTGAAGACAGAGTACAGCTGCAGAGCTGGAGACGGCCGATTTACGTCTGCTGCTTTCATATTGCTGCAGGCTCACGCTTCTACTAGAGACGGCGCGGGCGTCAACCTGCCATCTCTGGTTCTGCAGCCGTCAGACACTTTGGTTTTTCCTGCATTTGGCAAATAAAGTCATCGGGAGTTTCAACTACCGTCCCGTTTACACACGCAGCTCTGTGGCTCATCTGAATTTCCTTCAGAGACACAGGGATGGTTATACTATGAGACACCCGCTCCCTTTTGCTCGGTGCACCGTTATTATCACGATGGAGAGAATACACAACAGAGAAGTTGAGAAACTATGAGGTGTAAAAAAAACAGCTTTTTAGGAAAATGTCTGTGAGAATGAGGAGAGCAGGAGGTCTGAGTTATATCCTACAACAGAACTGGTTGGATCACCACACCATATCTGTTTTAATGCCACTTTATTGGTAGTTTTGGAATTTATTGTACATATCAAAGCAATTTGGGCCATTTTAATCATACTAATTAATAACTGTAACATATAACATAGTTTTTATTTTCCTCCCTTTTAGTCCTATTATATATATATATATATATATATATATATATATATATATATATATATATATATATATATATACAGTATATATAAGTAAAATAAAAAATAAAAGGAAGGAAGGAAGGAAGGAAGGAAGGAAGGAAGGAAGGAAGGAAGGAAGGAAGGAAGGAAGGAAGGAAGGAAGGAAGGAAGGAAGGAAGGAAGGAAGGAAGGAAGGAAGGAAGGAAGGAAGGAAGGAAGGAAGGAAGGAAGGAAGGAAGGAAGGAAGGAAGGAAGGAAGGAAGGAAGGAAGGAAGGAAGGAAGGAAGGAAGGAAGGAAGGAAGGAAGGAAGGAAGGAAGGAAGGAAGGAAGGAAGGAAGGAAGGAAGGAAGGAAGGAAGGAAGGAAGGAAGGAAGGAAGGAAGGAAGGAAGGAAGGAAGGAAGGAAGGAAGGAAGGAAGGAAGGAAGGAAGGAAGGAAGGAAGGAAGGAAGGAAGGAAGGAAGGAAGGAAGGAAGGAAGGAAGGAAGGAAGGAAGGAAGGAGCCCCAATAGGGAATAAGCCAGTGTCCCATTTGTGCCGGTCCCAAGCCCAGGTAAATGCAGAGGGTAGTGTAAGCACTGGATCAAAGGAAAAGATAGATATATGGATAGAAGAACTGTAATGATGATAGCATAGTTTTCTATGCATTTTAGGGATTTGGAGGTATGTGACACCCGAAAATCTCCCAGACCTGTCCCCCCGATATTCTACCTGAACCCCTTTGTAGGGCTGGCTAAATCCGGCCCTGATTGTATTGCTGCAGTATTGAAGGTTCAGTACACAAAAATGTTCAAAAGTGTTCAATACAAACAGTCTGTGAAAACCTCTGATTGGCAGATGGGCGTGTCTCAGACTGGACGGTTTTGAACGAGCTGCTCGCCTCTTTAAAGAAAACGTCCTCCTCCCCTTTTTTTAATGAAGGAGGTGAACAGGAAATCCTCCTTCCTGCCTTCAGTTTCTGTGTCTGCTCTTCTCCTGAGCGGTGAGTCTGCTGTTTGTATGTGCTCGTGTGCACGCACGAGTGTGCGCACACTTGTTAGCAACTCTTGTTTTCCGACTGAGAAACTCCGAGAGAGCACGTGGGGAGGTTGAGGGGAGTGCTGCCAATCATTGCCTCAATGCCGCTTTCTCAGTCCTCCAGGCAACGCCTTTTCCCAGGTATTTTTCTAACAGGAAGTCTGGTTGAATTGATTCTCCACCCATGCCTTGACTCCCACTTTAATGCTTCAGCAGGCAACCAATCAAAGAAGACTTTTTATGAATCACTGTATCAATGTCTACAAGGATTCAACAGGTTCACAACAGTTTGTGGTTTTCAAAATCATTTTTAATGGCAACATATTTGCATCGTTGCATGAATGTGCACCCCCACCCCCTTCACCCACTCTCATGGATGGCACATGGCAGCAAAACAGTCCCGAGCTCGCACCCCCCCACTCAGACAGATGCAGATGACGGGGTTAGAACATCTTCATGTTTCATTTTTGGTACTTTTTTAAAACACAGGAAAGGATTCTCTTTACCTTGCTTGCTAACAGTTTCGTTTGCGGCTATAAACTTCCTCAGAGCTGACGCTGATGGTGGCGTCACTTCCTACTCCGTTTATTCGCGGGCAGCAGAGGACGTTGTCGCCCTCTGCTGCCCGCTCTCCCCTCTCCGATGATGCAGTCCCGTGCACGATCCAACGTGTAAACCCCATTGTCTCTGTTCATGGTCCCACATCCACGTCTCCTTATCTCTTTAGCTTCCTTTATCCATCTTTTTTTAAAATTAAAATATTGTTTATTGCATGTTTTATCAACTATGATTTATTTTTTATTTGTTTAAACATGTGTTTATTTGGTTTTTTTTCTTCCCCTTTTTTCCCTTACCCCCCCCCCTTCCATCAACAGTATCCAACACAAAAATATAATGTACATATGGCAGGTATTAAAATACTAATAATAATGATAATAATAATAATAAAAATGTTAATTCTAACAGATTCAAGGTAAGTGAATAATAATTTAAGATAACAAACAATGCAAGCAAATAAGAGAAAAAAATAATAAAATAAATAAATAAAAATGAAAATGAAAACTAATAAAATAAAAAATAAAAAATAAAAAATTTTTTTAGGTTACACAGTATATTCCCAACAACACGTCAGATATTATTCATCATTGTCTAGTTATATTATTCACCCCTCACCCCCCTCCAAATCCCCACTCTTCAGTAGATCCAGAAATATCTTCCAAATGTTATAAAATTCAGAGGACTTCTCTTTAACAATATAAGTCAGTTTCTCCAGAGCTAAACTCCATGTTACGTTGTTTAACCAGTGGTTAAAGGAGGGGCAACCAACATTCTTCAAACATAATGCAATACAGCGTTTGGCCTGTAACAAACAAAGATCGATCATTTTTCTTTCCACACGTGACAGAGTACAGTCATCTGGGTTCCTTTATCCATCTTTTGTATTTCTGTTGTTCTGTTTATGATCCTTGTGTTGTCCCGGTCCATTACATGTCCATTGCGGCCGCGAACAAAGTTGTCAGCAAGCAAGGTAAAAAGAAACCTTTTCTGTGTTTTTAAAAAAGAGCCAAAAATGGACTTAGAAATCAAACAGAGCAAGAACGTACCAAAGATCTTCATGTTCAACATTCATATTCAGCTCAGAGTGACCAACAGAGAACATGTATGACACAGAACTTACGACCTAAGTCTACCACAGCATTGTATTTCTATAGCACGTATAAAAACAGCTGGAGAGCTGAACAAAGTGCTGCACATGACATCATCATAAAAACAATAAAAGGACATTACAAAGGGATAAAACCAGTCGATATATACAACCACAAAAACAACATTAACGAGTCACTTGCCAAAAGTCATAAAACTGAGTCTAGATGTGATTTTAAAAAATTGCATTAGAAGATGCCTGTCTAATTGAAAGCTACTGAGATTTTTTTTAATTCAATGATTAAATGTTTAATAAAGTGAATAAAACAATGTAAAAACTATTCAGACTGCTGTGTGTGGAGGGCCTTTTAGGGCTGGAACCATGTGTGTTCACTAAAAACTACAGACAAACGCTCCGATCGGTCCAGCTGCTCAGCCTGTTGGCACGCACTTCCTTCTCACAAAGACAAACTCACCATTTGGGGCTCAAAGGGAGACTGAGAACACCAAGAAACTGTCAGCTTGTGAGTGGGAAAGTCGTTTGATATCAAACAGAGATGCTGTTGTGAAAAACTGCTTCTTGGCTGTAATCATTAATGTTTTATTCCCGATTTTTCTCCTCTTGCTCCAGTTCTTTAGTGAATACGAGAAGTTACTCCACTCTGAAAACTACGTGACTAAACGGCAGTCGCTAAAGGTAAGAAGTTCCTCCCCCAGTGAAAAGATTGTGAGGAAGATGTCATTTCCTGCAGTCTAGTGTATTTCAACAGGTTGTTAAATGATAATGATGTTGTTTTTAAATTAACTAGTGAAATAAGTGATTTTTAAAAACAAACTAAATTATCAATAGGGCTGCAACTAATGACTATTTTAATAGTCGACTAGTCACAGACTATTGAAACGATTAGTCGACTAATCCGATAATTATTAAAATTTTCTTAAATTTAGCATGAGATTGCTTTAATTATGTGAAAAATGATAATAAACACAAGAAAGATGGGTACTTCAATGGAAAATGCATATTTTTATTGAACTCTGATGCTGATAGGCCGATTCACACTAAAGTAAATAAAAATGTCTAACACCAATTAGTCAGTATAGACATAAATGCATATATAAAATTAAAATACTTTATTTCAGGCACAGTCGGGCACAACATTAAATCTCTTTTTTAAAAGCGAAAGTACGTTTACAAAAACGTACGTCCAAAACAAAACGTGTTGGCTTTCGTGTTATTTAAATCTTACCGAGGTGAGTCAGACTCTGTTTCGTTCAACTGTCCGACGTGCTTTCTCTTTAGGTGTTCATGCATCACCGAGGTGCTGCCGTGATACGCGAGGACTGCTTTACAAATAACGCAGGTCATCTTTTTATTGGCCGAATCCCGGCTAGAATGCTCCCAAACTTTAGATGTTTTGGTTCGCGTAGCTGCTGTGTTGGACGCCGCCATTTCTGTTAGTTGGCGCTCAGCAGAGAAGCTATGCGCATGTGCAGAGGGTGGTGATGATCGCACCAAAGCCAGCTTGAACTGGTTAGCTTTCAGCTGTTTTTAAAGGAGACCACTGAGTGCACAGAGCTCAGGTTCAGGGAGGGAGGTCACCTTTGGTCTTCAGCCTTGTGCGCTGCACAACCAGTAGGCTTTTTAACCCAATGATCTCTTATTGAAGAGGAGCCATGTGTTGAAGCAAGAACCAGGCTATGTTTAAAGAAGAGAATACTAAAACATGAAAAAAGTTATAAACTTCCAATAAAAATGTTGAATGTTTATTTTATCGAGATCACAAAATTCCTCGCGAAAGGTCACTGTTTGTTTAGGCCATCCGCCATAAACCAAGAAGAAGAAGGAGATCACGTCTGATATGTTTGATCTCCATTGCCAAGATTAAAGCCATGAAAAACACACAGTTGCACTTTTTAAAGATGCCAGGAGTAAATAAGATGTTAGGTCACATGGATAAGAAATTGCATCTCTGCAACATTCTTTTATTTTGAACATTACCGGAAATTTCACACTGAAACCGTGTGCGATTCCCTGCCTAGCCCAATGTTAACTGCAAATTAACTCGTCTCAGAGAATAAAATAGATCCCCGTCCTGTCTTTAGCAGTGCGACGAGCCATTTCTGGGATGCACCTGTTTGAATCAACCCATAGTCTATGGCGTATTCTATTTGAAGCAGGGATGTTCCGCTGCCGTTCCGTGCTGCTGTGGACTTGGAGTAAACCGGTTCTCCCAACGCGATCGCATGCAGTGGTATGGAAAGTTTTTTCAGACCCTCGTCCATTTTTCACTCTGTTATATTGCAGCCATTTGCTAAAATCCAATTAATTTTTTCCTCATTAATGTGCACACAGCACCCATATTGACAGAAAAACACAAACTTTTAGAAATTTCTGCGGAGTTATTGAATAAAAACTGAAGTATCACATGGTCTTAAGTATTCAGACCCTTTGCTCGGTATTTAGTAGAAGCACCTTTTGAGGTAATGCATCCACGAGTCATCTTGGTAAAGACTTGGGGATCCTCTGCTATTCCTGCTTGCAGATCCTCTCCAGTTCTGTCAGGTTGGATGTGAACTCACCATCTCGGGGTCCTTCAGGTGTCTTTTAGCGAACTCCATGCAGGCTTTCATATGTCTTGCACTGAGGAGAGGCTTCCGACGGGCCACTCTACCATAAAGCCCTGACTGGTGAAGGGCTGCAGTGATGGCTGACTTTCGACAACTTCCTCTCATCTCCTGACCGCATCTCTGGAGCTCATCCACAGTGATCTTTGGGTTCTTCTTTACCTCTCTCTCCAAGGCTCTTCTCCCTCGGTTGCTCAGTTTGGCCAGGCGGCCTGCTCTAGGAAGGGTTCTGGTCGTCCCAAACGTCTTCCATTCAAGGATTATGGAGGCCACTGTGCTCTGAGGAGCCTTCAGTGCAGCAGAGATGTTTTTGTCAGATCTGTGCCCCGCCACAATTCTGTCTCTGAGCTCTTCAGCAGTTCCTTTGACCTCATGATTCTCCTTTGCTCTGACCTGCATTGTGAGCTGTAAGGTGTTATACAGACAGGTGTGCGGCTGTCCTAATCAAGTCCAGTCGGTATCATCAAACACAGCTGGACTCCAGTGAAGGTGTAGGACCATCTCAAGGATGATCAGAAGAAATGGGTTTATGTGATATTTCAGCTTTTCTTTAAAAATAAATCTGCAGAAATTTCTACATTTCTGTGTTTTTCTGTCAACATGGGTGCTGTGTGTACGTTGAGGAAAAATAGAATTTGATTAATTTTAGCACATTGCTGCAATATAACAGAGTGAAAAGTTGACGGGGGTCCGAATGCTTTCCGTACCGCCCGTACAAGTCCAATTGAACGCAAGTTCTTTTCATTGTTTGCTTGTTTACAACACAGAACACACCATGAAGAAATATGAAAGCATCCACGGTTTCAGAGTCAGCCAGCCTCTGTCTCTCTCTCTCTCTGTCTCGCTCGCTCGCTCGCTACAAAGCTGAGGCGGCATCAGGGAGCTTTTGGTCGTTCGTAAGAAGTCAGACCGTGGCAGTAATGCGGTGCAGTTATGTCCATTTTACACAAGATTATGTGATGGCGGTAAAAACGTGATCATAACTTGCTTTTTATTGGAATCAAATCCGTGCTCCTTACGTTTTTTCACAAGCCGCCCCTAAACATGTCTGTCCTCCACGGCCACAATGAGTTCACTAGTAGGCGTGGCAATATTACTATCATTACTGCACCACCATGCTGCCACTGCGCGTTCAGAAGACATATTGTGGCAGCAGTATCATGCTGATTTGCTGGCATGGTGTGTCTTCTAACCCCCCCACTAATTATTTGTGTTTAGAGGAACTGGACTAATACCCGTCTGACACATTTTCCCTATCACTTTGAAATGATTTAGTTACTGGGGGAGCTGCTTCTTGATCGACACAATTTCACCATAATGACGAAATACATCAGCAAGCCAGAGAATCTCAAACTGATGATGAATCTGCTGCGGGACAAAAGCCGCAACATCCAGTTTGAGGCGTTCCATGTTTTCAAGGTAAGACGTGTTCTTTTGTGTTGTTTAGCATGTAAAGAGATGAATCTGGTACTTTAAACCTTAGCTGGTTATTGAGAGGGTGGATTGTGATTCTGTTTCAAACACATTTTTGTTATGCCACCAATGAATCCTTCATGAACCTCCATAAAAACTGGTCCTCTGGGATGAAGATGCTGTCAAGCTTAGAAAGTTCTGAAATGTGTTCCGGTGGTTAATTTTATTTGTTGGTCGCTGTAGGAGGGTGTTCGCAATGAACTTGATAAATTTGCCACCTAGAGTGTTTGTAAAAACTGAGGTTATGATGACTCATGTCCACACAAATGTCCAACTCTCCTCAAGTGGGAACTCTGTTTACAGAAAATAGTTACGATCAATACCGTCCATTACGGACGGGGAAAAGAACAAGTCATTAAATGAAGCAGATCAGAATTTCACTCACATGTAGCTAAAACTGCATTTTCTATTGATCACAAATCATAAATCTTTCTGTGATTCATTACAAGAAGAGGCATAAAGGCCGTCAGTACATACCAAGGGTACATTAAAGCTGATGCAGGACTGTGGGCTTAAAGAGCAAAGTGCAGGTTAATTTTTTTTCGTAATTCACATAAAATGCTGTCCAAAAATAGAAATGCTTATTGTGGATATTTTATTTTAAAATATAATACATACAATAATACATATATAATACCTAACAGCAGAGTTTTTCTAGTAAAATTGGCCCTTGTCAGCAAAGCTTCTAAAAAGGCTCTTGTTTCTAAATCTGAACGTCTGACGTAACCAAAGGGAGTTAGAAGCTAGGCTGCCTCAGCTCAGTGTGGAGAGTGGCTAGTTTTAGGGTAGAGAGGTCATGTGATCCAGTCAGTGTGTGTGTTTACTGTGTTGGATTGTGTTCATGTTGATAAACTAGAGTGTGTGAAGGCTGTACCAACTCCAGCGTGTCCGGACATCGAGTCCACAGGTTTCCAAAGGGGAGTTCTGCGCCTCAGGTAGGTCCACACTGGCCTCCGGAGACCCATGGAGGGTTTTAAAAAAATGAAATGTGAATTTCTGGAGCTCAGATCACCGTCAGAACCGACCACCAGAAGAGACGCGTAACTCAGCAGGCCAGTCAAGCTGGTTTCTGGGTCAGAACCAGATCAGAACTGCCGCCTGGACCTCCAAGAAAAGATCATGCACAGCTTTTAAAAATACCAGCTGGACTGGCTCGCTGGTGTCTGGGTCAGATCCAGCTCACAGAAGCCCGTATGAACTCCAGAACCGGAGTTCTGGCCGGCGTCTCTCTCCCCTCTCTGAGCTAAACTACGTTACGTGAACAGACATTAACGAGTATGAGAATATTATATTAACTGATCGATACTATTTTAATTGTCTACATGATAGTAGTCTGTACAATATTGTGATGTTAGCACACGAGTTTAAGCTAACATCGTTAACTAACCCCCACCCCCTCCACGATCACTGCTTTGGCCGATGGTTCTCCCTCTGATTTGCCTCTGCTCTCTGTGGCGTGCAGCAAACTCATAACTTTATGGTTTTGGTCCATCAGAAGTAGAACTATAAACATTTAAAGGTTCCTCTGTGTCAGAGCCGCATTAGAATCCATATTTTTCTCTGGTTTAAGCTAACAGGACTCCCTCAGCTGATGTCACTTGGCTTGGCAAAACAAATTAAAATAAAAAAAACTTTCTCACAAAAATGACCAAACGCCTCGTCTAAAAGTTTGTGTAAAAAAAATTAGAATGAGTTTCTATTATATTTCTTTAAACATTGGTTCATGGGAGTCTCTAACTGGCAGTTTACTCTTTACGTTGTGGTTTCTGCAGTAAGCCGATGTATTAGAAGATAAATCAGTTGTTAAGGGGCCATGGATGGATTTTATGTTACATGATACCATTGTGAAAGTTACCCTGAGAGTAGAGTGTAGTGGTGAATGAAGGGCTCACATCCTGTCATGAATCTGAATGCTCCATGGTAGAGGTCTAACACAAGTGCAGGGTTTTGATGTAGGGGGGGCTGCCTGAATGTTTTTCCCACTGTCTGAAACTTGTAGTGAAAAAAAGTTATTTTCATTTGGTGAAGCAGGGATGCTCAATGGGTCTGTGGCAGCCAAAACTCATGTTAGACCTGGTTGTGGTACTAACGCCAGGTCAAACATTGGATTTCTGCACTCACAGTCACCCCCCCCCCAAACACACACACACACCGGTGAAATTGCAGGTATATTGCTACCACCTTAAATTTCATGACCGGGGGAAACCCTGGTCTGACGTTATTTATATCTGGAAAAATAACCCAGCTCAGTTGGTCTTTTGATGGCTCTCAGTTTGAGAGTTACTGATTTCAGTACTGAGACATTTCTGAGGAGACCCTAAGCCATTATCAGTGCTTTGTGTGGATTTAACAGCTACCATAACAGCTGGGATTTTGAATATCTTTAGTTTCACTAGTACTTACCACCAGAGTGAGGAAGGCCACATGTGATTGGACGATGCAGACCTCAGTTAATCGAAGATACAACAGTGACAATAAACAAAGTTTTAATCGGCATAAAGTTCTGTTCCACAAATTATCATGAATTGTGACGGGAGTGAGTCCAAATAGGACACGGAGGCACACTGTTGGTGTATTTAGGTAACTGAAAGGCAGATAGATAACTATAGTCAGCCAAACGTTTAGTTTGAAAGGCTTATGTAAAAAAAATAATAATAATAATAACAGTCAGATATGCTTTTGTATTCATCATGAACATTCGATTCAGTGCATATCCCTTTTTTGTCCACTACCAGGTGTTTGTGGCCAACCCCAACAAGACACAACCTATCCTGGACATCCTGTTAAAGAATCAGACCAAACTCATTGAATTTCTCAGCAAGTTCCAGAACGACAGAACAGAAGACGAACAGTTCAACGATGAAAAGACTTACCTAATCAAACAGATCAGGGACCTCAAGAGGCCTGCACCCCAGGACGCCTGAGAGAGAGGGGAGATGTGCAGGGGAGGTGCCACCAGGACCAGGTCTGGAGCTTATCCAGATAATGTCTAACTTAATGGACCCATCAACAGCTGCAGTTCTGGTTTTTGAACAAAAAAATGAGGAACAAATTAAAGCAGGCATAGCCACATCAGCTCACCAGGATGTTGCAAGCTCCTTTGCACCTCAGAACTTTTGTTTCTTTAGTTTTCACTTCAGAATAAATCAGAAAATATTTGTTTCTGCAGCTTTCTTGCACAGTAACAGGTATATTATTTTAAAACACCAACAATTGTGAAATAAAATTCCCATGCATTAAAACTAAACAGTTAATGCTCAAATGCAGCATGCATCAAAGGTGTACAAACACACTAAAGTCACCCAGGACACTGTGATGTAAGTGGTACGATTAGAATGAACACCTGTCTGGTTTACGTGTTGAGATGCGACGGCTCCATTGCTGAAACTTGTGTGGGCACTGTGATGGTGTCTAGCACAAAAGCTCAGAGTCATAGACTCCGAAGTTCATGTGCATCACAACAGCTGCTATAGTCTGTGTTTTGGCCTTCAACTATCAAATCTGCAGCAGTCCGTTTACCAGAGGACCCACTCAGAGAGCCGCTTACCTACGAAAGAGCGACGGGTGGAAGGTGTGAGTCTGTTAAAGCCCAGGTGATGGGGATTCACTTTAGTTTTAACTTTGTGGGACAGGGTGAACATGTACATATGCCTTTTTTTGATTAGTATATTTTTTCTTCAACCTTGACATATGAATATATATTAAATATATGACCTTAAACAACATGTTTTTGGTTAACTGTAATCAGGTTACTTTCTGATCCATGAGTAAAGTGAAACTGTTTTAGCGTTTTTATTTGCTGAAACAATTGCTGGTGGGTTTGTTTGTACATAACTTAAAACGCCGGCTCACCTTAGCTAACCTATAGGATATTAATTTGTACTGCAGAGGAATATCATTGTAAAAACTCCTGATCTGTTCATTTCTTCCTTTTTTAAATGCATCTACATTTTCATATCTGTTGAAAATGTGCAGGTGGTGTCTGAAGAGGATGTGGAAGCATTAACAGAAACATTAATGCCAGTGTGTTTGCACTTTGTGAGGTGTTGGGTGACCCATGTCACCTGATGTTAGTGAGGAGTTTCCCATTCTTTAGTTGTTTTTCACCCTCTCTCATTCTCACCGCCCTGTTTAGTGACTGTAGAGTGCCATGCTGGTCCACAGTTCGTGTGCTTTAAGTGGGACCTGAATATGATGCTGAGAAAATGGGAAGTAATATCACCGCCCACCTTGTAATGCGTGTGAGCCTTCTTCAGAGGGTTTGTGATTCCAGTACAATGGGAAGTGTAATGCATTGTGGGAAACTTTAGGTTTTACATCTCCTTCACGAGGCTAAAATGATCAAACTCCAGATTTAGTTCATTTGCTGTGACTTCTGTTCTCAGTGCAGAGTGACGTGTTTGTTTAATAAAACCTTAAAGCACCTGAGTGCTGATAACACTACAGAGCTCAGCGTCCCTCCACCCACATTAAACAGGCATGTTGCTCTGTTGACTGACTGCATGATGCTATACTAAAATGTTGTACTGGAATTGTTTCTTTCTTACCCTCCAAGCATTAAAAAGCATTGCAATGATGTGTAGAACTCCTGGCTGTGGCTGAATGCTGACTGTAACTCCAGGTTCAGTGTAAAGCGTGTGGGTGCTTTCAGATGTGTCAAAGGCCTGGGCCCAACTAATAAAATCCAACATTTGAGATAAAAGAAAACAGGTGTCATTTATTTTGTCAGTGCATAATTTGACTTTAATAATGTTGATTTCACTGCAATATTTGGTTTATTTATGTGACCAACAGATGAGGCCAAGCTTAATGTCTGAAATGTCCAACAAAGACCTGATGTAGGACCCACATTACTGTGGAACTAGGATTCAATCAATCACTCAAAGCTTTATTTATAAAGCGCATTCCGCAACCCTGTCAGGAAGCCCAAGGCGCTGAACATGGTACAGTAGAAGTACAAATATAGTGAATAAATCAAAAATAAAAGCAATTCAAATTACAAATTACAAAAAAGGATGAAACATTCTAGTACAGGACAGATGGGTAAAACAAGGGATAGAGTGAACCAATCAAAACTGAAAGAAATTCAACGTAAAAGAGGGCCGAATGAAACATGTTCAGGAAATGCCAAGTGGAGGAGGTGTGTTTTTAGGCGACTGTTAAAGGCTGGCAGAGATGGGGACAGCCTAACTGAGGGTGGAAACTGGTTCCAGAGTGACGGTGCTAGGACTGAGAAAGCCCGGTCCCCGTGAGTACGACACCTAGAACGAGGGACAGCGAGCAGGCCTTGGTCAGAGGAGCGCAGAACGCGTGATGGGGAATGTTTGTTCAGGAGAGTGGCCAGATAGGGGGAGCACCACCCTGGAAGAAATTGTAAACAAAGACAAGGATTTTGAATTGTGCACGCTAGCAAACCGGAAGCCAGTCCAGCGAGGCCAGAACCGGACTGATGTGGTCCCGTTTCCTGGTCCCAGTCAGGAACCTGGCAGCGCTGTTCTGCACACGCGACGCAGTGATGACTGATACAACCCTGCATAGAGAGAGTTGCAGTAATCAAGCCTAGAAATAACAAAGGCATGCAGTACCCGCTCTAGGTGGTCTCTCGACAGCATAGGCTTGATATTTGCAAGGCGTCTCAGGTGAAAGAAACTGGACCGGATCACTGAGTTTATGTGAGCCTCAAATTTAAGTCCAGCATCAATTTTCACTCCCAAACTGGTAACAACTGGTTTTGAGTAGGGAGAAAGAGGGCCAAGATCAACATAACGACCCACATTCCTGCTGTTGGGGTGAAAAACAATGAGCTCTGTCTTTCCCTCATTCAGATGCAGAACGTTGGCCATTAGCCAAGACCACCTCGTTAACACAGGACACAAAGGACTGGATAGAGTGACCTTTCTCCTGACACAATGGAGAGTAAATCTGGCAATCGTCAGCATACAGATGGAATGATAGGCCATGTTTACGAAAGATTGACCCCAGAGGTAGCAGACAAATGGCAAACAAAAGAGGACCAAGGATCGATCCCTGCGGGACCCCCCAGCGGAGCCCCTCCCAAGAAGAAAAAACATCACCCAGTTTAACACAGAATGTCCTGTTGTGGAGATATGATCTAAACCAATCCATAGCAGACCCTTTGATCCCAACCCATCGTTCCAAGCGATCGAGTAGAATCGCGTGGTCAACTGTGTCAAAGGCTGCCATCAGATCTAACAACAGAAGCACCACAGATGTACCCTGATCTAGTGAAAGATAGATATCATTTAAGACCCTCAGTAGAGCTGACTCTGTGCTTCAGAGCTTCGACATTGAGGTACGCTACGCTCAAAATCACCAGTCCTCTTGGCATGGGTCTGGCTGCGTGCCAGCATTGCTCGGACGACGCTGCTGCGTCAGTCCTACCAGCTAACCCTCCCCAGACCCTGCTGAACCCCAACCACTATTACTTTGACCAAGCTCTCTGTGTGGATTTGCCAACTGTGTACGTTGATGGCAGTTCCTTTCGACACAGTGCTGAACCTAGTTCAGTTGTGGGTGTTATTTGGTTACACGCTAACCAGAAAGACTCTTGGTGCTACCAGTTGGTTCCTAGGACCTCACAGTTTGCAGAAGTGGCTGGGACCTTGATTGTGCTACAACTTACTGCTGACCGTGGTGTCCGCGAGCTGTTGATCTGCACAGACTCCGATTACGTGCATCTCAGTTTCACTTGTCATCTACCCTCTTGGAAAAGTAACGGGTTCTTAACCTCTAACCGGAAGCCCGTTAAACATCAAGACCTTTTCATGGCTTGTGATGCCCTAGCGACTTCACGACATGCAGATCTATTGGTGTAAAGTCAAAGGACATTCCCGTGCACCCGGAACTGATAAGGAAATGAACGACCTTACAGACTCTCTTGCCAAAGAAGGTGCAACTGTTGGTACCCCATGGTCCTTCAACCCCTTGTGGCTCCCTGATGATGTCTTCTCAGTTGGACCCACCCCGCGTGTGTGTTATGACTCGAGCTCAGGCCGCTAACGCGTCCACCCCTCTACCATTCGATGGATTATTGTCTGTTCAACCTGTCTTTTCTGAGAACTACCTCATCAGTCTTCAGTCCCAGGACCCTGCTATCAGCAGGATGATCCTGTACCATTCTGATACAACAGCTCATGTGCCTTCTTCTGCCGAGCTTGACTTCGCTCCTGAGCTCTATGCACTCTTTCGTGTTTGTGTCATGCTAAGAATGGTTGAAGGGTTGCTAATGCATGTCTCCAAGCCTCCTTCATCACCTGTTCTTGTGGTGCCCCACTCCCTAAGGCAGGGTAGGGTATGATCACGCAAGCTCATGACTCTCCTTCTGCTGGTCACAAAGGTGTCAATGCCACATTCGGTGCCCTGAGCCAGTTTGCTTATTGGCCGGGGATGCATTGAGACTTCTCAGACTACATCCAGAGCTGTTTGGTTTGCTGTCAATTTCAGCCAGCAAACCCCATCCACAGAGCTCCTCTACAAAGCAGGGGAATGTCCACACCATGGTCAGACCTGCAATTTGATTGGGTGGGGCCTCTGACCAAGCCCAGCAGAGGTAACAAATACTTCTTGACCGTGACCTGTACATTCACCAAATGGGTTGAATGTTTACCAGCACCTAACGACACGACACAGACAACTGCTGTCCTTTTGATGAAACGCATCATCTCCCGGTTCGGTCTCCTCGCACGTGTTAACTCAGATAGGGGAACTTACTTAACCTCTGAAGTGATGGAACACCATCGGCAGATGTTGGGGGTAAAAGCCAATTTCCACATTGGTTACCGGCCCCAGTCGTCTGGCCAAGTTGAAAGGATGAACCAGACGGTTGTCAGCATGTTAAGAAAATACGTGTCCTCTAATCACAGAGACTGGAATGTGAAGCTTCCGTTGGCCCTCATGGCCATACGGGCCACTCCTCATGAGTCTACTGGTGTCTACCCATTTGAAATGATGACGGGTAGACCAATGACCCTGCCGCTTCACCTGCTGTATCAGTCAGCTTAGTTCAGTGCCGCTCCGGCTTACACTAGTGAGCAGTATTTGCAGGACCTGAAGAACCATCTGCCTGCAGCGTTTTCTTTTGCACAGACAAATCTGGAGAAATCAGCTGTGGGTAGGAAGGCTTATTATGATCAAAAGGTCTCACATTCTGAACTCAACGCAGGTGATGAGGCCTGGTTCTACATCTTTGCTCCTAATTCCGGTCGCACAAAAGTCACTCTGGGAAACTGGCTAAGAATCTTTTGCCAAATTGGTCAGGTCCATTCTCCATCTTTCAGTTCTTTTTAAAACACAGAAAAGGTTTATTTACCTGCAATGTTTCGTTTGTGGCTGCAAACATCATCAGGCAGCAGAGGGCATCATCAGGCCCTAGTACAGGGGTGGGCAATTATTTTTTCCATGGGGCCACTGAGAAACAGAAAATATTGTGGAGGGCCAGGCCAAAAGGCTGAAGTCAATTATGCATAATATTAATGGTATTTCTTCATAAAAAGCAGTAAATACCATTGTTTTTTCAAGCTGGTAAGAGTAGACTATATGTTATAAATGAGCAAAAAGGAAAAAGTGAGGTTGGCTTACAAAAATGTGATTTATTCAAATTTCCCAAGGCAATGGTAAACAAAGTGCGCATTTGGTTTTTGTTAAACATTTGTGACTTATATTAGTTACCAGTTTTAGTCACATTCACTCCAAAACACATTTTGAGTTTCAAATATTGTTGGAAAGAGGTTCTTAGCATTCTACAGACACACAGTATTGTCTGTAAAATAAAATCACTGAACTGTGATCTTGAGAAAGAGGTTTCAAAAAAAGTGTCCCAGTTCACTGCTAGTTGCCTACATTTGTGGTCCAAACACCTTATTTTGTGTTTTTAAGCGATTTTTTTCTTATTCAGTGAGAGAAATCTAGTCTCTGCTGGGCTTTAACGAGTGCATCAAAGTCAGGTTGAATGTCTGAGGTGGAGATGCGAAGCACAGCTGACAAATGATCATCAGTGAGAGAGGATCTTTACCTGGATTTTGTAAACTTCATCATTGAAAATGTTTGTTCACAACTGTAGGTAGAGCCGAAGAAAACCAACATCTTCTGAGCATGTCTCCTCAGGTTTGGAAAGTTCTCCTCCTTAAGAGAAGAGTAGAAATCCAGCAGAGATCCTGAATCTCTGCTTTCAAGTCCCAAACCCTCTTCAGCACTTTCCCCAGGCTGAGCCATCTGACAGCTGTGTGGAGTCCTCCAAAAGAGCCACAAACTGTCTGTGATTCATCGCCCGCGCCCTGATGAAGTTTATTATTTTAGTAACAACATCAGTAAAATGGTTGATTTTTAGCACTGACTTGCACAACACATGTTGGTGTATAATTCAATGCAAAAACACCTATTTTTGATCTGCATCGATTTCTGTCACTTTATCTTGCATGCGTTTCAAAAGTCCGACATTTTTCCCTGTAAGATTTGGACAACCGTCTGTTGTGACACCTGACAGTCTCTCCCATTTCAATTCCAGAGAGTCCATGCACGCATTTACCTCTGTAGAAAGATCACTCCCTGTCGTTGTCCCTTTCATCGACCGCATTGCTGCCCGCTCCTCTGTGAGCTTGAAGTCCGTTATCCCCCGGACAAATACGAGCAGCTGGGCTGTGTCGCGGACATCACAGCTCTCGTCTAAGGCCAATGAGAAAAAGTCAAAACTTGCCACTTCACGTTGCAGCTGAAGCTCCAGGTTCCCCGCAATGTCCTTGATCCTTCTGGTCACGGTTCGCCTGGACAGCGGGATTTGCTCAAATGCACCTTATTTTCGGGGCATATTAGTGCGGCAGAGTCCACCATGCACTCTTTGACAAACTCTCCCTCCGAAAACGGCTTGCTGTGTTTAGCTATTTTGTGGGATATCACAAAGCTGGTCCTGGTTGCTGCATCCCTGGATGTGTGAAGCTTAGTAAAAAAGCATTGCTGCTTTTGCAACTTTGCTAGCAAAGCTTCGGATGTCCGTGCCCTCTCAGCATCAGACAAGTTCTCGTATTTTTCCGAGTGTTTCTTGTCGTAATGCCGACTCAAATTGTAGTCCTTAAACACGGCAATCTCCTCCCTGCAAACCAAACACACGGCTTTACCTCCGACTTCAGTAAAAAAATACTTAGCAGTCCAATTTTTGTTGAAAATCCTGCATTCGGCATCTATCTTTTTTTTGCATGAGCGGACATTTCTGGGGCTACAATCACCATGTCAACCGCGGGCACTTGTTGCTGTACGTATTGCGTCATTGTGCACGTAAAAAACAACTTCAAAATAAAAGCAATGCAGCCTTAGTCCATGCATGAGGTAAAATGAGAAAATACATTTATTTTGTAATTTCCAATTAACCTTACGCGGGCCGGTCAAAGTCAACTAAAGGGCCGTATGTGGCCCGCGGGCCGTAAAATGCCCAGGTTTGCCCTAGTAGAA
This sequence comes from Nothobranchius furzeri, assembly GCF_043380555.1. NCBI lineage: Eukaryota > Metazoa > Chordata > Actinopteri > Cyprinodontiformes > Nothobranchiidae > Nothobranchius > Nothobranchius furzeri. Next base: position 65,817,554 of record NC_091753.1, on the reverse strand, counting down.
TTTGAAACTCAACACAGCAAGAACACACCAAAGAGGTCAGGTCCATACCTGATAACTGAGAAACACTCTCTGGTCGTGTATCAGATCAAGGTCACCAAAGGAAACAAAGATTCCGTCTATAAGTAGGGATGGGTACCGGTACTCTGTACTTTAATAGCACCGGCTCTGACATAAACGGTAGTAACCAGGCCGAAAAGCAACGCAGATTTCGGTGCTTCATTTCGGAGATGTCAATCATTTTGGACTCTAGTAGCCACTCATTTTACTTTTCCGGTGATAGTAAGCGGGCCCAGCCAAGTGCGTATTTGGTTAGAGCGGACCTACATTATTTATCAAAATGCCGAAGGCGAAGCGGTCGAAAGCTTGGCTGTACTTCACAGCAAAAGATGCAGACTCAGCAACCTGCAACAGGTGCTCCAAGGTGATACTCAGTAAAGGAGGTAACACCTCTAATTTAATGAAACACCTGGTGACGCATAGTATTTTTTCAAAAGCCGAGACATGCACCGTGTTTGATAGCTGGCCGGAGACTGGGACCAGAAGAGAGCGGTGGCGGGCTGGAGAGATGGCGAAAGCTGGAAGAGCAACAATAGCGGTTAGGCACAGCTGTGCTGTGACTGAGAAGGAGTGGGGCGATTTTGTAGAAAGTGGAAGTGATATGGAAATGAGTTTTGGACAGGAACAGGTAAAGAAAAAGAGAGCATATCATGTTGAAGGAAGTGAAAGTAGAAAGCAAAGGAGAGTGATGCATGGTGATGAGGACAGAGGTACAGAAGAAAGGAAGGAATTTAAAGTTATATTGCGATTTCGAGAGGGAAATGGGGTTCGGGCTTTGAATCCAGTGAAGTTGACAACAATATTGAAAAATCAAGTAGGAGACATACAACTTGCTAAAGTATTGAGAGATGGAAACTTGCTAATACTGTGTAAAAGTAAAGAGCAGAGTGAGAAAGCCTGCAAAATGAAGGAAGTGGGAAAATGTCAGGTAAATAGTGCTAGTAAGGTGGGAATGGTGAGAGAGCGGAGCAAAAGGGGTGATTTGGGGGATACCGCTGGAATTGTCAGCAGAATAAATCAAAGCTAATATAAAAGGTGCTAAGATAAGAGGCAAAATGACTCACAGTATTCAAAGCTGGAGTGAGAAGAGAGACAGCGAGTATCCTATTGGAATTTGAGGGAGAAGTTCTACCTGCAAAAGTGGCACTAGGGTACTTAGCATACTCGGTGAGAGAATATATACCAAAACCGTTAAGATGCTTTCGGTGTCAAAGGTTTGGACATACTGCAGGGGTTTGTAAAGGGAAAGTGAGATGTCCTAGATGCGGGGAGGATCATGAGTATGAAAACTGTGGAAGAAAGATGAACCCAAAGTGTTGTAGTGGTGGAGGAGAGTGTGATGTATGCAGGATGCCAGATAATGAAAACGGAAATAAAATACAGCAAGTGAGAGTTAAAAACAAGACTTCATATGCTGATGCAGTGAAAATGGTAACTCGAAGACCAGAGGATAGTAATGAAGGAATAAGGGAAGAATTTACCAGGAGGGTTGGGGAAGAGGAAGGAAAAGTATTGGTGGATCTAAAGAAACTTGTTACATTCATAGCTGGAGTGGTAAATGCAACAATGGAGACCAAATCAAAAACTGAAAGAATTCAAATCATCGTAAAAGCAGCAGTGAACCACCTAGATGTCAGCAATCTCACATGGGAGGAGGTACGAAGTACTCGAAGTACTCAAGCAAGTCAGGACATGGGAAATGTGGGGTGATAAATGTTGAGGGTTTCACAATGGAATGCACGGAGTTTAATAGCTAATGGACAGGAGTTTAAAAGTTATATTGATAAATCAGAATTTAATCCTGATATAATATGTATTCAAGAATCCTGGCTAAAAGTAGGGGTTGACTTTAAAATTCATCAGTATGTAGAAGTTAGGTGTGATAGATCGGGGGAGTAGGTGGTGGGTGTGTGACATTTATTAAAGATAATGTTCATTTTAGAACTGTAGAGATCGGAAAAGGAAGAATTTGTAATAGTGGAGGTGTTTACAAATCAGGGGAAAGTTATTATAATAAATTATTATAATCCATGCAAAAGATTAGAAGTTGAGGGAATAAGGTCAAGAGTTGGGATTACTGGCAGACACTTCATTGTGTGCTGTGATTTTAATGCACATAGTACTGTGTGGGGGGCTAGGAAAACTGATTTAAATGGGGAAATATTGGATCAAATTATGGAGGAGGCGAAACTGGTATGGCATAATGATGGGAGAGGAACTCGATTTGATGTATATACAGGTAAAATGTCAGCATTGGACATAACTTTAGTGTCTAGTGTGTTGGCAGGAATAAGTGAATGGGACGTACTAGAAGATGCAATAGGAAGTGATCATTGTTTAATTCTAACGAAACTTTTCGAGACTAGAGGGATGATGATGGAAGGAAGGGAAGGGAGGTGGATTTTTAAAAGGGCTAAATGGGATAAGTCTAGAAATAATTGTGAAAAATTGAGGTCAAAAGTAGTGATATCAGATAAAGTTGAGGAAATGGAAGAAGTATTTAGAAGTGTGATAATTGAGGCTGCAGAGTTAGCGATACCAAAAACTAAAGGAAACACAAGGGAGAGGAAGATAAGATAAGATGACCTTTATTAGTCCCACAAGTGGGAAATTTGTTTCGTTTACAGCCAAGCAAAGTAAAAGTAAAAGTGCTGCAGAGGGAGAAAAATATTAAAATACAATAAGACCGACCGCAATAAGATAAAATAAACTCAATACAATAGACAGTTTATACCTTAAGAATGGGTTAAAAAATAATAAATAATAACCATACTAGATACAGATAGAAATACAGAGTACACTTCATCCAACAGATTTGTTGTAAAGTCTGACAGCAGTGGGGAGGAAAGACCTACGGAATCTCTCTGTCCCACACCTTGGGTGCCGCAGTCTCCCACTAAAGGAGCTGCTCATAGCTGTCAAAGTCACCTGCATGGGATGGGAGATATTGTCCAACATGGATGACAGTTTAGCTGTCATTCTCCTGTCACTCACCACCTCCACAGGGTCCAGGGGGCATCCTAGAACAGAACTGGCCCTGCGGATCAGTCTGTTCAGTCTCCCGCAGAGATGCTGCTGCCCCAGCAGACCACACCATAAAAGATGGCCGAGGCCACCACAGAGTCATAAAAGGTCTTCAGGAGAGGGCCCACTACTCCAAATGACCTCAGTCTCCGTAGTAGGTACAGCCTACTCTGCCCTTTTCTATACAGGGCATCTGAATTATGAGTCCAGTCCAGTTTATTGTTCAGATGGACCCCAAGGTACCTGTAACTGTCCACAGTCTCAATGTCCATGCCCTGTATGCTCAATGGTTGAAGCGAGGAATGCTTATGCCTACGAAAGTCTACCACCAGCTCCTTAGTTTTGCTGGCATTAATCTGTAGATAGTTCAACTGGCACCAGTCCACAAAATCCTGAGTCAGTCTCCTGTACTCCTTGTCATCCCCATCCTTGATGAGACCCACAATCGCAGAGTCATCCGAGAACTTCTGCAAGAAGCACTGATTTGAGTTATAGGAGAAGTCCGCAGTATAGATGGTAAAAAGGAACGGAGCCAGAACCGTTCCCTGGGGGGGGGGGGCCGTGCTGCAGATGACACTATCCGACACACAGCCTTGAGTCCTCACATACTGTGGTCGGTCAGAAAGGTAGTCCAGAATCCAGGTAGCGAAGTGATGATCCACTCCAGCGTTCACCAGTTTGTCCTTTAGAACCGAGGGAAGAATGGTATTGAAGGCACTGAATGTACCATGGTGGTCTGAAGTCTGTGAGAAAGCAATTAAAGCAAGAAATAAAAGCCTAAAAATACTAAGGAAAACACATAATATGGAAAATTCACTGAAATATAAAACGTTGCAAGCAGAGGTGAGAAGATTCCATGCTGTCGTTCTTTTTTAAAACACAGAAATGGTTCCGTTACCTGTTTTTTCGCTACGTTTCATCTGCGGCTGCAGACTTCCTCTGAGGAAGTTCATTCAGATTCCATTTTTTTTTCTACTTACCAATCTCTGATTCCTTATGGGGTACATTCACTTATAGGTTGATTACTAACATCATTGATTTACATTGTAGTGTTCTTCTTCATTCACATATTTATGTACATTTTTGCATTATTTTGCTTACAACTGATTACTTTTGAAATAACTTTATGATTTCCTTCAGTTTTAATTTACCAGTTGTGGGCTATGATCATTTTTGATGACGTTTTTGCTTAAAAGCATCAATTGTCCCTTACATATATTATAGGGTTTTGTTAATTTTGTTCTTTTTGCAACACTTCCAGTACACGTAGTTTACTGCATCCATTTCTTTTACCTGGACACTGTTCACATAATATGCTCCACACAGCACATACATATAGTGCTAGGTTTCTTTTTATTTGTTGTTTTACATCAGATGCAATCTATGTGTGTCTACATTCAAGTGCCCTGCGTGTGTGCTCTGCTCCTCTCCTGAGTTTTGCTAGATGTCCTCGCTTCCTGGGATATCGTCTCTGCATCATTGCTTGATTCTGGATGTCCTATGGTTTTCCTGCTATGGTCTCCTGGATTTCCTGGGTCTCTACGAATCGCAACAGATCATGGGGGTCTGGTCTGTTTCCTGCTCATCTGCTTCCTGCCCAAGGATTACGCTAAGTGGGATTATTATTGCCTCTTTGGAATTATTACTTCCTGCTTGGAGTACCGTTGACTATTCTCCGTTGTGGGAGGTTGCTTTTCCTCACCTGATGCTTCTGCCTGGGAACTAACCTTTCCTTCCTCTACGGGCCTCTGGAATTATTCCACGACTCGTGGTTTCTGCCAGGATCCCGTGTCCTTGAAAAGGGGGGATATGTAACGTCCAGAAATGGTCAGTTTTCACTTACATATTGACCTGCATGCCACCGGTCATCTACAGACATGATTCCATTCTCTAAAGTGGATTTTAAATTCTATCTCCCAACAAGCCAGAAGATTCTGCAGCTCTGAACACATGATAACATATTGTCAACAAACTGTTCCCGTTTCAAGGCCTTAAGCTTCCCCTTATCGCTTCTACAGGATTCCTCCTGCCTCTGAATAAAAGTGAACATTTTCAGCTCATACGAGTTAATAAATCATGAAATGAAATGAACAATATGGTTAAATGAAATGTTTTGATTAATCTGTGCCTAAGTTAATAAGGTTGAAATGAATATTGTCCTGCAATGATCCATTTGTCTAATAATCAGCGTACGTGACTTGACAAGCTAATCAGCCATACACTTATACACATGACGAGATGATAAAGTTAAAGTAATTTCATGCACATAGATATGTTCTTACCCACAAATCAGAGAACCTTCTATCTGAAAGAAGGCGTGATGTTCTGAGGGTTGTTTGTTAACACCTCTTAACATGGCCAAGATTGGCCAAGTAAATCGTAATATGGGAATTTTTAAACAGAAACTTGCTGAGTGATTCAGTTAGTTTTTGAACTCCGGACTGGCCACCGGGGGAAACACTCTAACCAATAACTGGCCTAGTGGTAGAGTATCCGCCCTGAGACTGGGAGATCAGGGTTCGATTCCTGGTCGGGTCATACCAAAGACTTTGAAAATATGGGACCCAATGCCTCCCTGCTTGACACTCAGCATTAAGGGTTGGATTGGGGGGTTAAACCACCAAATGGTTCCCGAGCGCAGCTGTGTCTGCAGCTCACCGCTCCCCCAGGGGATGGGTCGAATGCGAAGAACAAATTTCGCACACATCAGAGTGTGTGACAACTAATGGGACTTTAACTTTAACTTGACAAGCTGTCAAAACCTACACGCTACAGCTGACACAGCAAAATGGTTCCTTCAGCTATTCAGAAACAGCTGTTCTAGACGCAAACGATTTCATCTATCTGTTGTGATCCGGGAGACGACTCTGGACCGACCTGGTCGTACTGCGGTCTTTTCTACGAACTTTGGTAACTTTGGGTCACCCAACCCCCCGACATCTCGGATCTGAAAGAGAGTCTCCCCAGGGGAACGTAGAACACAGCCAGATTGCGTCTGATGCTGTTTTGATAAGAACCAACTTCATAGTTTAATGCAAACCAAATTCTTTTCACACCCAGAACTCTTTTCCTTCTAGATACAAGGTTCTGCTAAACACACACCATTCAATCACCATACATCACATCACATCCACTTATATTCATCTTTCACACTCGTCTTATTTACTTGTCTTGTTTTTAATTTGTTTAGAAAATAAATGTCTTATCTTTTATAAGCCTGACTCTGTCTGAATTAATACGAAGTGTGTTTGATCCCTGAAAAAGCAAAGAATCCTAGAATCTTCTGATTAAACATCCAAAGACCAACCAGGTTGATATTCTATATTTATATAGAATATCACAGCCTATTGGTCATAAGGTGCCTGAGAACTAAATCTCTCTTCCTCTGCTGAGTCCTCAGGGCCTCTAAGATTGTCCAACGACCCGTGGTCTTCTGCCATGAGCCTGTGACCTTGGGGGGGGGGGGGGGGGGGGGTAACATAGGGTCATTTTCACCTATATATTGATCAACACAATAACCTTTCATCTACAGAAATAAATCCACTTTCTAGTTGGCCTTCCGAACCCAGAAGGTTCTGCTCAGTGCTTGTTGACATACCGTGAAGACAAAACATTCAAACAAAAATTTTCTCCCAAGGTTCCTGCACTCTCTGCGTAAAAGCCAGACTGCTGAATTCCTCCCTATCTACGTGAAGCTTCTACAGTATTTTTCAGTTATAAGTTAAATAATCATATGTGATGAATGAACAAGATGTTTAAATGAAAAGTTTGAATAATCTGTGCTTAAAGGGAATTTTCAGACTTTTGAATTTTTATGCTCGTGATTGCCCCTTCAGGCCAAAAGCGTAATGGCAGCTTCAATAGTAGGCTCGTGCACGAGGCGCACATGCTGTACGTGCACACTCCTTAACGAAAATAACAGCTGAGACAGTCCCGTGTGTGTGTGTGTGTGTGTGTGTGTGTGTGTGTGTGTGTGTGTGTGTGTGTGTGTGTGTGTGTGCATGGATGTAATTTTCACTTTAGAAGTGGGGGGGACACGTGTGTGTGTGTGTGTGTGGGGGGGGGGGGGTCTTTACAGTATGTTCTAATGGGAAACAGGCTTCAACACAAATGGTTGTTTTCTGCTTGGTCCTAGAGCTCAACCAGTGCCAATTTAATATAAAGTATTGGTAAAAAGTGCAGGGGTGAAAACTTGACTTTGGAGAAAGTGGGGGGGACATGTCCCCCCTGTCCCCCCCCCCCAAAATTACGTCCATGTGTGTGTGGCCCGGAGGACAGAGCACAGGAGAACGAGCAGCTAATTAATTAAATAACTTGGTTCTGTACCTTTCTCTTCAGCACAGCCGACAAAGGTTTATGATGGGTCAGTCCTCCTGCATGCTCAGATCATTCCCTTCCCTTGCTTGAAAAATTGTTCCAAAATGAAAGTTGAACCCACATCTTTTTTATCTGTGAATTCAATGCCGTTCGGCGAGTCTCAAATAAAAATTTGGGCGTCTTACTGTAAAAAAATATACCATTAATGTAAAAATGAAACTCTAAATAAATTATGTTCACATCCAGAATCAAACCCAGGACTTCTGCGTGGGAGTCAGGCATCTTTTACAAGGTGATCTACTCACCAGTAAATTTTAATCTATCTATAACTTTTATGGCTGTGCAGTGGCGCAGTGGTTAGAGCTGTTGCCCGGTCTGGGATCTTTCTGCATGGAGTTTGCATGTTCTCCCTGTGCATGCGTGGGTTCTCTCCGGGTACTCCAGCTTCCTCCCACAGTCCAAAAACACGACTGTTTGGTTAATTGGTCTGTCCAAATTGTCCTTAGGTGTGTGTGTGTCTGAGTGTGTTTGTGTGTGTGTGTGCATGATTGTTTGTCCTGTGTGTCTCTGTGTTGCCCTGCGATGGACTGGCTCTGTCCAGGGTGTACCCCGCCTGATTGCCCGTTGACCGCTGGAGATAGACACCACAGGTTTTAATCACAACAACACTCTAGTTATAAACAACAACAAATTATTTTACAGCCCAGATTTCACATTTTCTCTCAGATACAAAGCTTCCATCACATTTCACACATCACATTAAATCACTCCATATCCATCACACCACATCTCTTTATTCATATCTTGTCATGTATACATTGTTAGTTTAGGAAAAATAATTAAATTCATTTTATAAACTATATAGTGACTCTGTCTGAATTAATGTGAAGTGTGTTCATGGTCCCTAAAGAAGCAACGAACCCTAGAATATTCTGTTTAAACATTCAAAGATCAGGTTGATATTTCATATTTATATGGAACTATCACATGTTACTGGTCATAATTAACAAATGTATTCCACTACATGCTAGACTACAGGGCTGCCAACTTTTGAACATTTCAAAGAGTGAGACGGGGTCACGGGGTCGGGAGCGGACAATTCGCCGACCTTTAGAGGGGGGGGGGGGTATTAATATTGACTTTATTTATTTATTTCTACTCTGTACGGAAGAGGATTAGAGCCACTGACAAGGAAAAATAAAGAAAAGAAAGAGAATTCTTACTTTTTTCTCAGAATTCTGACTTTTAACCTCGGAATTCTGACAGGGAATTCTGGGGGAAAAGTCAGAATTCTCTTTCTTTTTTTTCTTTTCAGTACCTCTGACTTTACAGAGGGAACTGACCTTTGTTTAATACAAATTTTCTTTTCGTGAGGAAAATTTAACATTCAACTCTCCTGAACTTCTTCACTCTGTCTGTCTGCAGTAAAGAGTTACAGGAACTTTAATGAATGTAAATGATTTAAATTCCATCGTGTCATTCATAATATTACCAGTTATTATTTCCTGCCAAGAAAAACGATCTGTCATGTTAAGCTAACTTCATGATGTAGTTGCATCCATTAAACAGAGGATTATGTTCATGTGTTCATCAGCATGAAGTTATTGAAGTTATCAAAGTAAACATGGCTGGAATCAGTTTTACTGTAATCTGTGTCTCTAAGTGTGTGTGCTGCTGTAATGAGTGGATGTCCCCACTGTGAGACTAATCTTCTATTAATTTATATCAGCCAGGAGGGAAAAAAACGTTTGAGGAGTTTTGGCCTTTCCAGGCTTCCATAACAGTAGTTTTCGTCTCACAAACAGGAAAAACACGCGTCACGAGCTAATGAAGGAGAGGGAACGTGTGAGTGAGTCACCACGGTAGGAAGCCCAGTTTGCTGTGAGCGAGTGAGCGATCTGTGGTTGATGAGTGAAAACAAAAGAAAAACATTCGGGACTGAAGCTCCGTCAACAACGGCTGCATTTCTAAGTAAAGCATGTCATTTTGGTGGCGCGCGCAACCGCATCTCACGGTTCTGGAAGAACCGGGCATGCCCGTCCCATCAACAGCAGGTGGAGCTCACCACTCCGCCCATCTCACAACCTGAGCAGAAAAAAACACATCAGCTTGGATTATGCAGATGGGATTGTGTGAAATAACGCCAGTTAAATTATTACTTACATGTTGTTTGTGTGCATGCTGTTCAGTAGCTAATGCCATCATTAATATCATCTGGTTTTTTCCTAAGTCTACACACAAGGCCAGATTATAATATGGGCAAACTGGGCACAGGCCCAGGGGCCCAGAGCCACAAGGGGGCCCATGCAAACAGCAGTTTTTATTTTTTATTTTTGTGCAGCAGTCTTAACGTTGGAGAAAAATGTTGAGAATTAATTAAAATTGCGCCCACATTTTCTAAGTTAACACACATTTCTTTTAACAACGGTAGTTTTTGCATCTTTACTGTTCCCGCTTCAGCCCCCTCCCCCCTCCCCCTGCTTCAGCCCTCTCCCCCCTCCCTCTGCTTCAGCTCTCTCCCCCCTCCCCCTGCGCAGCCACCGCAAACTCACTGATGCGCCTGCAGGCTCTCAGAGTTCCTGCTGCTCTAAACATTAAAATAATTATTTCATTTTCTGTTCCTCACTTCTGATTACCTTCAGTGGTGTATGTTTGTTGCAACCACCAGGTACAAAAACTAACTTGTTTTTATTTGACTATTTTTCTGTCCTGCCTGTTTATTATCTTCCTGCATCTCCTCTCAATCCTAAAGAGAAACTGCTACCTGGGTTCATATATATTCACCTCATGAGTAACCTATGAACTGCAGTTCTAAAAGATCTACCGACCGCTAAAACAGCCGAGTGCGCACCGGCCACACCGGTGAGGTGAAATCACCGGAGGACGAAACAGGTTATCCGCCCTGCAGCAGTAAAACACGTCAGGCACAAATAAAATACAGAAAGCATGAAAGGATATGAGCCGATGTAAAGGATCGCGTGTTAAATTTGTTTTTGAGGTGGCGACACTTTGAGAATGTTACTGTGGCCGTTCTCAGGACGCATCTGTCTGGAGCGCGTCAACGATCAGAGCTCTGCGCCTCTCAGATCTAAATAATTCAATTCAATTCAAGTTTATTTATATAGCGCCAAATCACGACAAGAGTCGTCTCAAGGCACTTCACATAATAAACATTCCAATTCACAGTTCTTTAAGCCAATCAGAAATAATGTTTCCTATATAAGGAACCCAGCAAATTGCATCAAGTCACTGACTATACAGTTAGTGACTATACAGCAATCCTCATACTAAGCAAGCATAAAGCGACAGTGGAGAGGAAAATTCCCTTTTAACAGGAAGAAACCTCCAGAGAATCCTGGCTCAGTATACAGTGGGGCAAAAAAGTATTTAGTCAGCCACCGATTGTGCAAGTTCTCCCACTTAAAATGATGACAGAGGTCAGTAATTTACATCATAGGTACACTTCAGCTGTGAGAGACAGAATGTGAAAAAGAAATCCATGAATTCACATGGCAGGATTATTAAAGAATTTATTTGTAAATCAGGGTGGAAAATAAATATTTGGTCAATAACAAAAATTCAACTCAATACTTTGTAACATAACCTTTGTTGGCAATAACAGAGGTCAAACGATTACTATAGGTCTTTACCAGGTTGGCACACACAGTAGCTGGTATTTTGGCCCATTCCTCCATGCAGATCTTCTCGAGAGCAGTGATGTTTTGGGGCTGTCGCCGAGCAACACGGACTTTCAACTCCCTCCACAGATTTTCTATGGGGTTGAGGTCTGGAGACTGGCTAGGCCACTCCAGGACTTTCAAATGCTTCTTAAGGAGCCACTCCTTTGTTGCCCGGGCGGTGTGTTTGGGATCATTGTCGTGTTGGAAGACCCAGCCACGTTTCATCTTCAAAGCTCTCACTGATGGAAGGAGGTTTTGGCTCAGAATCTCACGATACATGGCCCCATTCATTCTGTCCTTAACACGGATCAGTCGTCCTGTCCCCTTAGCAGAAAAACAGCCCCAAAGCATGATGTTCCCACCCCCATGCTTCACAGTAGGTATGGTGTTCTTGGGATGCAACTCAGTATTCTTCTTCCTCCAAACACGACGAGTTGAGTTTATACCAAAAAGTTCTACTTTGGTTTCATCTGACCACATGACATTCTCCCAATCCTCTGCTGCATCATGCCATGCTCTCTGGCAAACTTCAGACGGGCCTGGACATGCACTGGCTTCAGCAGCAGAACACGTCTGGCACTGCAGGATTTGATTCCCTGCCGTTGTAGTGTGTTACTGATGGTGACCTTTGTTACTGTGGTCCCAGCTCTCTGCAGGTCATTCACCAGGTCTCCCCGTGTGGTTCTGGGATTCTTGCTCACCGTTCTCATGATCATTTTGACCCCACGGGATGAGATCTTGCATGGAGCCCCAGATCGAGGGAGATTATCAGTGGTCTTGTATGTCTTCCATTTTCTGATAATTGCTCCCACAGTTGATTTTTGCACACCAAGCTGCTTGCCTATTGTAGATTCACTCTTCCCAGTCTGGTGCAGGTCTACAATTCTTTTCCTGGTGTCCTTCGAAAGCTCTTTGGTCTTGGCCATAGTGGAGTTTGGAGTCTGACTGTTTGAGGCTGTGGACGGGTGTCTTTTATACAGATAATGAGTTCAAACAGGTGCCATTAATACAGGTAACGAGTGGAGGACAGAAAAGCTTCTTAAAGAAGACGTTACAGGTCTGTCAGAGCCAGAGATTTTCCTTGTTTGAAGTGACCAAATACTTATTTTCCACCCTGATTTACAAATAAATTCTTTAAAAATCCTGCCATGTGAATTCATGGATTTTTTTTTCAAATTCTGTCTCTCACAGTTGAAGTGTACCTAAGATGTAAATTACTGACATCTGTCATCATTTTAAGTGGGAGAACTTGCACAATCGGTGGCTGACTAAATACTGTTTTGCCCCACTGTAAGCAGCCATCCTCCACGACTCACTGGGAATCGAGAAGACAGAGCAGACACACACACACGCGCGCGCGCGCGCGTGCGCGCACACACACACACACACACACGCGCACGCAAACACACACACACAAACACACACACACGCACACACAAACAAACACAAACACACACACACACAAAGACAAGTAATGTGTCTATAGTTTTATTGTGATTTCTTAGTAAATATTCTATTTGGTGAGAGATAAACTTTATTGTATTTATCCTAGTGGATCTATAATTAAACGGGTAAACTAGTAGTAGCACATCCAACGTCAAGGAAAGCAAAAAGCCATTATCAGGAGAGGGAGAAAGTTTTAGTGGTTAGCAGCAGTGTGCTAGATGATGGCCCCCTCCATGAGGCCACCACAGCTCAGCAGAACATCGTTGTAGCTTCTTCTGGGGAGAAAAACACTTAGAGAGAAAATAAAGTTAACAGCTGAAATTGCAGAAAATAATACGGTTAAAGAGCAGACTAATAAAATAAATAAATAATCCCAGCAGAGTCCACATGAATAATGTAATATAAATAGAACAATGATCGTTTACGGGCTAAAAAATAGTCTACAGTCCATCTTCCCTAATGTGTTTGTGGCCCTGCGGATTTTTCTAACTCTACCTGCACTTCTTATATGTACCTCTCACCGTTCATAAGGGTACCGCACCATCAGCTACGTCAGCCTAGACAAGAGCAGAGAAAATAGAGACAGAATAGAGGATAATTCTGTCTGGATGTGGATGGAGATTACATTTTACAGCAGGCTGATCATCATTTACAGTTAGTCCTTTGGTTCTTGAGCTGGTAAACCATAGTCTGATGTCAGGCGTTGTCCCTAAAGATTTTAAGCATGCAGTAGTCACACCTCTGATTAAAAAACCTGCTCTTGATCCGCAGGATCTTGCGAATTACAGGCCTATCTCCAAACTACCTTTTCTTTCTAAAATTCTTGAAAAGGTTGTTTATAGCCAAATATTGGCCTTCCTGGAAAAGCAAAATGTATTAGAGGTTTTCCAATCTGGTTTTAAACCCTTTCACAGCACTGAATCAGCCCTTTTAAAAGTTTTTAATGACATATTTTTAGCAATGGATGCTGGGGACTGTGTTGTTCTTGTGCTTTTAGATTTGACAGCTGCTTTTGATACTGTGGATCATGCCGTTTTATTCTCTCGTTTAGAGCACTGGGTGGGCATTAGCGGCACAGCTCTCGAGTGGTTCAGGTCCTATTTGGCGGGGCGAACATTTTGTGTCAGTCTCGGTGACTATGTGTCGTCCTCCGCTCCTCTCTTGTGTGGTGTCCCGCAGGGCTCAGTTCTAGGCCCCCTCCTCTTCTCTTTGTATCTTCTTCCTCTCGGTTCTATATTGAGAAAGCATGGCATTGCCTTCCACTTGTATGCTGACGACTGTCAGATCTATGTCCCTCTAAAGAAAAAAGGCAGAAACCTCATACAGCCATTACTTCAGTGTCTTGACGACATAAAGGCTTGGATTCTATGAACTTTTTAAAATTCAATGATAAAAAGACTGAGGTGATGATTTTTGGTAGTCCTACTGAGACCCCCAATGTGTTTGTAGATTCCTTGAGACAGTTTGTTAAGCCAACTGTCACCAACCTGGGGGTCAAAGTGGACTGTGATCTGAAGTTTGAACATCAGATTAAGGCGGTGGTAAAATCTAGCTTCTTTCACCTCAGGCAGCTGGCAAAAATAAAGCCAATTCTTTCACGGCAGCACTTTGAGACAGTGATCCACGCTTTTGTAACCACTCGGCTGGATTACTGTAACGCACTCTACATTGGGGTCAGCGCATCAAGTATTAGTCACCTACAGAGGGTGCAAAATGCTCGTCTTTTAACTGGCACTCGAAAGTTTGAGCACATTTCCCCTGTTTTAGCTTCACTTCACTGGCTGCCCATTTCTTTTAGGATTCATTTTAAAATCCTTTTGTTTGCTTTTAAATGTCTTCATGGCCTCGCCCCCTCTTATCTCTCTGACCTGATACAGCCTTACACTCCCTCCCGCTCTCTCAGGTCTGCTGATCAGCTGCTCTTGATTGTACCCAGGACTGAGCGTAAACTTAAGCCTAGTCCACACGTAGCCGGGGTTTTTTAAAAACGAATATCCGCCCCTCCAAAAACTTGCATCCACACCACCGCGTTTTAAAAACAATCTCTGTCCACACGTACCCGGATAAATACGTTGTTAAGGACATGCCAGACCTGTAGGCGGCAGTACTTCCCCCGTTCTTAACCTCGTCTTTCATCTGTGGTCTTCCGCAAGGAGCAGTAATTCCGCTTGCAAAAACAAACAAGCAGAAAGCGCTTGGACAATTGATGGATCGGGTAGTGACAGAGCGCAGATCTGCGGGCTTCCATGATGCCGGCTAGTGTAAACACAGGTCACACACGTGATGTCAGCATTTTTTGTTGCGGAAAGTGACGCTGCGGACCTTAAAACTCCGGTTTTGTCCGTCCACACGCAGACACCCAAAACGGAGAAAACGCAGATCTTCACTTTGGCCGGAGTTTTTAAAAAGATCCGTTTTCGTGTGAAAAAACTCTGTTTTCGTGTGGATGACAGGCCAAAACGTAGGTAAATATCTACGTTTTGGCAGATCCCCGGCTACGTGTGGACAGGGCCTTAGTGGAGATCGCGCTTTTGCTGTTGCAGCTCCAAAACTGTGGAACGAACTTCCTTTAGAGATAAGACAGGCCAGTATCTTATCTGTTTTTAAGGCACTCCTGAAAACCCACCTCTTTACCCTGGCTTTTGATTCCTTGGGAGATGTTGGTTTCTATTTTTTATTTTATTTTAGCTGTTTTAGGTGATTCAATGCAGTTTTATCAAGTTTTATCAAGTTTTTATTTTTTAATATAGGGCTATTTTAATTTTATGTATCATGTGTTTTATTTATTTATTTATCTTTGCTGTTTTCTGTTTAGTCAATTGTTTTAATGTATTTTCTGTACAGCACTTTGTTCCTGTGCTGGGTCTTTTAAAGTGCTTTATAAATAAAACTGGATTGGATTTAAATACATAAACCATCACCTGTCTTCTAGTCCATGCTATCAGCATTATTTTAATGTGTGTGTGTGTGTGTGTGTATGTGTGTTTTCCACTTCAAACACTAGTCTAACCAACCAGACCAGCGTGCCCAGTAACATATTAATGTTACAATTAAACAATTTAAACCTAAGCACATTGTGCCCAGGGGCCCCTGCAATGATAATCCGGCCCTGCCTACACACTGTGCGTGATGCGCGTTTGAGTAGCGCAGGCACTGGTTTAGCGTGAGATATTGGAGGTGTGGTATGAGAGCGTGTGAAGAGGGTCAAATGCGTGTGTCTCACGCGGCCACTTTGCTGCTAGATATCTTCAGCTCTCTTTATGTGTTTGAGGCCGCAATGGCGGCACTGGCGTCCCGACCAAGCACAAGCTTGCGATCTCCGTCTCGTCAGATGGATGCTTAGAAGAGAGCTTGACTCCGTCCGTCCTTGCGAGCCTGCTGGAGAGTCCTCAAAATGACACATATTGGTGTTGCACACATCCATTCTGACGCAGACGGAGAATTATAAATTAGGCTTAAGTCAAGCCCATCTACTTCCGGACCACGGGTCCCTGGAAGAATGAAAAAATGAATGCAAGCCATGCTGTAGTTCTTTTTTAAAACACAGAACAGTTTTGTTGCTCGTTTTCCCGCTACGTTTTTTTTTTTTTTTGCGGCTGCAAACTTCCTCAGGCTGACGCTCTGCATGAATGCAAGCCATTGGGGCTAAAAAGGCTATTTTCTATTTCCGCTTGTTATGTACCATGGATTTCACATATATGTCCGTGAGTTTTAAAAAAGATTTTTGATACTAAGAAAGCGCTTATTTTCTCACGGGGGAAACGCTATTTTAGGTTTTTTGTGTTAAAATAGGTCCAGGACTACAAATGCGCTTCACGAGAGTGATTTCATCGAACCAGACACTAGAAGAGCAGAGGGAAAATGGCTGTAAGTTAAGTGAACTTCAAATCCTCCTTCCAGGAAAAATGAACCATCATAAATCTGGCCATGTGGTGAGTAGCAGCTACGTTGGGGGAGAGGAGATTATGTGGTGACGTCACAAATGCAACAACGTGCCGATTTCTTATATGAATGAAATGATGGTTGAACAGATGATGAATGAAACGATGGAATGGAAGCTAGATGTGTTAGCAAAACCTTTTGAGTATCTGAGATTGAGCTTGTGAAGTCTGGGTTGTAAATCAATTTAGCTGTATGGTTTCATAAGCTAAACTTTATTTATAAAACCATCCGATGCCAGTGTGCGGAGTCTACAATACCCTTGCATGTGTCGCTCCCGGCGGTCCGGAGGAAAGGCAGCCCGAGTGGTGAGTTCACCGGTGTCAGGACAGGATCTGCAGGGCCGGCTCTATGTAATTTGGTGCCCAAGGCGAGACTGCCCATTTGCGCCCCCCCCACCCCCGTGCCAGCACGCCTCTCACCCAAACCCAAGCCCACCCACCCACCACACATTGGAAAAAGCAACTCCACAGTTATTCCTTGGTTACTAATTTTTTATTTTAAATATTCACACAGCAACTCTTTAAAGTCTACAGCATGAAGAATAAATGTAAGCTTGAAAGATAAGAAACCTGAGAATATTACAATAACCAACAACTCAAAATGTTGTGCAAATGTCATTGGGGGGGATGCAAAATCAACAGCAGCATTAAACTGTTAAATCAAAAGCAAAACTCAAATATCAGTGTCATCATAAAGAAAGTTCTACTTCCCATTTTGTTCAACTGCTGTGGCCAGTCAGCAGGATCCATGGGGCCAGCAGCTCCTACATGTTCACACACATCTGTTGAAGCTGATGATGGTGTCTCTTCAGACTGTTGGATTGGAGCACTGAGTCTGCTGGTGTTGGGTTCTTCTTCTGTGAGAGAAGACACACACACACACACACACACACACACACACACACACACACACACACACACACACAAAGCAACTTAACCCTCTGATGCATGAATTAAGAACAGCGCCACTTTCACATTCAATATTCCTCAGTCATGTTCAGTGATGCTCTTCATTATTTTTAATGTTACTGGACTTTTTATTTTATTGATCTTTTTTTAATCTGTTCTATGAAAACATGAATAAAATTACCAAAAACAGGTGGAAGTGAGAGCAGGTGCTCTTCAGCATCAAATATATCGTAGAATGTGAGGAAGAAGAACCGGTGATCTGAGGCACTCTGAGGATTTCATTTATTAAACAAGGAAACACCGACGCGTTTCGGTACGACCTTCTTCAGGGCAAAAACCTTTATGCCTTGAAGATGACTCACTATGTCACAAAAACTAATGTCCATCCTTTTTTACAAATTTACCGCCTAATTGACAATAACATCTTAAGGAGACAATTTCAGATGTGTGTGTTGAGATTAATATTCTCAATGCTAAATCAATGCTGCACTCATTGTGCCAAAAACAAGTATCTGGTGTGGATTTAAATAAATTAATTTTGCATATCGATATATGTGTTAAGCCGTTTAATTTGAAAAAAGCCCGTTTCTACTGCTGATTACAAATAGCCTAACAAGTGACTTACTCACCTGGTTCTAGATGCTGAGACTGTAGCTCAGTAAATGTGCTGCTGCTGCGTGATGCCTGGATGAAGACGCTGCAGCGTAAACAAGAAAGAGACGGCGTAAGATGTCATGCTGTGTTTGGGCAGTTCTCACTCCCCGCCGGGCCCGGCAGCAGCGGGGGAGTCCCCGCCACGGCCACGGCGGTGCCGCCCGCCCGATGTGAAGGACAAATTTGAAATTTTGCTACACCCACACCTAACGTTCTTCTGATATGAAAATATTAAATTCATATTGTATGCGTACTTAAAACTTGAAACAAATTTCATAAAAAGGCTGCAATCATACTCCAAAAACGGTAAAAAAAAAAAATCTTACATTCTTCATCATCACAGTGAGACTCAACAGGTGTAGAAGACAGTCCCACCCCCGTGGTGTCAACAGGTGCCTGTCGTGGCTGCAGATATTGTCTCACTCAAGGGCGTCAGTTTGTTTCCAGAATTGCTGGGGACAATAACCATACACTTGAGTGGGGTTTAAAAATTGCTGGGGACAATAAAGTAGGCTAGCACAGGGGTCGGCAATCCGCGGCTCTGGAGCCGCATGCGGCTCTTCCATCCATCTGATGCAACTCTCTGTGCTTGTAAAATAATAAATGGATATTTAAATAAAATGCTTTATATTTTACTGCATTAATTTTACACCTGTATGCCAATTCTAAATGTAGATTGTCTGCGTAAACCTGAACAGGTCCAACCCGGTCTGCGGTGGTTGACCGGTCACGCTTGTGCGTAATCATATCGGCACTTTATGAGCTGAAGAGGATGTGAGATTCTGGGCTTCTCCTCAGACGGCTCCTGGATGTGTCGCCACATTGGAGCCAGGAACAAGCGCTATTCAGCCAAAGTTTCATCATCAGGGAACATTTTCTAAGTGACAAGTCTCTCTGAGAGACAGGGTTTGGAAAACACTCGCTTCAGTGGGAGGAATCTTCCCGCATGCGCACTGCATGGTTCTCTGCGTGGCTCTGGGGTTAATCAAGTTTAGTTGTTTCTCTTTGCAACAATCTTCACAGGAAGGCAAAACAGTTAAACGGCAGGTTACATATATTTCCATTTGACTGTTTATTTTGACAGATGAACTCAAGGATGTTGCTTGGTTTGAAAGAATTACCCCCACGCACACTTGCACATGGATGAGCTGACATTTTAATCGTTAACGCACACGCGGAGGTAAAATATTCCCATCAGAACATCAGAGCTTTATACTGGACACTGTGTTCAGCGCGGCTCGGAGCGCCCACGGTGGACAGTGAGCTGAAGATCTGGGGTTCGCAGTGCAGAACCACGGTGCATGCGATGATTTCCTCCCACTGAAATAGTCTGGAAATCCGGTCTCTCTGAGGGATGTGTCACTTGGAAAATGTTCTTTTTATGAAATTATGAAACTTTGGCTGAACAGCGCTTGTTCCCGTCTTCCGCATGAAGTGTAGAGACATTTGATCACGCACAAAGTTTATGTAGAGCAGAAGCGGTCGGGCCACGGCAGGTGAAACGTTCCTAGCCTACATGAAGTGAAACTGTTTAATTGTAACATTAATGTGTTACTGGACACGCTGGTCTGGTTGGTTAGACCAGTGTTTGAAGTGGAAAACACACACACACACACACACACACACACACACACACCAATTCAAATATAAAATAATGCTGACAGCGTGGACTAGAAGACAGGTGATGGGTTACGTATTTAAATGATGATCAGGCTGCTGTAAAATGTAATCTCCATCCACATCCAGACACAATTATCCTCTAGTCTTTCTCTAGTCGCTCTGCTCTTGTCTGGGCTGATCAGCTGATGGTGCGCGCGCGCCTAACTAGCGGCTGATGCACATTTTACGCATTTGGAGAGGTGGACTGGATGCTGTGCGTTTACTGGAAGATGGTCCACTTAACGCACGGGTGTAGACTATGACAAATGAATGAAAATTAAATTCTGAGTTTTAACTTCATATTTTATAAATAAAAAGGACGGGGGAAAACATTTATGATGTCTTTTTAAACGAAATTTTCTAGCGCGACCTGCCTGCTTCACTTAAGTCACTGCTTATTAAGGTCCGTCCAAAATTACCGTGGGAAACGGGTAATAATGGCTCTTTGATGGGAACAGGTTGCCGACCCCTGGATAAGATCTGAGCTGGTAAAACAAAAATCCTCATCAGCAGGCGTTTTTGAAAGTGGGGGGGACACAGCTGCCAATCACAAATTTTGCCGGGGACATGTCCCCGGCGTCCCCGGTTAAAATGACGCCTATGGTCTCACTGCATCTGGACACGACGATTCAAAAGTAAAATTAATTGGTTAAAGTTATAAGATACTGTAAACAGCCAGCGAGGGTCCATCTGTGGACCATGTGTGGCAGGAGAGGCGGTTAGCTAAAATTGTAACGCAAAAAGTTCCTTTGCCAAATGTTTGAAGTCTACATACCTCTGCTTTGGGCCCGTTTTTTTGTCTTCCTCCTTCCTTCGCTTTCGGAATGCTGATCCCGATGGCTTAGGTGTTCTTTTCATCGTAAAATATCAAAAGTTTAAACGTGACAACAACAGGAAGTCCTTCTACAGCGCTACCCACGCACGTGATCTACGGCACCCTTAACGGTCAAATGCATCGGAGCGGTGGCCCAAGCGGGAGCTCGTCATGCAGCCAGATCATTAGAATTTAAATATTGATGTTTTAATTTCATGTCATTTCAGAAGGGAATTTTGAGTATGTAGAGAGTGCATTTCATATTACAAACATAAATTTAATAAAGTTTTTTTTTTTTTTTTTTTTTTTTTTTAATTTTGCGCCCTATCCATCAGATGACGTCCCAGGCGGCCGCCTGTGTCGCCTGTTGGCAAAACTGGCCCTGAGTAAGGTCTAGCTGCGGACATTGCCTAGGCAAAACACGCCCCAGCAAAACACGCCCCTATGTACAAAACACGCGTGCATGTACGAAGACGAGAACTCGCATGCGTGTTGCAAGCGGTTGCAAGAGATGGAAATGACGGTTCAGGTAAAGACAGATTTATATTTTTACAACTTGCGAAGATTTTGTACTAGAAATTTGAACATTTAAGACATAGTTTGATAGATAGCGCAATGGGTTAGGGTTAGGGTTAACCCGCCCCCCTGTTGAGCTCAGGGGCAGCTCAACAGGGGGGCGGGGGCGTGTTTTGTGTGTGTGTGTGTGGGGTGGGGGGCGTGTTTTGGCCGGGGGCGTGTTTTGCCTGGGCAATGTCCGCAGCTAGGTATTATTGGAGTATCTGCTCGGGTGCAGGTTCGGCTTGGGGTCCTTCGACTGCAGATGACGTCAAAGTAGTTGATTGGCTGAACATGAAGCTTACGGAAGTGACTTTATCACGTTATGATTTTGATTGGTCAGAACAAATTTGCGGTCGTAGTCTTAGCGGTTGTAGTCCTTGTTATGTTATGAGATAGTTCAGGAAGAACTCAATTACCCAGAAGGCTAGACGACAATGGAGGGAAACTGTATGGAGGATACAGGAGCAGTGGCTAGTGCTAAATAAAGATCTGAAAAGGAGTTTTCACGCCTCGTTTGCTTATTATAAGATTAAGCAAGACAACACATGGTGTCAGAAGTGGCCGTGAGCAAGAAGAAGAAAAGATTTGCCACGGGGGAGCCACGAAAGACGGATATAGAGAGAGAATCTAGGAAAGCGTGAGTAATGGCGCGCCACAGAGCAACATGCTAAAGACCTGCGCTGCATCGTGTGACACCCGTGAGCGACGGTAAAAGTGAAGCAGATCGCGTGTGGTCACTTAGAGCAAACAAAAGAGGATTCAGTGCCTGTGAGAGCGGATAGACAACAGTAAAGAGCTGCAGTGATCGAGATACCCTGACGTGCTGCCATGGATAAGCTAAGCCCGCCCTCATCCATGCAAGTGACTGGTAACCTTGCTGAAAACTGGAAGTGCTTTAAGCAGAGGTTTAATATATATTTGACTGCAAGCGGAGCAGGTGGAAATGATGAAAAACTGAAAGCTCACATCCTTTTGCATGTTATAGGGGAAGATGCATTGGATTATATAATAGCATTCAGCTGGATGAAGCTGATTTGACTTTGGCTGACGTGATGAATAAATTTGAAGAGTACTTCGTACCTAAACAGAATGTGACCTACAAATTTTTCACCCATGATCAGAAGCAGGGGATACCTTTTGATCAATATTTAGCAGAGCTTCACACATTAAGCAAATCGTGTGAATTTGGGACCTTGAGAGACTCGCTAGTAAGAGACAGGATTGTCTGTGGAACTGTGGATAATGCACTGAGAGAGAGGCTGCGGAGAGAGGGACTGGACTTACACTGGATAAGTGTGTCAGCATGTGCAGAGCGGCAAAAACCACAAGAGCACAAGCAAAGGAGCTCCGGAGAGGTGAGACGTCAGTGCATGCTCCAAATAAAGATGGAGTAATAAAGAAAACATTTACCAAACAAAAGCACCAAAAAGGGAAAGCTACAGAGTTCAGATGTGGTAAATGCGGAAGCAGTCACAGACCAAAATCGTGCCCAGCATTTGGGAAATCCTGTAACAACTGCGGGAAAATGAATCACTATGCCAAATGTTGTAAAGCAGCTCCAAAACAGAAAGTTCACACAGTTGATGAAGAAGTAGAGGATGAGGAGGAGTTCATTGTAGATGAAGTGCACACCTCTACATTAGAGAAAGAGGAATGGGTGGTGCCAGTTGAAGTTAATGAGACAATCATTCCATTCAAGTTGGACACAGGGGCCCAGGTTAACTTGGTTTATGTTTATTCATTTCGCAGACGCTTTTATCCAAAGCGACGTACAATTTTTTTTTTATATAACCTATAGGGCATGTTGTGATCTGTGGGGGAAACCGGAGTACCGGAGGAAACCCACGCATGCATGGGGAGAACACGCAACTCCACGTAGAAAGACGAGTTTTGAACCTGCAACCTTCGTGCTGCGAGGCAACAGTGCTAACCACTGCGCCACCATGCAGCCCATGGTGGTATCATGGGAACATTACAAAGCTATGACGAAAAAGAGCAAAATGCATCCTGTGAAAATAAAAGTCACTGGATACACAGGAGAGAGAGTTCCTGTTAAAGGTGGATGTGTTGCGACATTCAGACACAAAAAACACCAGATAAGAGCACAGCTGCTGATCATGGATAAGAGTGTACAACCAGTCCTAGGACTCAGTGCATGCGTAAAGCTCAACCTGGTTAAAAGAGTGTCTCCACACCAGAAGCCCCGAATGATCAGGATTCCCTCATGGAAGAATATAAAGACTGTTTCGAAGGACTTGGATGTCTCCCAGGACAACATGAAATATGTGTGGATAAAAACGTGCCACCTGTTGTGCATCCCTGTAGGAAAATCCCATTTGCACTGCGGGAAAAACTAAAAGATGAACTGGCACTAGGGCTGCAACTAACGATTATTTTCATAATCGATTAATCTGTCGGTTATTTTTTCGATTAATCGATTAATCGGTTTGTTATTGTTTAGCTATTTAACCTATACAAGTGATGGATGCATTTCAGTTAAGAAAAAAAAACATAAGAGAATTGTGCAGTTGACTGCAATCTATTTTATTGCACATGAACACAGTCAGCAGTATAAAATGAGCTAAACAGTGCAAAATATCAGTCCAGAATAATTTTTTAGCATTAGCTGGAAGCCTGCTCCTTCCACCATGGATAGTGGCCTCATGTCTTTTACCAGCATGTTTAGAATAGAGTTTGTAAGTGGTATGAATTGCTGGGGGGTGAGTGTCTTGTTCCCCATGTAGTTGTCCATCGTTGCTTGTTTTTTTTCTGCATAAGAAACACAAATAGACTGAAATAAGTACACATATAAAATAAAGCAGCACACACACTACAACACTAAATCAATATTATATTATTTGAATTAATTAACAATATACAGTGATCATTTATTTTGAGGGTTACGTTCTACAAAATAGCCCGCAACAGGAGATATTCAGAAAAAATTCTAATTTTTTTACTATTAAAAAGCTCTAAGTAAGAAGCTCATGAGGTTTTTACTTTGAGTCGGGAGTGTTTAAATTAGCTAGAGAAATGTGAAAAATGTTTATTTTGTGTAATACTGTTTAAGAAACATGATAAAAATGTGTTGTGAGGCGTTTTACAGCGTTAGACTGTAAAACAGCCTTTTAATAGTAAAAAAATGACTTTTTCTGAATTTCTCCTGTATTTAAAAATTGAAAGCGTACAACTATGCAGCGTTATATTCACCTGGACACAGCTCGTCTGTAAATTTTTCACCGCGGAGTTGTCCTTTTTTGAATGAGGAACATAGTTATGGGTTTGTGCCGTTTTTCTCTTAACGAGAACATTCTTATAAACAGACGTGCTGAATTTGGCAAGCGCATGATTCACAACACGGAGGAGATTCACGATGGCATCTAGTCAATCAGAAGTAGAACACCGTAGACTGACGCGGCAAAAAACATGTTTAACATCCAGTATAACGAACTCAGCTAAAACACTAAGTCCAGCTTGTTTATTTTCTGTTACTTACCGGGCTGGCTCTTCCAAATGACGGCTCACTTGACCGCGGTGCTCTTCCTCTGCTGCATCAGCCCCCACATGTTTTCGTCTCAAGTGTTCACTTAGGGACGTCGTGCTTCCGTGCTATGCTAGATGGTTTTTGCATATTTTACAGGTCACCCGTCTTTTCAAGGCATCTAGAGTAAAGTGCTCCCATACTCGTGAGGTTTTTGTCCGGGGTTTCTCTTCAGTTTTGTCGCTTCTATTTTTCTTCCGTATTTCCTCTTGTTCCGCCATCTCTCACAGCAAGATGAGCATCAGTAACGTGATACGTCATGAAAACCGAGGGCACTCATTGGCTCATTTCTTCTTCTACGGCTCCACTGGTAGATCAGTGGCTCATTACTGCCACACACTGGCGGCAAATTTAACAGCTTGTAACCGATGTCAGATTGTGGTAAAAATAGACTTTATGCGGTAAAATATGATTATTAAACAACTAATCGATGACTAAAAAAGTTGTTAACTATTTTAATAATCGATTATAATCGATTAAATCGATTAGTTGTTTCAGCTCTAACTGGCACGCATGGAAAAACTAGAGGTCATCAAGAAAATAGATGAGCCAACTGAATGGGTCAGCTAACTGGTGGTTCTACAAAAGAAAACAGGTGCTCTCAGAACATGTTTGGATCCCCGGGATTTAAATAAAGCTATTAAAAGAGAACATTTCAAGCTACCAACCAGAGAAGAAATTATGGCACAGTTTGCCGGAGCTAAATGGTTCAGTAAACTAGATGCCTCATCAGGTTTCTGGCAGCTGAGGCTGGACGAGGAGAGCTCTAGACTTTGTACTTTCAACACACCTGAGGGCAGTTACAGGTTTCTTCGTCTGCCATACGGCATCTTGTCAGCTCCTGAAGTCTACCACAAGATTATTCATATGATTTTTGAGCACATTCCAGGAGTCGAGACCATGATGGATGACATCATAGTTTGGGGAACCACTAGAGAAGAACATGGCCAAAGACTGAGACAAGTACTAGACAAGACAAGAGAAGTCAATCTGAAACTAAACAAAGATAAATGTGAGTTTGGAGTGAAAAAACTGACATTTGTGGGAGATGTTGTCAGTGAGAACGGGGTGAAGCCAGACCCAAAGAAAACGCCAGCAATATGTAACGTGGAAAGACCAAACAACAAAGACGATGTCAGAAGGTTTCCAGGAATGGTCACCTATCTGGCAAAGTTTGTCCCTCAACTGTCAACATTGTCAACACCTCTCAGGAGTTTGCTTGAACAAAAGAATGAATGGATCTGGTCCCATGAGCAAGAACGATGTTTTCTAAAGTTAAAAGAGATTCTCACACAAGAGCCAGTGCTGGAGTTTTATGACCCAGAGAGAAGCACCAGGATCTCAGCAGATGCATCACAACACGGACTGGGTGCAGTGCTGTTGCAGCAACATGAGGAACAGTGGTTGCCGGTAGCCTATGCATCCAGAGCTTTGACGAGTGCAGAGACACGGTATGCTCAAATCGAAAAGGAGCTGTTAGCGAGCATGCATGCTTGTGAACGTTTCCATCAGTATGTCTATGGCCAAACTTTTGAAGTGGAAACTGACCACAAACCACTGGTGTCCATCATGTCCAAACCACTCAGTGACAGTCCAGTACGGATACAGCGCATGCTAATCAGGCTACAGAAATACGACGTGCACATGATCTACACAAAAGGAAAGTACATGTACACAGCTGATACATTATCAAGAGCAGTGGAAAAGAAAGAGCATGAAGACCTCGAGAAAAGTCTGGACATACAAGCATTTGTTGACATGGTGATGACATCTCTGCCAGTATCTGCTGACAGATCAGAACAGATAAAAATAGAGACAAATACAGATGAAGTCATGAATGAACTTAAGAGCACAATAATGAAAGGATGGCCAGAAAACAAGAAAGAGTGCTCAGCGAAAATCCAGGACTACTGGAACTGCAGAGGAGAACTTAAAAGTGGTGGATGACATAGTGATGAAAGGGAGCAAATGCATCATACCATCCTCATTACGCAAACAGATGCTCCAAAAGATCCACGAAGGTCACCTCGGAGATGTCAAGTGTAAACGCAGGGCAAGAGAAGTAATGTACTGGCCGAGAATCAACCAAGACATCAGCCAGACCACAGCTTCATGTGAACAGTGCCGCATCTACTGGCCCAAACAGCAGGCGAAGCCACTGCTGGCTCACCCAGCACCACACAGACCTTACTATAAGGTAGGAACGGACCTGTTTGATTTTGATGGGAAAAGTTACATAGTGGTGACAGATTACTTTTCAAACTATCCAGAAGTTGGGCTGCTGCAGACAACTTCAAGTAAAGCAGTAATTGCTTATCTCAAGACTGTCTTTGCCAGGCATGGTGTCCCATGTGAACTTTTCTCTGATAATGGGCCCCAGTTTTCCAGCTGTGGGTTTGCCGCCTTTGCTAAGGAATGGGGATTTCAACACTCATCATCAAGCCCCCTATATCCAAAGTCCAACGGCTTGGCGGAAAGCTCTGTCAAGATCATGTGATAGACAGAAGACGGAAGCTGCCGAGCTCTGAGGGTGTGGTGATTGGACACCAGCTGGTCCTCGTTATGGATAACGAGGCCAGGGAGGATAAAAGGGTGACAGGCCTACTGAGAGGTGTGCGTGGTCGACCTGTCATTGAGGCATCGGACTCTGGGGGGTGGGGTCGTTCGCAGTCGTTAGGGCTGCCGGCGACGAAGACAGCTAAGCAGGTGTTTAGAGTTCCAGCGTCAGGAGGGAAGGCTGGTCGCCTTCTTTAGGCAGCTAGGGCTGGGCTTAGGTGGTGCCAAGACCACGCCGACATCTGCCGCTACGGACTCTGGCAGTGGATTTACTGGTGGATTTACTTGTGGATTACCCGCCGTCCTTGCAAGCTACATCCCGGGGCGTTGGACGGTGCTGGAAGCTCAGACCCCGGGGAGGGGGGTCACACCATCCGTGACAGCTAAGTACCGCAGCTTGTGTGACTCATGCCATACTGTGATTTTAGGAGGGGAGACTTTGGCCACAGTATTTTAGTATAGTGTTTTATGATTGGGTTTGATTTGTGTGTTTTAGCATATTGCATAATAAAGCATATCCTTTTATAAATCATTGCCTACTGGTGGTGTGTTCAGGTTCTGACTGGAGGGCAAGATATTCTGCCCGTGCAGCCCACGGCTACTTTTATTACACTGGTGTCAGAAGTGGGATCTAGCAATCCAAAATGTCAGAACCTGAAAATAACACACCTCCTCCGTCGAGACCAGCTGAAAATCAGCCCGTGAGCACAGCAGCTCGTCCGATTTTTATGCCGGAGAGCTTTTCCGGTGTTGGCCGTGAATGGGCAGACTGGGTTGAACAATTTGAAATGGCAGCCAATATAAATAACTGGGATGAGCCCTTTAAGTTGAAGTTTCTGTGTCTCCTGTTGTCTGACAAAGCTCGAGAGGTTTATAATGGCTTGTCAGGGAGTGTTAAAGCAATGCCATGTTGAAGGAGCAAATGGGGAAGTGTTTGGATCCGTGCGACAACGCCGACTGGAGTAGAGCTGTTTTCTCCGCTCGACGTAGATGGCATAATGAAAGTGTCCGAGAATTTGGGATGGCATTACGACGATCTGCTGTTAAAGCTTACCCGACAGCGGATCCCAACACACAAGATTTGTTGGCTAAAGATCAGTTCATAGCTCACGTGGGGAACGGGGACATGAGAGTGTGTTTACGGAGTGCCAAACCCGTGTCACTTGAGGAGGCCATCAACCTAGCGGCGGAGCTTGAGCTCATTAAGGGTTTGGAGACCAGCTCAGTATCTGACACAAGAGTGAGAGGGATAACCGAGAAAGATGCTAATGATGGAAGCATTGCTTCGCTAGTGGGGGTGGTTGAGAGTTTGAGACAGGAGGTGAAATCCCTTCAGAATGTGGTGCACACACTGTCGGTACCTGTTGCATCGGGTCCCCACCATGACACTCAGAACACGAACTCGCAGCCTAGGCAAGAATATTCCCGGAAAAAGGGAAATGGGAGGTTGGGAGGCTGCTGGGAGTGTGGCTGTAACCGGCATTTACGTCGGGACTGCCCTTACGTGCAGGGAAACTAGAGGGTGCGTGTACAGTGGGTCAAATGCCCGCCCCCCTCTCTGTTGTTGAGACCCCTGTAAGAAGAGGAAATGCTGGGTACTTGAAAGCCAGGATAGGTGGGTGTGACTGCCAGGTTCTGGTAGATACAGGAGCTTCCCGTTCTGTGATTTCGCGAAAGCTGTGGTTGTCCTTCACTCGAGGGGTGGGTGAATTAACTCCATATGAGGGTAATGTTACAGCTGCGAATGGGGGAGGAATGTGCATTATGGGATGTTGGCAAACAACGTGTCAGCTGGGCCCCCTGGCTTTCGTGGCGGAATTCTTGGTATCAGACATCCCCTCAGATGAGGTGTTGTTAGGATTTGATTTTCTGTCCAAACATGGCATGGTGGTTGATCTGGGCACCAAAACGTGTAAGATCATGGGCAGAGTGTTCCCACTGCTCGACTTGGAACCTTCTTTAAATCCACAGGTCGTAGTGGTGCAAACAGATACCGTAGTTCCGCCGCGGAGCGAAGCTATAATACCAGGACAAATTAAGGACAGCTGGGGTGATTATGCCCAGGGGTTGCTAGAGCCGTCTGAACACCTTTCTAAGCGCTGTGACTTGCTTGTGGCGAGAGTTATTTGCAAGGTTGACCAGGGCCAACTCCCAGTGCGTGTGATAAATGTGAGCGACGACCCACTAATGTTAAAAGGCGGTATGAGAGTGGGCACGCGTTTCACTGATGTTGAGGTGGAAGATGAGCAGACAGATCGCGTGAATAAGGAGCAAGGCTCTCAGCCTTGGACCGTAGAATCTTTGATGACCCAGTTTAAAGTTGGTGAGAAAGGATTCGCCCCTGCGGAAGTCGCAGCAGTTAGACAGCTGCTCCTACAAAATCTGTCTCTATTCAGTCAAGGGGATACAGACTTAGGAAGAACACAGATCATCTCGCATGAAATTGACACTGAGGAGGCTGCACCCATAAAAATGCACCCCCGAAGGATTCCACTTCATATACAACAGGAAGTGACAGATAATTTGAGAGACATGTTGGCAAATGACATTATTCGCCCCTCATGTAGCCCGTGGGCTGCCCCGGTGGTTCTGGTTAAAAAGAAAGGGGGTGGATATAGGTTTTGTGTGGACTATAGGAAACTGAATGAGGTCACTAGAAAAGACGCTTATCCTCTGCCCCGAATCAATGATGCTTTGGACAGCTTGGTGCATGCCAAATGGTTTTCAACCTTAGACTTGGCTAGTGGTTATTGGCAGGTAGAAGTAGACCCTAGGGACCGGCACAAGACTGCTTTTATCACTCGCCAGGGACTGTTTGAATTTAATGTGCTAAGTTTTGGGCTGTGCAACGCCCCTGGTACATTTCAGCGCCTGATGGACCTGATTCTGGCTGATTTGCAGTGGACTGTTTGTTTAGTTTACCTGGATGACATTATCGTGTTCGGGCGTGATTTCCAGGAGCATCTAGCACGTCTGGGCACGGTTTTGGAGAAGTTGAGGCAGTCTAATCTAAAAGTAAAGCCTTCTAAGTGTGACCTTTTTTCTACACAGGTCCATTATCTAGGCCATGTGATTTCCGCTGAAGGTGTTAGACCAGATCCAGCTAAAATAGGGGCAGTAAGAGAGTGGTCCATCCCAGCTAATCAGACGGAGGTCCAGAGTTTTTTGGGCCTGGCGTCTTATTATAGACGGTTCGTGAAAGGCTTTGCGGACATTGCTCGCCCATTGCACCGGTTACAAGAAAGAGGAAAACGCTTTCAGTGGAGTGAAGAGTGTCAGGAGGTCTTCGAGAAACTTAAAACCTGTTTAATAACTGCTCCTGTATTGACCTACCCCGACCCCAAGAAATCGTTTATTTTAGATACAGACGCTAGCGAGGTGGGGATTGGGGCTGTATTATCACAGGTTGAAGGGGAAACAGAGCAGGTTATAGCTTATGCTAGTAGGGCTCTTACAAAGCAGGAACGCAAATATGCCACGACAAAGAAGGAGCTCTTGAGTCTGGTCACTTTTACTAAGCACTTCAAACATTATTTGTTGGGTAAAGAATTTGTGCTAAGGACAGACCACAACTCTCTACGATGGCTGCATAACTTCCAGGGTTTAGAGGGACAACTGGCTAGATGGGTAGAGCAGCTGGCCAATTTCCAATACAAAATCATTCATCGGCCAGGTAGACTGCATAGTAACGCAGATGCCCTTTCCAGACTGCCAAATTGGAAACCAGAAAACTTATCAGCTGACCAGGGAGCGCAGCCCTTGGGAGCTGAGTTGAGGGTGTGCTCGCTTCAAGAGGGAGGCTCAGGAGCTAGCCGGACTTCAGAGATGGACGAACTCAGCCAGGCGCAGTTAGATGATCCAGTGCTGAAGCGAATCAGGGATGCCAAACAGGGTGTAGACCGTATAGGCCCCGATGACCCAGAACTAAAACCATTTGCACCTGTGTGGGATCAACTCGAAATTCGGGGTTCCCAGTTGGTGCGGGTAGCACCAGCGAATTCTGATGCTGCGCAGGTGATCCAGGTTGTTTTGCCTTGGGCTCTGGTGCCAGGGGTCCTGAAGCAGTTGCATAATGCCCCCACAGGAGGCCATCTGGGGGTTCAAAAACTGCAAGGCAAGATAAAAGACCGTTTCTATTGACCCGATTGGTTTAAGGACGTAAGGGCTTGGGTTCGTGAGTGTGCGGACTGTGGCTCGGTTAAAATGCATGGAGGAACACCACGTGCACCTTTGGAGCAGTCACTGACCTCTAGGCCCTTCGAGTGCATTGCCGTGGATATTTTGGGTCCACTTCCTGAAACTGGACTGAGAAATAAATACATCATGGTAGTAGGTGACTATTTCTCTAAATGGACAGAAGCCTTCCCACTCCCTAATCAAAAGGCTAAAACAATTGCGAGGGTGCTGACCGAGGAATGGGTGTGTCGGTTTGGGGTACCGCGGAGCCTCCATTCCGACCAGGGGAGGAATTTCGAGTCAAAACTGTTCCGAGAGCTATGTGAACTTTTGCAGATCCACAAAACGAGGACAACCCCCTATCACCCCCAGTCAGACGGATTAGTGGAGAGGTTTAATCGAACGTTGCTGACTATGTTGACCTTCTTTGTGGAAGACAACCAGCTTAACTGGGACGCCTTGCTGCCATATGTAATGTTGGCTTATAGAAGTAGTGTTCATGCTAGCACATCTGTCACACCTTATAAGGTTCTGTTCGGGCGGGAGATTGTACTGCCTGTTGACGTTATGTTGGGCCTGGATCAGGGAGAACTCTTTGCCTCGGTAGATGAGTATGTGACAGGTTTGCAGGAAACCTTAACTTCGGTGGTAGAGGCAGTGAAACGCCATCAGAGCAGAGCCGTGGCGCTACAGAAGAGGGCCTATGATTTTAGGGCCACCTGCCAGTTCTACTCAGAAGGTGAATTGGTGTGGGTCCGAAATAAGCTGAGGAGGCGAGGGGTGTGTCCCAAGCTGCAGAGACGATATAAAGGACCGTTTAGGGTTCTGGAGCGACTGACGGATGTGCTATACAGGCTTATACCCGTTGAGGGGGGTCCTGAGAAGGTGATTCATTTCAACCGACTTAAGCCGTGCACTTCTCTTTCAGCAGTCGCAGCACCGCTGGCTGTGGGGTCCCGAGGGTGAGCGAGGCAGAGTCTGCGTCAGCAGGATGCTACCTGGGAGGACACCAGCAGAATTCATCATTGGTCTGCAGAGACGAGCAGGTCTGGCGGCGCAAGTGACCCGGCCCCATCACGTGGAGAGGTTGCTCGAGGAGGTGCTGCTGCAGGAGGACCGGAAGGACGTCTCCCTGGGGAGATCGACAGATGTGGAGCTGCGGAACAGCGGGTGGTTCATCAGCCAGATGCCACCTGGGAGGACATCAGCAGGAGTGCTCAACGGTTTTCGGAGACGAAGGGCTCCAGTGATTCAAGCAACCCCGCCCCATTGCATGGAGAGGCTGCTCGAGGGGGTGTGGTTGGAGGAGGATCGGGAGGACGTATCCCTGGGACGGTCGAGGAACCTAGAGCTGTGGAGCAACGCGTGGTTCGTCAGAGGAAGCCCCCTGCTTGGTATAAGGATTATCAGGTGGAAATCTAGGACTCGAGGGTGAGTCCTTCAGGACAAAGAGGGGGAGAGTGTGATAGACAGAAGACGGAAGCTGCCGAGCTCTGAGGGTGTGGTGATTGGACACCAGCTGGTCCTCGTTATGGATAACGAGGCCAGGGAGGATAAAAGGGTGACAGGCCTACTGAGAGGTGTGCGTGGTCGACCTGTCATTGAGGCATCGGACTCTGGGGGGTGGGGTCGTTCGCAGTCGTTAGGGCTGCCGGCGACGAAGACAGCTAAGCAGGTGTTTAGAGTTCCAGCGTCAGGAGGGAAGGCTGGTCGCCTTCTTTAGGCAGCTAGGGCTGGGCTTAGGTGGTGCCAAGACCACGCCGACATCTGCCGCTACGGACTCTGGCAGTGGATTTACTGGTGGATTTACTTGTGGGTTACCCGCCGTCCTCGCAAGCTACATCCCGGGGCGTTGGACGGTGCTGGAAGCTCAGACCCCGGGGAGGGGGGTCACACCATCCGTGACAGCTAAGTACCGCAGCTTGTGTGACTCATGCCAGACTGTGATTTTAGGAGGGGAGACTTTGGCCACAGTATTTTAGTATAGTGTTTTATGATTGGGGTTGATTTGTGTGTTTTAGCATATTGCATAATAAAGCATATCCTTTTATAAATCATTGCCTACTGGTGGTGTGTTCAGGTTCTGACTGGAGGGCAAGATATTCTGCCCGTGCTGCCCACGGCTACTTTTATTACAATAATAAAAACACGAATGAAAAAAGCTCAGGACAGAGAGGATTTTCAGAAGAGCCTACTGATCTATAGAAGCACACCTTTAAAAAATGGAATGTAACCAGCTCAGATGCTGATGAGGAGGCGTATTCGATCCAACCTACCAGTAAATGAGGACCTGCTGACGCCAAAAACTGCACATACAGTCAAGGAAGCAAAGGATGGACAAAAGGTGAAACAAAAACAGCTGCATGATCGCAAGGTGATACACCTGCCTTCCCTGAAGCCAGGAGACAAGGTGCGTCTCAGAGACATTACTACAGGGACCTGGAGACATCAAGGTCAGGTGAAGGAGGAAGTAGCGTCACGTTCATACAGGATCCAGATGGAGGGTGGAGTGTCCCTGAGGAGAAATCGAGTAGACCTTCAGCTACATCCAGAAGGAAAAGATACAGAACCTCAGGAGACAGGGCAGCAGGACATGGAGAAATCTTCAGAGTCAGCAAACAGAGGGGCAGAAGACGCTGTACGTGGCCCGACACAGGAATCTGTGTCACCTGCTGCTGAGAGACTTTTTAAAACCATGGCATCACCAGAGGGTGAAAGACCGCTGAGACCAATGAAATGTTCAGCCACCTAAGAGACTAATTGAGAGTTGTTAAGGACTAAAATGTGGCAAGGTATTCCTCTACGATGTAATGAAAAAAAAAGTGTAGAGAGAAGCTGAATGCTTATTTGTTCCAGGTGGAGGAGTCATTTTGTCAGTAAAGTTAAGATGTTCGTTGCTTCCTAATAGATAATTATTATTTTTCTATAGGGAGAAAGATGTTATGTTATGAGATAGTTCAGGAAGAACTCAATTACCCAGAAGGCTAGACGACAATGGAGGGAAACTGTATGGAGGATACAGGAGAGGTGGCTAGTGCTAAATAAAGATCTGAAAAGGAGTTTTCACGCCTCGTTTGCTTATTATAAGATTAAGCAAGACAACACAGTCCTGTAGTCCAAAGATCAACACTTTTTGGAGAAAATATGTTTGAATTTCTAAAGCAAATGTAAAATATAAGCAAATGATAAACGGTGACCCTCAAAAGCTCTTGATGTTGATGAAATGGGGCAAAATTAAATATAAGAACTTTATTGAAAGACACCAAGCAATATTCTGAGTCAAAGAATGTATTTAGATAACAACTAAGGAAATATACAGACGAACTCCACATTAATACAAACAGACGTGGCTTCACATATAAGAACTGTTTTGTTGTTTGTCAGTCCGATGTTGGTTTTATGCAGTTTCACATTCTTTACAAAACAAAGATAATATGGTGTTTTATTAACAAATTACAATTATAAAGAAATCATTTAAACAAGAATTTATTAACGAAACTGCTGATGTCTTTCCAAAACGTACTCAGTGGATTTGCAGTCTTGTGACGTCATCGGCAGTCGAAGGACCCCGAGGTGATCCGGCTGCACCCGAGTAGATCCTGTACCGACACCGGACGTCGAGAACCCCCCAGCCGCAACTCGTCTCCCATCGTTCATGTTTATGAGCCGTTCAAAAGAATTGGTTCGTTCGCGAACCTCTACGTCTGACTGCCACAATGAGCGGACTGTCCCTTTAAGCTCCTGAAACCAGCTCGCGCATTTCCGGTGGACGGAGACAAAAACAGACGAGCAGCTGAAAAAAGGACAGCAGCGCTGAGACAACCTGTCCTACGAGAGCTGCTCCTTTACTGTCCGGTTCTGAGGTATCCGAACGGAGCGGAGGTGAGGAGGACACCCGACCATGGTGAAGATTAGCTTCCAGCCCGTGGTGGGACAGAAAGTGGAGAAGGAGACCGATGGAGACAAGACCGAGATCCTGATTCCTCATCCGGCGGTGAGTCTGTGCCCCAGTTCAAACGATGATTAATCAGATAATGGACAGGTCGGTGTCCCTGAGGGGTGACGTGAGCAAAAGCAGCACTTGAGCTCCCAGTTTATTTATTTGTTTGTTTGTTTGTTTATCGCCATTTGCCTTTGTGGGAACAACATCTCTGCTGTTTATTTGCGGTTTAACACAAATGGTGAGAAACTGCCAAACGCGCCATCCCTGGTCTGCTAAGCTGGGGGATTACTGAACTAGGAGCTGTTGGGGTGATGCATGGCGGTTATACACCATTCTGCCTGGGACGCAGATAGAGCTGTGCTTCTGCTGCTCTGGATGACAAGATGGCCGGTGGTTTGCTGCTCATGCAGGATTATTTCTCCAGCTCCATGCAGAGTGGAGGAGTCCTGAACTTTGCAGCAGCAGCATCATCGTTGCATCACCTCTGATAGGTGCTGCACGGCTGAGCTCTGCTGAAGATGGAGTCTGCTGATAAGGAGGAGGTAGCTGCATTTGGGCGTCCTTATGGTGTGTCACACTGCCAGCTGGTGCGAAAGAGCCTCTGTCCTCTTCAGAGGGATGAAAGAACGAACAACTTGAAGAACAGTGTTGTGTTCTCACCCGCTGTCCCCACGTGCTTTCACGAAGAACAGTTGGAGCACACACTTTAGCTCCATGGAAGACCCAGCCCCAATGACGCTGAGTCAGAGACTCTGATTTCTGACCTTTTCATGCATTCCTGCATCAAAGGGATCTCAGCACAGCTGTCATGTCTCCAGCTAACCCTAACCTCACCTGCCTCCATCTCTAGGAGCTGGGCTGCCTCTCTGTTACTCATTACAGTTGTAAACGGAGGCCCTCGCTGACTACCGGTGTGTAGTGCCACTCGGCCCACACATGCTGGGGCGCGTGGCACCAGCAGATGGGCTGTGAGACTGGAGGCGGGCTGGCGAGTTCCTCTCCGCCGTCCTGGTCAGGTTTGTTGTCAGCAGGCTGGCCAACATCCCTCCGTCTCCCAGGGCTCTGCAGACGTAAGATCTCCTGCTGATAATCCTGCGCTGCCTTTTAAAAACATGACTTTCTATTTCTGGTGTGAGATTATTTTCTCTTGGTTGTAGAGATGGTTTTTAATACGAGGGGGGTTTGTATTCTCCAGGATGAGGATGAGCTGGTCCTGCCCTTGCAGCCCAAGAAGTCTCCCCTGAATGGCCTCTGCTGCCTGATATTTGGCCTGGTGGTCTCCATGGCTTGTCTGGTTCTGGCCTCCATTTACATCTACCGCTACTACATACCTCATGTAAGGTCTCGGCAATCTCCTGCTTTCTTTAGCTCGAATGGTGCGTTAGACCTGTGTGTGTGTGTGTGTGTGCGCAGATCCCAGAGGAGAACCGGTTTCAGTGCACAGTTCTTTATGAAGACTCCGAGTACGCACCTCTCCGTGGGCTCCAGGAGCTGGAGGAAAGCGTTGGCATCTACCTGTCTGATAACTATGAGAAGATCAGCGTTCCTGTGCCTCACTTTGGAGGCAGCGACCCTGCAGATATAATCCACGACTTCCACAGGGTGAGGGCACACACGCCCGTGCTTTAGACAGAGGAACTGTGAGGTATCAAGTGAAATGTGGTAAAGTTTCATCAGAATATGTAGGTTTTCTTTGATAGTTCAACTCTTCGTCTTCAGTGGCTGACCAGACAGAAGCAGTGGCTCAAAGCAACACATTTTCTGCAGAGAGACTCCATAATCTTCCTTTTCTTTACTTTCATCTCCTCCTCTAGGGGCTGACCGCCTACCATGACATCGCTTTGGACAAATGCTACGTTATTGAGCTCAACACCACCATCGTGATGCCTCCACGTAACCTTTGGGAACTTCTGATTAATGTGAAGGTAAAATAGCTGAAGCCTTAAGAATTGCTTTCATGAGAAAGCTTTGTTTCAGACTCCCTCTACAGCGGTGCAGATGAATCGCAGGATTTCCTGGAGGTCTGATAGGGAGGAGATTAGTGTCCCCAGTGGCGGTTCTACGTGGAATTACTCCCCGGGCGAGGCCCCCTTTGAGCCACTCCC
Organism: Nothobranchius furzeri; assembly: GCF_043380555.1. NCBI lineage: Eukaryota > Metazoa > Chordata > Actinopteri > Cyprinodontiformes > Nothobranchiidae > Nothobranchius > Nothobranchius furzeri. The sequence goes on along the minus strand of NC_091753.1, from coordinate 65,780,174 downwards.
CCCCCCGCCACCCCACCTGCACACACACACGCATGTTTTCTACAAACAGGCATGTTTTACTAGAACAACTATTGAACATTCATTTTTCTAAGTTGCACATATTTACATTAATTACTATGAAGTTTTCAGAATGTAAAGCACTATACATTATATACTGTATCAAAATATATAGAATCAAATATACAAAAACAAACAATAACTAAATATTAAGAATATATGAACATAATAGATTATAAATATTCTAAATAGCAAAAATGTTTCACACACAACAAACTAAAGATAATCACTACAGCATTGCACTTAGAACAGAAAACACAAACTAAAATTAAAACCTAACCTTGATGCAACGTCATCAATAATGTTATCACATGAAATCTGCTCCCCTACTGAGTGACTGATACTAATCAGAGCCAGGTTAGTGAGCCGCCCCTGAAACATAGGTGACCTCAGGCATGACTTGATCAAGTTTTGAAAAGCTCCTCTCAGCTTGAGCCTCAGTGACTGGCAGAGCAGTCCAAAAGTTGGGGTAGATCTCCAATAGATCTTTATCATGATCCATAATATTTTAGATTTGCCTCTGAAATTGTAATTTAAACTGACATAAAAAAAACTGTAGACTACCAAAAATGCCAACTTTTACAGAACAAATCATGTAAAAAATAATCAGTGCAGCCATCTGCAATAAATAAACAGGATAGTTAGTGGTGACTGGGGAGTTTTCTTCTGCTTGTAGAGTTGTTTTATTTATTATTATGTGAACATGATCAACATGTGTTTGTTGTTGTTCAGGCAGGCCACAGGCTGCAGCGAGCATTTAACAAATCCTAGTTTGAATCAGTAAAACACGATTCAAGGATTTTTTTCGAACCATTTGAATATTCGTTTTAATATTTCAGCCCTATTAGCTCTGTTAGCAATTAGCTGACCGAATTTAACCGTTAAAATCCCAGTTAACTGGTTCAAAAAATTGAAAACATGCATCATGAGAGCTACATACCTTTATCTTTCTCCTCTTTTTTCTTTTTTTTCCTGAATGGGGCACCTGGTGGTTTTAGCCTTTTTATGTTCATCTCTTCTGTTTGGCTCCTGACTCCGTAAGTTTCCTTTAGTCAGGACTAAACTATTGACCTTGATGGGGGGTGACCACAAAATCGTTTTGTTTTTCCGTTTTTTATTCGGCCATTTCACACAATTCAGAGAAACCTGAAAGAATGATAGGCCTGTGTTTATGATATTATCAATGAAATGTGCGTTAAATGGAAGAACATCAAGATGTGATTGACTTTAGCCACGTTAATACAGTTGATTCAGCCCCTACCCGCTCATTTCATTTGGGAAAGACGCAGAGGTGAATTCCCCCACCGCACCCCTCCCCTTCCTCTTCTTCATACACACACATGGTGCACCTGAACCCTCTCAGTCAGCAGGAGCGCCTGCAGCTGCAGGGGGCGCCAACTTGCTGTTTCCAATCCAGACACTGTCATATGACAGATAATAGAAAACCTCGGTGCGGCGCAGATTTCTTTCTTTTTTATTTTTTTACTCAGCGCTTGTGCGCCCCTTTTGTGTCATGAAAAACTGCCTCCCCGGGCAACTGCCCTGTCTGCCCGTGCCTAAAACCGCTAAGGAGTGTCCCTACTGGGCCATGGTAGAAGAACCAACCCAAAACCTTCAGATTTGGGTTTCAGTGTCTATCTAGGCCAGGGGGCTGTTCCAGAAAGCGAGCTAATCCCAAAACCAGGCTTTCTTTTGAAAATCCCAGTTTAACTGCCCCAAAATTAGTTTACGAACGTGGCTAGCCTGAATCCCTTCCCGTTCATCATGGATAATTTAGTTTATTTATTTAACCAGATGAGTCGATTGAGAACCCATTCTCATTTACGACGACGATCTGGCCAAGAGGCAGCAGCAATAGACGCACAGTTAGATTTACATCAAAGAAAAACAGATAGGATAAAAAAATACAAAATAAAACAGTTAGACATTAAGACTGTTCTCATATATAATATGTACAAGAAATCAAAACAGACTTAAAACAGTTTTTAAGAACTCAGAAGCACGTTCATCAGAAACTATTGATTGCAATGAATTATTGAGGGTCGATAATGGAATGTAGGTAGTGAGCTTTAGGGACTTTTGCAGCTCATTCCAGACGTTGGAAGCAGCAAACTGGAATGAGGAGCGGCCAAAGGAGGTGCGAGCTTTGGGAATAACCATAGAGATTAAGTTACTGGAACGTAAATGGTACTGGTTGTTGGAAGTGATGAGTAATGAGCGAAGATTTGACGGTTCTACCGATCATTGTTTTGTATATGAACTGATACCAATGGAACGACCTGCAGGAATGGAGTGATGGCCAGTTAACGAGTGAGTACAGATCACAATGATGAGTAGTGAAAGGGGCACCAGTGATGAAACGGATCGCTGAGTGATAAATGACATCGAATTTATGAAGAAGTTTTTTGGAAGCAGTTCTATAAATGATGTCATCGTAATCTAAGATGGAAGAATTGTCGTTTCGACCAAGGTTTGCTTTGCAGAATGAGAAAAGAATGACTTGTTGCTATAGAAACCCAATTCTTGACTTGACTTTAGAAAGTAATGAATTAATGTGAATAGTAAATGAAAGTGTACTGCCAAGCCAGATACCCAGATACTTATAAGAACTGGCAAGATGTAGTTCTGTACCATCCCGGAAAACAACACTAGGGTGGAAAGTTACGGTTGAAGATCATGAACTTTGTTTTTCTTGTGATTAAATGAAGATGAAGGCTGGAGAAGGCACGTTGAAGACTATTAAAATTGTGCTGTAAGGAGGACAAAGCTGTATTCAAGGAACAGCTGCATGAATATAAAACATTGTCATCTGCATATACATGTTTATAAGGACTGTCAACAGCATGAAACCTAACCCTAACCCATGTAAAATTATAGAGTTTGAATAACACTGGGCCCAGTATCGACCCTTGAGCTACGCCTATAGATGGAGGTAGAGGAGCAGATTGGTAACCCTCTGTTCTCTCTGTTTGCGTACGGTCTAAGGCAGGGGTGTCAAACTCACACGGGGCCGAAATGAAACTCTGGGACGGAGTCGAGGGCCAAACTTAATATTTTTGAAAAAGTGACGGCAAATTTGCACATTTTCTTTATCAACATATATGCAATTTTGAACCTTTAAATTTGGAAACAAACATATTTCTGCATTAACACTGAATGTGGAATAACCAAATGACACACGAGCAAGTCCGTTTTAAATAAAAGGCATCAGTGGTATTCATTACTTGTGGTATAATCAGTATTTTTAAAATCTATTCAGGATTTATGTTTTCTTGTTGTTTATTCATTTTTCTTATTTTTTATTCTCCTTTTTTCTCCTGTAATACGTGTCATCGCTGCTGTGACGTCTAGCTTTCCCCACTGAGGAACAATAAAGGGATTTTCTATTCTATTCATCTATCTGCAGCCTTTCCACTTCCTGTTTACTGTAGGTTAAATCTTTTCTCACGGGCCAACAACAAAATAAAAATATCATTTTATCTTAAATGAAAATGCAACATCTCACCTGTTAACTTTCATGTTTTGGAGCAGAAAAAGAGCAGAAAACCAACATATTTAAAGCTCAGTTTGCTCCACTGGTTTACTGTGATGCTCACCTGTTCCAGCCAGATACCTGCATCATGGGAGAGGGTGCTCGCTGCAGAACTACAAAGGCGGAGCTGCACCATAAGGTGGAGCTGCACCAGAGTCAACCCCGCCCATTCACGCAAACTCAGCCTAGCCCACTGACTTCCGTTTTTGTTTTCAACTTTATCGCAAACTGACCTGACCCACATGAATTACGGCTCTTACTAGTTTACAGTCGTTAATGCTATGTTCTGTGCTCCAATTAAACAAGATAAATATAACTTGCTACATGACAAAGTCTGAATATATCCCGAAATAAAAAGGTTTCTCATAGCGAATATCTGTCCACAGCCGCTCTAACAAAAGTCCTGGACAACAGCATATACCCCTCCCTGTGGGTTCTGGTAGTCCAGTGGCAAGATCGTCTGACTTACGTTTTGCTTTCCCCTCAGCTGATGCTGGTTCGATTCTCTGTGGGGTCGGCAACAATCTATTCAGCCAGCTGAAACATTTAATTTGTTCATATTTTAGTTGTAATGTTCATTTTCAGCAAAATATTTATGTCTCTACAAGTTCTTTGAATTTGGTCGTTCCTAAACAGCATTTTAGTTGAAACTCTGCTCACAGATGGACTCACACTGGCTAAATAAACGAATGAATAAATAAAAAAAACACATTAGTAATTATATGTTAAACGGCATACCAATAAATTGTTGTAAACATAGTACTGGCAAGTGTAGCTAGAAATGAGGAAAAGAGATTATAGAATATTTCCACTGCTGGGAGGCGAACCTGCGCAAAACTGCATGTCAACCTGACACCATCACCACTACACCACCACATCTGATAAAAAATAGTTGGCGTTACATTTTGTTATGTTATTTGGTGTGTCTTTGTAGATGGGATGTATGATTTTTCTGGCGGTGTCTCAGTAGAAGTCATTTCAGAAATAATTTGTCAGAAAATTCACAGAATATCCAGATTTGAGAACCAAGACCAGACCTGCTTTGGGGGAGGAGACCAAATTGAAGCTGAGATGGGAAGAAAATGCATGAATGAGGCCAAAAATGGCTTTGGCGTGTTCCTTATGAGGAAATGACAGTATAACATGATTAAAAGTTCCAAAAGTTAGATTTTTAATTATATGGAACCTTTACAAAAACTGTTCAATTAACTTCTCAACTCCCTCCTCAATCTTGCATTTTTTAGCTATAACACCCTCTTTGGTTCCAGAATGCTATAAAGTCTGACAACTGGAAGGAATTGGACTGACTCCGATAGGATGGGCGGGGCTGATTCTGGAATGGGCGGGGCTGACTCTGGTGCAGCTCCACCTTCTGGTGCAGCTCCGCCTTTGTGGTTCTGCAGCGAGCACCACTTGCATCATGGGGCTGATCTGAGCTGAGGAGGAGACTCCTGTTGTTTTGTTCATCTTCATCATAATAATGACAACATTAGATGACAACAGGTGCTCACATAGGTTTGTGCTGCTGAGCATGTCTGAGCAGCTTGACCACGTTGTTGTGTGTCGGGGAGGAAACACGACAGCAGCCACAGAGTCGTGCTGGTTTGAGCGTGTCGCTGCTCGCTGGAGTTATATCAGCTCTGTCTGGAAGTTAGTTTGAAAACTTTCTCTTTCAGTCGTGAACACATTACTGAGCAGCTAGAATCTCCGTTTCTGGCCTTCAACGTCAGAAAATAGCTGAGTGAACTCGGCGCTGAGTGAGAGGAGTGTAGTTTGTCCGAGACAGCGGAGCTGCAGAGACCCACCTACTTCCAAGTGGTGCTCGCTGCAGAACCACAAAGGTGGAGCTGCACCAGAAGGTGGAGCTGCACCAGGGTCAGCCCCGCCCATTCCAGAGTCAGCCCCGTCCATTCCATCAGAGTCAGTACAATTCCTTCCAGTTGTCAGACTCGATAGCATTCTGGAACCAAAGAGGGTTTTATAGCTAAAAAATACAAGATTGAGGACGGAGGTGAGAAGTTAACTGAACAGTTTTTGTAAAGGTTCCATATAATTAAAAATCTAACTTTTGGAACTTTTTATCATGTTATATTGTCATTTCCTCATAAGAAACACGCCAAAGCCATTTTTGGCCTCATTCATGCATTTTCCTCCCATCTCAGCTTCAATTTGGTCTCCTCCCCTGAAGTGGGTCTGGTCTTGGTTCTCAAATCTGGATATTCTGTGAATTTTCTGACAAATTATTTCTGAAATGACTTCTACTGAGACACCGCCAATAAACCATACATCCCATCTCCAAAGACACACTGGATAGGACAATTACATGTAACGCCACTTACTTCATATCAGATGTGGTGGGGTAGAGGCTATGGAGGCAGGTTTGCATGCAGTTTTGCGCAGGTTCGACTCCCAGTGGCAGAAATCTTAGGTAGATTACAACCCCTTTTCTTAATTTCTAGCTACACTTGCCAGTACTGTTTACAACAATTTACTGGTATACCGTTTACAATATAATGACTAATGTGTTTATTTATTTATTCGTTTATTTAGCCATTGTGAGTCCATTTGTGAGCAGAGTTTCAACTAAAATGCTGTTTAGGAACGACCAAATTCAAAGAACTTTTAGAGACATAAATATTTTGCTGAAAATAAACATTACAACTAAAATATAAACGAATTCAATGTTTCAGCTGGCTAAATAGATTGATGCCGACCTCACCGAGAATCGAACCAGCATCTGCTGAGGGGGAAGCAAAATTTGCTTCAGATGATCTTACCACTGGACTACCAGAGCACATATGACAATTACCCATGCTGTTGCACCACATTATTGTTAGAGCGGCTGTGGGCAGATATCTGCTAAAAGAAATCGTTTCATTTCAAGATGTATTCAGGCTTTGTCATGTAGCAAGTTATATTTATCTTGTTTAATTGGAGCATAGAGCATAGCATTAACATTTGTAAAGTAGTAACAGCCATAATTCATGTGGGTCAGGTTAGTTTGCGATGAAGTTGGAAAACAAAAACGGAAGTCAGTGGGCTAGGCTGAGTTTGCGTGAATGGGCGGGGCTGACCCTGGTGCAGCTCCGCCTTATGGTGCAGCTCCGCCTTTGTGGTTCTGCAGCGAGCACCCTCTCCCTACTTCTGACTGCCTCGGCGCTGAAAAAACACAAAGGAGGGGGCGGTTCAGCTCCGCGCTGACGCCGCAAAGCATCATGGGAGTTGTAGTCTTTGCGGTAAAATCGGCCAGCGGGCCAGTTTTAATATATTTTTGATATTTATCTCGCGGGCCACATAAAAATGCGCCGCGGGCCGCATCTGGCCCGCGGGCCTTGACTCTGACATATGTGGTCTAAGGTATAACTTCTGAACCATGCCACGGATGCCTGAGAAAGTCCTTTATGGCCCGTGGAGCATTTTTATGTGGCCCGCGAGATAAATATAAAAAATATATTAAAACTGACCCGCTGGCTGATTTTACCACAAAAGACTGCAACTCCCACGATGCTTTGTGGCGTTAGCGCGGAGCCGAAGCGCCCCCTCCTTTGTGTTTTTTTCCAGCGTCTGCAGCTCCGCTGTCTCGGACAAACTAAACACTCCTCTCTCTCAGCGCCGAGTTTACTCAGCTACTGACCGACGTTGAAGCCCAGAAACGGAGATTTTAACCGCTCAGTAATGTGTTCAGGTGTGCAGGTATCTGGCTGGAACAGGTGAGCATCACAGTAAACCAGTGGAGCAAACTGAGCTTTAAATATGTTGGTTTGATGCTCTTTTTCTGCTCCAAAACATGAAAGTTAACAGGTGAGATGTTGCATTTTCATTTAAGTTAAAATGATATTTTTATTCTGTTGTTGGCCCGTGAGAAAAGATTTAACCTACAGTAAACAGGAAGTGGAAAGGCTGCAGATAGATGAATAGAATAGAAAATCCCTTTATTGTTCCTCAGTGGGGAAAGCTAGACGTCACAGCAGCGATGACACGTATTACAGGAGAAAAAAGGAGAATAAAAAATAAGAAAAATGAATAAACAAGAAAACATAAATCCTGAATAGATTTTAAAAATGCTGATATGTTGATTAAAGAGCAAGTAACGTCTAAATTAACTTTTTTTTGCTGATGAACTGTATAAATGAGTGTCTAATAGTGTTTTAAATGTGTGTATTCATTATTTTAGCATTTTGGTGCATTTTCTTAAAAAATTAAAAATTCTGCCTAAATACCACAGTATAGCTCCACCTTCAGCTTAAAACATAGAATTTGACTCATTTTGAATAAATTTTAGCCAATGGCTAAAGAGTAAGATACTACGTAATCCAGTAGAGTACTACGTAGCAGCTCTGTGTCAACGTTATAAAAGCATCGAGCGTCTCGGCCACGCCTTGTGGCGAGTTGGGAGTTGGATTTGCATGAGAGTGTAGGAGGCTAGCCGTAGTTCAGCATTAGCATATAGCATTAGCATACCCTAGTCTTTAGCATAGCTTTTAGTGTTATACATACTTATTTAGTGTTAGCTTGGCTGTTGGATATTGTAGTTTAGTTACTGTTTGGCTGTTAGTGTAATTAGGAAAGTAGTTCGGGTTTAGTGCTCCATATCGTGTTAGCATGGTGAGATGGTGTAGTGTAGTATGGTTGCGGAGCTCTGTCGGGTTGCACTCCTTTCCGCTGGACTTAGAAATTAGGCGCCAGTGGTTGCGTGTCTGGAAAACATTCAGCTCCCGCCTGGTGCTGTAGTTTGCAACCAGCATTTTACCCGCGATTCTGCACGTCTCCGTTCCAAGAGGGAGGCTGTGCCCACCGTGGCTCTTCCGCGATTTAGATGCAGCCCACCGACTCTGCTCCCCCACCATGACGGGCTACAGTCTGAGGTGAGTAAGCTAAATAAAAGTTTTAACATCTTCTAAAGACAATTTCCTACCTAAATGCAAAGTTTGAGAGACGTGGTTCACTCCATTTAGCTAATATCAGCCTGCACTGCCTTCGGACTGATTTGTCAAGTTCACAAAATGTGGAACGGGATGTAAGGTTAGAATCAGCGGCGAATCGGAACATATCTCGAAGCCCTGGCCGACAAAACGGTCCACATGACTGTCAGGCTCAGAGAAAATTCGGGTTGTTTTTGTGTCAGTCGGTAATTCAGCAACAGTGACTCTAAACTGACGCAGCACTAGTTGACAGACAGCGTTACAGCGTGAAATCTAGCACAGCGTGACCCGGTTCCGTGAGGAATTCTGTTCAAGAGGTCGCATTTCAGGGTCTCCACATCATATGTGACTGACTTTTACTTTATAATAACATCACACACTAGGAATGTTATAAAGCGCCTATATGGGACAGTTTCTTTTGTATTTTATCTGACTTTATAAACATCAATGTGCTTCTATTTTTTTTCAGGCTAAATCTACCCAAGACACTGGCTGTCAGACTGATTTAGTAATCTGCAAGAATGCACTTGTCCAGGCTGACGTGGTGTTACCCGTAGCAAAGGTGAATTATTTTTAATAATCTTCTATGTAAACATTTTATTACCTTCTAGTTTTAATTTGTTTTACAGATTGTTACAAGTGATTTTATGCTCTTTTAAACATTTATAAATGTGCTGCTTCTTTGTTTTTATAGAGCTCACAGCCTCAGTGTCTTGTGACACAGGGACCATGACAGAAATTCATCTTCCAGAAGGTCCCAGAGCATCCACACCTCCTGAAAAGACCACGGTGTGAGGTGTCTGCTGTTGATTCCAGCTTCCACCTCAGTGACAGTGCAAGCTCAGTGAACTGTTCAAGGTAAAAAAAAATTAAAACATTTCTGAATTTTTAAGATATTAACAATTAAATAAGTATGTGATTACATCATGAAGGAGGCTACTGATTCTGGCCCTGTGACACTTGGTGGTCACCACCAGGTGGTGACGTGTGAGCTGATTCACCTGGTAAATAACTTTTAAATTAAATATTTTGTTTTTGCTATCAAAAGTAAATTAACTAGTAACCTGCATTACTGCAGGACACTCAGCAAAATATGGACTCTACACCATGAGGCAGGCACACGTTAATAACTCTATAAGAGCACATAAGGTAAGCAACACCACATATTATTGTACACTGTCCTGGATTTGTTTTCTTTCTGCATCTCATCATTAGCCTGGCTGATCACCTGATAACTCCTGTCATCTGGTTATGACAGCATGAGGATGTCCTCACACACCTGTAACCTATCAGCTCATCTGGCAGAATAGAGAGAGAAGAGACAACACCACATCTCCTGTTCCTGGAAAGCCTTCAGCCATCCTTCGATGACTGAGAACCTCCATCAGCTCTGTCTCCTGTCTGCCTACAATTATTATAATAAATATTGTGTTTGACAAGTTTTTTGTGCTGCCAAATATCTCATTTTGATTCCAGTTTTGATATTTTAATGGATATTTATAAATTACATTAATTGAATTATCACATTGTCGCATGTTTAACTAGCTCTATTGTGATGAACTAAACTAGCACCTCACTGTTAAAAGCTCGTTTTAATTTCAAGCATGTTTAAGTATTTATGGACATGAACAAAAACAGGAAATATATAAATTGAGATTTATTTAATTAATATAACAAATAAGGGGGAAAGAGTCATTGAAAGGCACATTCTTCTGGAAGTTCCTGATCCCGACGACATCAGCAGGAGACCAGCTGCAGACACCAGAGGATCACCTGCAACCAAGAGCAGCTAGTATCAGTAAATAAATAATGAAATCAGGGCAGTTTTAATGGGCTGAACACATTACAGAATAATTTTCTCATGGTATATTTTCATAACTTTATGCAGCAGACTAGCTTGAGCCCAGATCTCCTGGAGAGCTGCTATCCAGCACGTTTCAGTGGATTTTCCTGCTTTAACAGGTTAGATAAGCTGTTAAGCAGCTCAGCTGTTTGTTGCTGATTAAAACCAGGTGTGTTGATGCAGATAAATCTCTAAAACATGCTGAATACTAGCTTTTTAGGGCCATGGAGACAAACCCTGCAGCTAATCCAATGCTATGGCTAACGGCTACTTACGTTCAGAGATGGGTCTGTTGGGTCGGTTCCAGTAATTTCAGGCAACTCACAAACTCAAAACAATAAGGCTCATGTCCGCTTGTCTCCTCCAAATAGACTTGGTCCCTTTCTTCTCGAGTGTCTGGGTAAGGAGGGGGAGAAACGTCCTCCACTTCTAATGACTGCTCAGAGTGAAGGGAGCTAGCTTCGTCTAGTTAGCCGTCTCTTCGTCACTGCCACGGCTCCGCCCTCTCGGTCCTCCAGGCAACGCCTACTAATGTTGCAGTTTTCAAAATTGATACGTGGGTGGGGTAAGACTCTGAGGCACACTTGACATGCACTTTAAGAAAATGTGCAAATTTGCCGTCACTTTTTAAAAAAATATTAAGTTTGGCCCTCGACTCCGTCTCAAATTTTCATTTCGGCCCCGTGTGAGTTTGTTTGACACCCCTGGCCTACAGAGTCAAAGGCTTTAGTCAAGTCAACAACCAGCCACACAATATTCCTTATTTTCAAAGGCACATGTGATGTCATTTAGCACTTAAAGTGTTGCAGAGACGCATCCATGGCCTGTTCTGAAGCCGGACTGTATGGGGTAATAATGCTGCTCGATTCCAGATGGTGAGCTAGGACTAACTTTTCAATGACTCTAGAGAGGAAAGGCAGGATAGAGATGGGCTAGGACAGCTTAGGTCTGAACGATCTCCCCCTTAACAGATGCTAATTTGCAGTCCTGCAGAAATGCACCAGCTACAATCTGGAGTCATTGTTGGCAGACAGCACCATCTAGTGGCTAATATATATGCGCAAAACAACTCCCTGCCAGAACAACGGAGGACGTAGCGCTATTCTGAGGTATCCTGCCACCATTACAGTCACGTTTCCAGTCCACGATGGCGTGCCTACTGTTGTGTTTAGGTTGTTTTAGCGTGTTTCAGAGACTTTAGAACACGGTCTCCATGTGATCGGCACCTCAGGCAATTTTCGTCTGATCTGAAACGTTTCGGGAACCAAAACCTGCCAAAGTGTGTCTCTGAGCTTGTTGTTTCTTTCAGAAAGGAACTTGCCTGCCTCAGACCTACGTCATTCATGAAGAGATGGTGGTGACTGGTAAAGTACACAACATGCGTCAGCTGGGGCCTTTCATCTACCGCCTATGCAAAGGAAAGGACACGTACCGCCTGACCCGCCGGCTCACCCGCAGGCGTGAGTTTGTGACCATGAGAGGAGGAATGAAACCTCTGAGTCAGCGGTCGGCGCTAATCCTCCCGTTCTCTTCACAGGCATCAACAAACGAGAGGCAAAGGCCTGCCACCACATTCGCCACTTTGAGAACACGTTTGTGGTGGAGACGGTGATCTGCGACGAGGCCTAAACGCCTCCATGTCTTGCTCCCACCTGAAGACACATGTCCACACGCCTCCCCAGCCACTGTAGCACCCTGTTGTGGATCTGATCACATCTCAGTTGCACTTTAATCGTGATTTGCTGTGGAGATGATTTGTTTCCTGATTGTTTGTTATTCTGTCTCATAGGTAGTATTTACCCTAAAGTGCTAATGCAGAACTAAGTTGTTGGATCTATCGCAGCATTTTCCATGTAGCAGCCTCTCGCTCCTCCTCTCTGGGGATTTGTGCTTTATGATGGTAACCGTCTCCACGTTGTCACGGTGACTCTGCTCTGTTATTTCCTGCAGATCTGATGATCAAGTTGTGTTTCACTAACACTCATCCCTGAATAAACTTCCAGCGAGGCAAACTTTATCCCTGATTTTGACTGAACGCTCTGCTCTTTTCTGTTGGGACTGCCGTAGCCTCCTACCTGCTGATGACTTGTGGCTTGCTTCATTTCTTCTTCTTTCTGTGGAATGTTATGAAATCACCAACCTAGAGTGTCATTCATCTCTGAGCCACATAGAAACCCATTTCTGTTATTCTCATCCACCTATATGCACCAGTTTAACTTTGCATGTGTTCATCTTCTTAAAATGTTTTGTAAAGCCGCGTTAAAGCCTTAGTCCAGGGTCTGAACCTGGACTAAAGTCCACACGAAGGGAGCACATTATCTGACGTTTTAGCTGAGCTAAAATAATTTTGATCTGCATATTTTGTCTGCCAGCCCACCTGTCTGTGACATGAATAAAAATGACTAAGCGGACGGGCTGTTGGGGATTTATTTCTCGCACTAAAAGTCACATGGAGCATATCGTCCTTGTTGCTTCTCTGGGGCCACCTGGTGGCCTGGAGACCCCAAACAAATGCCTGCCCTGGCTGACTGAACACAGCTGCTGTGAACACGCGTGGTAAAAGTTGAGTTTTAGTAACAAAGCTGCTGTTGGAGAAGCTCCACCTTCTCATCTGTTGGGTTTTTACATTTAAGAACAAAATAGTCAGGTTCTAAAAGGAGTCTAACATGAATGAAGCACAACATATTCCACCAAGTCCGTATTCATCCAATGAGATCAAAAGCTGTGTAAGAAAAACCAACGCCACCCTGCTGTTACTCAAAACTGTAGTTCTGGTGTGGAGCTGCTGCTGTGTTTGGGTCGTGGTTCTGGTTTATGCCACAGTTTGGTCCAAACCTCAGCTGTCAGACAGATGGACTCACTCTGGTCTACATGGTCCAGTCAGCCCTCCACCACCGTGTGGTTTCACCAGACAAGGTGCTGTGCAATATGAGTAAACGTCTCTGGTCTGGTCTGTCAAATAAACTAAGAACGTTGTTCTAGAGCAGTGGTTCCCAACCTTTTTCCCGAGGGACCCCGTTTTTTACCAGTCAAATTTTTGACGACCCCCCCTCCCATTCTCTCTTCCAGTACAAACATTATTAAGAAATGATAAAATTGTTCAAGCACATTTTAATATGCTTTGATTCAATAGATAACAGTAATAGTAGGCTCCAGTACAGAACAAAGTCATTAACCAAACCAAACAGAGCATAATGTGCTTGACAGCTTGTATTACTTTTCTGAACACATTGTTTCTTATAAACACTGATAAATCAATCATTCCTTTCAATAAACGTTTGACACATAAAAAATACACTGAGCAAAATGTACTTAAATGTGTATATTACTGTTTATACTAGATAATTTACTGTAAAGGCTGTGATTAATCAACCAGTCCTGGTTCACCCAGACCCTAACTTCACTTTCACCTTGATTCTCCCAGTTTCTGTTGCTGACATCTGTTACAGCAGTCTGGAGCAGCAGTGGCTCAGGGAGAAGGGTGGTGGCCTGCTGAATGAAAGGTTGGTAGTTCAATCGCAGCTTCCCCACCACATGATGAAAAGTCTTTGGTGTCATCTGTACCTAACAAAGCCCCTATTCATATTGGGGTTGTAAATGTGTGTGTGTTGAAGATGGATGGGTGCATGGGTAGATGGATAGATGGATGGAGGAAGCAATGGGTGGATGAATGGATGGATGTATGGATGTATGGTGGGTGGGTGGATGAATGGATGGATGTATGGCGGGTGGGTGGATGAATGGATGGATGGATGGATGTATGGTGGGTGGGTGGATGAATGGATGGATGGATGTATGTATGGTGAGTGGGTGGATGAATGGATGGATGGATGGATGTATGTATGTATGGTGGGTGGGTGGATGAATTGATGGATGTATGGTGGATGAATGGATGGATGGATGGATGGATGGATGGATGGATGGTGGGTGGGTGGATGAATGGATGGATGGATGGATGGATGGTGGGTGGGTGGATGGATGGATGAATGGATGGATGGATGGTGGGTGGGTGGATGAATGGATGGATGGATGGATGGTGGGTGGGTGGGTGGATGAATGGATGGATGGATGGATGGATGGATAGGTGAGTGGATGGATGAAAGGATGGATGGATGGATGGATGGTGTGTGGGTGGATGAATGGATGGATGGATGGATGGTGGGTGGGTGGATGGATGGATGAATGGATGGATGGATGGTGGGTGGGTGGATGAATGGATGGATGGTGGGTGGGTGGATGACTGGATGAATGGATGGATGGATAGGTGGGTGGATGAATGGATGGATGGATGGATGGATGGATAGGTGGGTGGATGAATGGATGGATGAATGGATGGATGGATGGGGGGTGGGTGGATGAATGGATGGATGGATGAATGGTGGGTGGGTGGATGAATGGATGGATGGATAGGTGGGTGGATGGATGAAGGGGTGAATGAATGAATGGATTGATATATGATGCATGGATGGATAGGTGGGTGGATGAATGGATGGATGGATGTATGGTGGGTGGGTGGATGAATGGATGGATGGATAGGTGAGTGGGTGGATAGATTGATGGATAGTTTGATGGATGAATGGATGAATGGATGGATGGATAGGTGGGTGGATGAATGGATGGATGGATGGATGGTGGGTGGGTGGATGAATGGATGAATGGATTGATGGTGGGTGGGTGGATGAATGGATGGATGGATAGGTGGGTGGATGGATGAAGGGGTGAATGAATGAATGGATTGATATATGATGCATGGATGGATAGGTGGGTGGGTGGATAGATTGATGGATAGTTTGATGGATGAATGGATGAATGGATGGATGGATAGGTGGGTGGGTGGATGAATGGATGGATGGATGGATGGATGGTGGGTGGGTGGATGAATGGATGAATGGATTGATGGTGGGTGGGTGGATGAATGGATGGATGGATAGGTGGGTGAATGGATGAAGGGGTGAATGAATGAATGGATTGATATATGATGCATGGATGGATAGGTGGGTGGGTGGATAGATTGATGGATAGTTTGATGGATGAATGGATAGATGGGTGGGTGGGTGGATAGATTGATGGATAGTTTGATGGATGAATGGATGGATGGGTGGGCTGATGAGTGTATGGGTGGGTGGGTGGATGGGTGGATGGATGGATATATTTAAAGAATCAATCAGTGCATTAATGGGGGAATGGATTGCTGGCTGGCTGGATGGATGGATGAGTCGGTTGATGTTTGGCGGGTAGGTAGATGGGTGGATGGATGGACAGGTGGATGAATGAATAGATTGATAGATGATGGATGGAGTGATGGATGGGTGGGTGGGTGGATAGATTGGTGGATGGATGGATGTGTTAATGGATGGAAAGATGTATGGAAGGATATATGGATGGATTGATGGATACGTGTATGGACGGGTAGGTGGATTGATGGATTGATTGATGGATGGATGGATGGATGGGTGGATGTTTGGTGGTTGGATGGATGGGTGGCGGAAGCAATGGGTGGATGTGTTAATGGATGGAAAGATGTATGGAAGGATATATGGATGGATTGATGGATACGTGTATGGACGGGTAGGTGGATTGATGGATTGATTGATGGATGGATGGATGGATGGGTGGATGTTTGGTGGTTGGATGGATGGGTGGCGGAAGCAATGGGTGGATGGGTGAATGGATGGATGTATGGTGGGTGGATGTATGTATGTATGTATGGATGTATGGATGGATGTTTGGTGGTTGGATGGATGGGTGGATGCATAGATGGATGTATGGATGAATGGATTGATAGATGATACTATGGATGGATGGATGGATGAATGAATGAATGAATGAATGAACACATGAATGAATGAATGAATGAATGGATTGTTAGATGATTGATGGATGGATGGATGGGTGGATGGATAGATGGATATATAAATGAATGGATTGATAGATTATATTATGGATGGTTGAATGAATGAATGAATGAATGGATTGTTAGGTGATGGACAGATGGGTGGACATATGGGTGGATGGATAGATGGATAGATGAAGGATGTATCGGTGGGTGGATGGATGAATGGACAGATGGGTAGATGGATGGATGGATGGATGGGTGGGCTGATGAGTGTATGGGTGGGTGGGTGGATGGATGGATATATTTAAAGAATCAATCAGTGCATTAATGGGGGAATGGATTGCTGGCTGGCTGGATGGATGAATAGATTGATAGATGTGACTCCAGGGTGTTGGTTCCTTCTTTAAACAATCTGTTGTGTGTCTTTCAACTTTATTAAGTGGAAATTAACAAAATAAAGGAATGTTTTTAGAGGCCTTTTACTGGGAGAGCCTGCTGAAATCTGTACTGGTCTGGTAACCCCACTAGCTAAAGCCCTTACCAAGCAGAAAGATCTGATTACATGACAAGAGTGATGCTCCGTTACGCTGCTCATACACTTTCTTTTTGACATGCACACTCAGGGATCTGACTCAGTTTAAATGAGGAGTGGGTTTTGGATCACCACTATGCTCAGCTGCAGCTTGAGAGATGGGCAGGGCTGCACCAACCAGTCGCTAGAAAAGGACAAGATCCTCCAGCATTCCACGCTCCTGAAATCCATCAAGTCCTCTGATGTGGACCAAGATGATTTCTTCACCAACTTACAGTTTCATTCTTCTTCTCTTTCTCTGTGCGGTCGATTCAGGTGAGTTTTAATTTCAGGTAAAGAAAAAACAGCGGATTCAGCAGCACATTTGGTTGTAGCTCATTTTGATGACAGGGTGAGTCTAAAGAACGATGCTGGAACTGTGAAATCCATGTTTGTTTTGGTTGTTTGGAAGGACGGATTTTGAGTAAAATCAAGGATTGTGTACGTGACCACCAACTGCAGAAAAACCAGGATTATCTTCTGACCCTGACTGCCAGTGATCACCAGCTGCTCCCACAGGTGAAAGAATCTTGGATCTATCAGCCGCTGGATCACTTCAATCGACAGGACATCAACACCTTCCCTCAGGTAGCAGGTTAACTCTAACAGGAAGTCACAAGGTAGACTTGATGAGCTGATTTTATTTGACATTTTTAGTCATCAGACATCTCAAATCTCAGTTTTCAGCTTTGT
Source organism: Nothobranchius furzeri (assembly GCF_043380555.1). NCBI lineage: Eukaryota > Metazoa > Chordata > Actinopteri > Cyprinodontiformes > Nothobranchiidae > Nothobranchius > Nothobranchius furzeri. The sequence continues at coordinate 65,762,720 of NC_091753.1, read as the reverse complement.
TTCAATCCAGCACCATTTCATGAATGAAGCACCATGGTGATCTAGTGTTGTTTTTCAGAGGTTCTTTGTGAATGAGGCCTACTGGCAGTGCCCTGATGGTCCAGTGTTTCTATTCATTGGTGGAGAAGGGCCCATCCATGAGTTGGATGTTCTTATAGGTAAGACGTCACCTGCATGATCATCTTTAGGTCACATTCTTACACCCCAGATTTTTACCAAAGGTGTTTCATTCAGAAGGGAACTTGAACTGACTATAGAACGACCCTGAACGCGTGTCGTGAACACATGTAGGCCTTGTTTGCCTAAATCTAGTGAGTGGAAGTTTAAAAAACAGGGATCATGAAAAAAATGTTGGTAGAATTCAAAAGCGGACTTCCTGTTCTTGTAAAAGTCAGGTTAGAGCTGAAATCTGATTGGCTCGTTTACGTTGGTCACTTTTAAGTAGAAAGATTCAGCTGTTGTTGAAAATCCTTTCATTAACCTTTATTGTGAGGCGGGTGCACACCATCCTCCTATTCCTAGTGGAATAACTGCGTAAAAGAGGCGTTAACGATAACGTAAAGGTCTATAAAGTAGTGTTTGAATCACCTGCTGTTAAGAATCATCTAAGTCAGGTGTCCCAACGTTGGAGTTGACTGCTTCTTGTTGACTTCACTTTAGTGGTAAACATGTCTGCAGGTCATCATGCTGACATGGCTAAAGAGCACAGGGCTCTGCTGCTGGCTGTGGAACACCGTTTCTATGGCAACAGCATCAACCAAGATGGCCTAAAAGCAGAGAACCTGGCAGTCCTGAGCAGCCAGCAGGCGTTAGTGTTTGCACTCCATCAGTGTGTGTGTGTGTGTGTGTGTATTTCTCCCCTCTTTTCCTCTGTCTAATTGCATATTTATCAGTGTATCTTTCTGATGGTTAGTTATGTTGTTTATTTGTTGTCTTTGGGTTTGTAGTTTCATGTTTGCTGTGTCCCGTGTGTATTGTGTTTATTTATGGGGCATCATACTACGGACATGCAGCATTGGTATAATCTGTTAATGAGAGCCAGAGTGTGTGTTTCTGCATGTTCTTCCTAAGAAAATCCCCGCTTTCCAGTTGCTATGTGCAAATCTGATGGTATGTCCTTGCACATGTTCTAGGTGTGTAAACACCGTGTTCTCCTTGTCTCAGGCTTGCTGACTTGGCGGTTTTTCACCAATACATCAGTCAGAGCTTCAACCTGAGCTGCAGGAACACCTGGATCAGCTTCGGAGGCTCGTATTCTGGAGCTCTGTCGGCCTGGTTTAGAGGAAAGGTGCGGCACCATGATCCCCAGTGGAAGCCTCAAGTCTGTCGATGTTTTCTAATAACACACATATTGTCATCAGCCCTCTTTTAGAACACAGACGTAGAGGACTGAATCCTTTTTAGGACAGATTGTTCTGGGAAGCGCTGACTTTAAAATTGCACCTGACTGTGAGACACCAGGGTTAGAGTGAAACAACCTGACCGGATAGCACAGATGGAACACGGTGCATGTATTAGTAGCTTGATGGCGACTCTTTGTTCCTGCCTCCATCTTCAGTTTCCCAATCTGGTCTATGGCGCTGTGGCCTCTTCAGCTCCAGTCCAGGCAAAGCTGGACTTCTCTGGATACAACAAAGTGAGCAACACTTCCTGCAACTGCTTTCCTTCCCTCTGAGTAAACCCTCTTTATGAACCTTCAAAGCCCACCAGACCATCAGCTGTACAGCGCGTCAGCACAGGGCCTCTCTAGGAATCAGTTACCCTCATAACCTGGAATATCGGTCAAACCAGGAGACTGGTGCCGAGGAACAGTGGTAGGCCTCTATGCAAGAAGCAGCTTTCTAAAAGACGATTCATTCATTTTGAGTAACATGAAATGTGTTTTTCTTCTTTGGAAAACAAAGACATTTCCCACAAATAGGGCAGCAGTAGCTCAGGTGGTAGAGCGGGTTGCCTCATGATCGGAGGGTCATGGGTTCGATTCCAGCTCCCGCCAGGGGTATCCTGCTGTTGTGTCCTTGGGCAAGACACTTCACCCAACTTGCCTGTGTTAGTGGTGGTCAGAGGGGCCGACGGCGCCAAATGGCAGCCTCGCCTCTGTCAGACCTCCCCAGGGCGGCTGTGGCTACAAGTAGCTTACCATCACTAGCAGTGTGTGAATGTGAGAGTGTGTGAAAGCGTCTTTGGGTGTCTAGAAAAGCGCTATATAAGTTCAATGCATTATTATTATTATTATTATTAATAAATAATCCCAAATGTTTGAGTCATATTCTTTGTCATGATTTGAGTTTCCCTCTCGCTGCTGCAGGCTGTCGGCTTGAGTCTGATGAACGAGGCTGTTGGTGGCTCGGAGAAAGTAAAGGAAGCATTACATTTCTTAGACTTCTTCACCTGTTGCTGTTTTTTAACCTCTCTGCCTCCTCTTCCTGTAGTGTTTTGCTAAAGTCCGGGAGGCGTTTGCTCGTGTTGAAACAGCGCTGATGGGAGGGAATTCAAGCCAGGTTGCTGTGGACTTTGGTTGCTGTCAGACTCCCAAGAATCTCGATGATCAGGTGATGGTAGCTCAAGGTTTCATGTTCTTAAAAACCTTAATGCAGTCAAGCTGCCACTTGACCGACTCCCAGTGCTTCACACAGACGTGTAGAGCAGTCAGGAGTTTGAATACTCCTTTTTTTTAAATGTATTTATTTTGAACAATGTTAAATAATATTAATTTCACAAGGAAAAAATGAAAGAAAACAACAAATGTAGTAAGTAAATGAATAAAAAATAAATACAATAGCCTTACCATAGAAGACTTCCCAACTTATATCAAAGTAACACAAACTAAAACACTTCAAAAAGAAATATCTATTCACCTATCCCTACATTCATTTACACACACTTAAAAATATCAGAGTACAACAAGACAAAAGTATCAACATCAGAGTAAAACAACATTAATTATAATGCGATGCAATAGCTGCACTAATCATTCTTCCCCTTGTCTGTCTGGAGAAAATCTGTCCTTTGCATCATTTTTTAATTGCAATATATTTATACTTTGTTAGATTTTTTCTTAAATACGGTTCCATAAAGTAACTCCACAGATTGAAATACACATACTTTTAAGTTTTGTTCAAGCATAATGATTCATATTTAATACCCCCTCCACCCCCTCTTTCTGCAAACAGCCTTTGAATGTTATCAGGCAGTTGTTTCATTGACTCATACATGAATAATGCTGGCCTACATTCTATCGAGTCTTTAAACTTTAAGATTTGTAATTTTATAAACAAGCTACTGGTATGTGTCAGGCTCCTCACCTTGGCTCAGCAGTGAGGAGGGGAAGGGAAACGAAGACGTGGCGACGTTCCAGAAAGTAAAAGGAACGGGCTTGCTGTTAGGAGGCTGCAGAGGGTGTCGAGGAGCACGGGAGCGCTGGAATCGTCCGGCGAGAGCGACGAGCCGTGGCGATGAAACGGGTTGAGCTGTGGTCGTCTGACTTGAACTGGATCGGCGGTAAGGACCAAAGATCCACTGGGCGTGGTGGGCATGGAAGCTCTAGGTGTGCAACACTTTTACTTTTGCTGTAAAAGTTAAAGCTAGAGCAACTCAAAGACACGCTACCTTAGGGACATAGTGTCTGGCTCCAGTGACAGAAGAAGATGTGCTCTAAGCGTACAGTTGGCTTGTGTCCATCCACTCCAGCATAGCTGCAGCCGCCACCCCTCACCTGGACACTCTTACTCCTCTTTCCTCTAAATCACAAGCTGCGTTCCTTGTGAAGGAAGAGGATGTCTGCAACATCTTTAGGAGACAGAACGTACGGAAGGCACCAGGCCCAGATGGAGTAACTCCTTCCTGCCTCAGGACACGTGCTGTCCAACTAGCACCTGTCTTCACAACGATATTCAACAGATCGCTGGAGCTGTGTGAGGTTCCACCATGCTTCAAAAGCTCCACTATCATCCCAGTACCGAAGAAATCCTCCCCTACCGAATTGAATGACTACAGACCCGTGGCTTTGACATCAGTAGTCATGAAGTCCTTTGAGCGCTTGGTGCTGTCCCATCTTAAAAGCACCACAGGCCACCAGCTGGATCCCCTGCAGTTTGCCTATAGGGCAAACAGGTCAGTGGATGATGCAATTAACATGGGGCTGCACTTCATCCTGGAACATCTTGATCAACCAAGGACCTACGCAAGGATATTGTTTGTGGATTTTAGCTCTGCTTTTAACACCGTTATACCACAAATCCTCACCTCAAAGCTCTCTCAGCTCACTGTTTCCCCTGCTATGTGTCAGTGGATTTCCAGCTTCCTGACAAATAGGAGCCAGCATGTGCGGTTGAACAACGTTACGTCTGGCACAAGGTTGATCAGCACCGGTACACCACAGGGGTGTGTCCTTTCTCCACTGCTCTTTTCATTGTACACCAATGACTGCACCTCTAATGACTCAGCTGTAAAAATCCTGAAATTTGCAGATGACACCACTGTCATTGGGCTCATCCAGGATGGTGATGAGTCTGCTTATCAGTGTAACGTTATGAAGTTCATAATTTTCAGCTCCACACAGCTGCCCCTGTACACAGTTACACCCGTGTAGAAAACGCCAAGGTCGGGTGTTCCTCAGACTGTTTACATTCCAGGAGAAGAGCCAGAAGGAGAAGAAGAACGGTTTTCAATAATCAAAGTACTTAATTTGTGATTAAAGCAAATCGAAACAGATGTTGATCAATAATAATCAAGTGAATGATCTGTGGAATAAAGATGTCATGATTTATGTGTTTAATGAAAACAGGACTACTGCACAGACAGACTGACCCTCATCTCCATAGAAACGCATGACACATTGTTCCAACCAGTCAGAGCTTTCGGCTGCCGCAAGAGAATCTGGCTTGTTGACTTAAAGTGTCCAATCCCGTTTACTGAAACTTAAAACAAATCAGAGATATAAAAACAAGGCAACGCCATTTTATGGGCAGTTCCATTTTGACTTCAGTTCTGTTCAGTTGGAAGTCCTACGGGGTTCCACCGTCATCAAAAGAGAAGTACAGCCTGGCCAGATGTGCTTTCTTCTTTAACTGAGAACTGTGAAGCTACTGGAGATT